>NC_135138.1:38008608-38316450 GCF_051014445.1 Colletes latitarsis
AGCGGAGTTCGCGGATACGAAACAAGACATGACACTTCGTTCGCCTTCGGGTCGAACGAAAACCTACGCGACGATACTCGGAGGGAGTCGAAACACACGTATGCCGTCGCAATATCAAATGCAATCGTATATGGTTTACGTAACGTACATTTTATTGTTCGGGAACAATCGAGAACTCGCAGGAAGCACATATAAATTTTCGTAGACGAGCATTCTTAACGAGGGTACTCGAGCTCGAGCGCCATTTTCGAGGGAGGGGCACGGAAAGACGATTATTTCGACGAAAAATGAAGAAATAACGTGGATATTGTCTGGTCTCGAAAACAATGACTATGCGCGAGAAGTGCTAGAAGCCTTAAAATTAAATAGGCATAGAAGTATGTGTTAATACAACGACGAAGCGAAAATGGAAGAAATTTCGAATAAATCGTCCCGATTCGTGCGTTCGAATATTTGAATTTTGTCTGGAAATTCGAGTCTCCTGAAACCAGAAACATGTATTATTCTTAAACCTTACTTCTATCTATGTTTATCTCGTTTCTACACGATTTCTCTATCGCCTTCGGATCCTCGAAAGCAAAAGGAACTATGCGTCTCGCGGTTTATCTATTTTAGAAAAGTTACATCGAAAATTTCTCTTCACGTACAACGATCCAACGAAACGAAAGCGTGGTCGTGGTCCGACGCACCGGGATCTAGCGTCGTCGTGTTTTGAAAATCCTTTTCCGTCGAGGTCTCTTTGAAGCTTGTACGGCGTCCTTTCGACGGGAAACGCGTCGTCGGTCGGCCAACTTTAAAAGAACGTCACCGACGGAATAAAGGTTATGCTAAGCTGGGTGTCGCGAGTGCACGTGTCTCATGTGCCTGAACAGAATGTCCTTTCTGCTGGTCCTGTAGTCGCACAGGTTGCAGCAGAACATGGGTGGAAGTCCGCAGCCCGTGCTCAGGTGACGCTGAAGGCTCGCCTTCCATGTGTAACCCTTGCCGCATTTCGGGCAGACAAAGATCGGTTTCCCGAATTGGTCCGGCGAGATCGTGTCGTCCAATTGGTGGCCTGACAAGCTGATCCCTAAAAATCAGAAGCGCACGCGTTAGAAAAAAAGAGTCCTCGACGATCCAAACTCGAATCCAGTCGGTGCATCGGAACGGGTTCAAAATACCTCTGAAAAAGAAAAGCAAACATGTTCGTCGTACCTACTCATCGACAATATTCGAAATATTAGTTTGGTAGAAACGCATACCGATCGATAACGATATATAAAAAAAAATGGGAAACAAAATCTATTCGGAATAAGCAAAGAGAGAAAATAGTTACGACTTCGAACGACTAAAAAATTGAAGTCGTGTATCCGTTCGCGACTGCTCACTCTGTCAGTTTTTGTTCCTTCCTTATAGTTATCGATCTATGTTAACTAGAAGAACAATGACAGGAACATTTATCGAGGATACCATTCACAAGGACATCGTAATCAGAGGAAGAGTTTTTTTGCGAACGATATTTATTGCAACTCATATTACCGACTACAACTTACTGACAAAACGCACAGAAATTTGGTCCACTGGGAACAACGGCGCGCGTCGTCCCGACGGAACAAACGAAAGGATTTCGTCCGCCGACGCAACCAAGGATTAACAAAAAAAGCGATATCCGTACATTTTGGCGCGCGATCAATAGATCTCCTCGGTGGACGTGAAGGCCGTGTGTTCGCGTACGACGTGATACTTGAGCAACGTTGGTATCCTGGCTCTGTGCGTGCAATACGGGCATGGATAGAGCGGCTCCATCTGACAGAAAAAATTCATGTGCTTGCGCAAGCTCCTCCAGTCGCTGTACCTCTTGGCGCACTTCAAACAGAGAAGCTCGTCCTTGCAACGTCTCCAAATGTCGCGCGGCAGTTGGTCGCAAAATAGTTGACCTTTGACTGAAACAGGAGCGGAATGTTGCGTGAGTGGCAGGGCATTTCGACGCGTGTAACGAAGAAACGAACGTACAAACAAACAGGGGAGGCCTGATATCGGGGACGTTCTAAACAGCGTGTGTTTTCTTGGACGTGTAATTGTCGATCCGGCGTCGCTGAAACGGCAAAAGAAGATCTTCCGGGAACGAAAGAAACAGAAATCGACGTTGGAGTGCGGTACGAAAAGGACAAATGAAAAGGAAGAGTTCGCACGAAACTCCGCGGCTCGAAGTTTCGAGGAAAAGCATCACACGACATACGTAAACCGTATGCATTTATTGTTTTTTTTTTCCTTTTTTTTTATGTAACACCTTGCACAACAACAAAGTTTTTCACTTAGGCGGTATCTGTTCGGTATCGCGAGTCAAGATGAGCGAAAAAGAAAAAAGAGAGAACGAAAAAAAAAATATAGAATGGACATCGATGGAGATTCGCGCCGCGCGACGCGGTTTAGTAAAATTGTTTCTCTTTCTTTTCCAACTTGTCAACAACAATTCGATTTAGGACGCTAACCTTACGCCATCACCAACGAGAAAGGAAAGAACACGAACGAGAGACGAATGATTCTCACAGTTCAAACAACAGTATCAGTCGCAAGTTAACGAGAAAAATCGGTCGTCGTTAGATTTTGACTACAGCGATACAACTCTTATCCTGACTTCATCGAAACGATACTACAAGGGTCGTCGTAAAAATCCGTAAGTACACCATTGCAGATATTTAATCCTAATCCCTTTAATAAACACAGTCTTAAAAAATTAAAACGATTAAAAAGAAAGAGAAGGAAACGATAATAAAATAAAAAAAAAAAAAAAAAAAAAAAATAGAGAATAGCTGAGAAATATGCAGCACCCATCGAAGTGTATCAAGCTCGATGATACACTCTGTTTAAAGGGACTCGATCATTCGCGTTTCGTTTCACGGAACGTACGAGCAGTCTAAAAGCACTTAAGGCGCTGTTTTTTTGCGCAGCGTGCGCGCAATTAATAACAAATCCGACAAGGAAAAACTTGTATCAAAAATTCAATACGCTATCGAATAATCAGCCTCGGTTTAAAAACCATTTTGAAAAACGAACAACAAAGCGTATATATCCTTCGTGTACTCGAATACACCGACGACGATGTACGTACAAAGATTCCAACTATAAGACACTTTTTCAAGAAAAGGGCACATAATCGTCGCGAAATTTCGTTTAATCGCTTATCTAATTGATTCTCGACGGATCGTTCGTTCGGCGAAGCCGCGATCAAATGCTTCCACGTGCTTCTCGGTGCCGTTTATAATTCTTATCTTACACGTACCAAATGTAACCTATATACATATGTATGAATTTTCTGACAGCCAAAAAAACTTATCGATTTAAAAGGCCATACGTAATTCCAGTCGTTATCGAGCCATCTGCACGGTCGCGAACAAGAGACAATTGACGAATCTTTTCGCGAGGCAGGCGTCCATCCCGTATATATCGTTCTAGGATCAATTACAGTACGGGTCTCGGGGGCCACCGATTCCTTCGATCATTTCCCTTAACTAACGCTACTTAATACAACGTGAATTCTTATACGCATAAGTGACACTTGAAACTTGAATCTTTTACGTCCGAAAGAATTTCTCTCTCTTTTTTTTTTCTTTTTGTTTGTTTGTTTTTGTTTGTTTTTGTTTGTTTGTTTGAGGAACCCGTTCTACGATCTCCCGGCGAACGTTTGTTACCGTCGCGCGAGAAATACCAAAAAAATCGCGTCTCGGAGGAACGATGTACGATATCTTTGAAACAAGCGTCTCTGCGTCCTATTCTCACTCGAGACGAGTTTTCAATGCTTATACTCTGGAGTCGTCCGAGCTCTTTCCTTCCACGTGACAGGTGTCCATCGGTTGGAACTCCGGGGGAACGCCGGCGCCGTTGGTGCTGTCGAAGCTCTCGTTGTGGAAGTTCCTCAAGTGTCGTATCAGGCTGCAACGTTGGGTGAACTTTCGGTTGCAGAAAATGCAGCAGAACTTTCGCCTGACGCCGCATTCGAACCTTACGTGACGCACGAGATTACCCTCGGTGACGTAGGACCTGGTGCAACGGGGACACTTCCACTTGCCGTTGGTGTTCCTGATTTTACCGCATACGGTGCGACGGTGACGGTTCAGGGTGAATATGTGGGTGTAACCTTTGCCACAGCTAGAGCACATGTAGGGCTTGTCGGTTTCCGGTACCCAGGCAGATGAGCCTTGAAACAGCAGCCTCGGGTCGGCGGAACAGCCCAAGCCAGGATCGAACGTGGCGGTGGCGTTGTTGGGGACACCGGTGGGCGGCAGGCACGGCTTCAGAAACATGGCCCGATAATCTGATTTGTTGTCTGCAAAATAAAGCAGACAAATTTCATATGTTAGGGGGGAGGGAGGGAGGGACCGTGAGTCCAGAGGGGGGTGGGGGAGCGGAAGAGAAAAGAGTGTTCGAGGCTCGAGAGTCTACGGCTAGAGAAAACCGCGTTGGAGATCGATCGAATAGAGAAAGAGACGTGATAGACAGAGAGGCGATATAGTATACTTGCGGAAATCAAAGGTAAAGAAAAATAAAGAGAAATATTTCGTTTGAACACGTTATCACCGAGCAGTTGGAAATACTCGAAATGATTTCGAAAGAAACGAGAGAAAAAAAAATAGAGCAGAACAGAAGCTCGATGGTTTCGTTTAATTCTCGTCGCGAAGGTTGAGAAATGATTATTTTCGCGGGGAAGGGGATCCGGTCAGTAATAATTATTGTATACGTACGTGTACATAGGAACAATACGCAGGATGAGTATCTTCGACATGAGCTGACGTCGTAGTAATGCGTCGCAATAAGAGTATCCGATAATCCGTATAACGAAAATGAAAATATATTTATCCGGACTCAAGTTCGAAAATGAGCGATTTATAAAAAAAAGAAAAAAAATATATCGTATAAGAGTTCTGTGCTTGTACGTGTTTGTGCGTATTTATATATATATATATATATAATTGATCATCTCAACGGAAGACGAGCGATCGTTTTGTATGAAAGGTACGCGATGATTGTCAGGTTTCGCCGTATCGTTAGATGTCAATAGTTTAAAACTTTATTATTATATTTATTACTCTCGCTAGACGCTAAGTGGCACAGTCGAAGTTTAAACATCTAACTACGTGTCGATGTTCTAAGAGGCAAGTTTAGGATAGACTTCGATAACATTACTATTAATGATCGGAAGCGGCTACGTTTTACGCATTCCGCCGGGACAAAGACTTTACAACGTGTGAAAGTTAAATAGCTATCTACAATAATCTCCGTATAAGACCGAGGAACTCGAATTAATAAAAGTTCATGCACTTTTGTTTTTTTTTTTTTTTGTTTTCCTATGTCCATTGCGCGTTCAAACTAATTCTTCGGACGCAGAATCTTGCTGGACGTTCTTCGCGATGCAGCGTCGCGACGCCTGTCCGATGGACGATCTTCGGGTGGTGGGAAGAGAGTTTGCATCTTCGTGGACGCGATCTTCGGGGAAAAACGTGGACGTTGTCTTCCGTGAAGACCCGATCAGAGAATCTTCCGGACGCACTGCTTCCTCGGGGGGCAATAAACATTGTGGATCCGCATCAAGTGACGGCGGAGGTTGA
The DNA here is from genome assembly GCF_051014445.1 of Colletes latitarsis. Classification (NCBI taxonomy): domain Eukaryota; kingdom Metazoa; phylum Arthropoda; class Insecta; order Hymenoptera; family Colletidae; genus Colletes; species Colletes latitarsis. Next base: position 38,014,194 of record NC_135138.1, read on the forward strand.
CGTTTTGGGTGTAACTGTTCCCGCAGAAGTTGCAGGCGAAGTTCCTACGGCCACCGCACTCGAACTTGAGATGCTTGTTGAGACTATGCTGGACCTTGTACCTTCGTCCGCACTGCGGGCATCTCAGCGCTAGGTCTTCGTCCCTCAAGTAATTCGCGTGTCTCGATTTGCGATGCACGGATCGACGAATGGCCAGCTCGTCGAGACCTAAAAGAACATCAACACCACAGTCGCGTTAATCACGAATTCGAACGATATCTGACCGATTGACTCCCTCATATCTCCCGCCCCTCCCCCCAATCGGTTCGCAGATTAATTTGAATCGATTCTCGACGGGGCTCTTCGGACCCCCCTGTTTTACAAGGTTACCACAACCTTTTCCACTCCATCGGCGTCGATAAACCTGCTACAAACGTAATTCTGGAAGTTAGACTGCGTGGAGATCGAGAACGTACAAGATCGTCGGGGATTCTGGGGGACAAGGGGGTGGATTTACAAAAGCAATACACGATTACGGGACGTTACCAGGAGAAGCTAAGCGAGACAAGTGACCTTGCACGGAATAGAGATGACCTGACGTTAGCGGAGAGGATTGGTCTCGAATTCGTCGACGCGTGGTCGTTTGGATCGAAAACTCTCGTCTAAGGGTTAGGAATCGGAGGGGACTCGAACGAGTCTATAACATGAGACTAGACTCCATTCCGTTGGCAAAGTCGATTTTATGGATCGCAGTCAGATGACGTTGCAGACTTGTCTTCTGAGTAAAACTGTAGCTGCAGTAGTAACAAGGAAACTGACGTTTTCCTCCGCATTCCCATTTCATGTGCCTCCTCAGATTGCACAGCATCGTGTACCCACGGCCGCACTTCTGACACGTGAACCGGGACCTCGCGAAACCTGTCGAACGAAAACAAAACCCCATTGTCAGATAACAGGTCAATCGAACGGAATGAAAGAGACGATGTATCGATATATCGAGGCAATATTTCATTTCTTTTCTTTTCTGATTTGTGATGCTTTTCTAACCGATGATTCTTTTGAACGTGTCTGTCACGAGTGTGCCCCGTCCTCGGGTGGAAACTTTCGATCGCGTGGTTTCCCAAATTAATTGCCAGTGTCGGATCAATTGGGAACAAGTATCGCGAAACTAACAATAATTTTCATCGATCGAACGTGTACGTTTCTGTAATCGTAATCCCTACATGGACAAATCAAAAAGCGGTGACTTACTTTCGCAATGTGGCAAGTTTTTCGTGTTCTTCCGTGGTGACTCGGATTTATAATAAAACGTATTCTCCCCTAGCAATGCTTTTCTACGATATGTGCGCATTAACTAGATACAGACAACATATTCGTGGACTCTTACAAAGAACAGACAAACTGTGACACAAATTACCAACGCACATCGTGTAAAAAATAAATCGACAATGATCACGGGCTGTAAATAATCATTTATTAAATTCTATACGAAGAGGAAAGGAACAAAAGGAGCAGCAAAATTGTGTGTTTCTTAAACTCTCGACGTTTGCTAAAGGGTTGCGTGTGTTCTTCTTTGTTCGTTGGGTCTCCTAATCTCCTCGTTCGTTACGAGAACCGATCAAATGATTTTCAAAGCGTTCGATGCTCGATGAAAATCTTCGTTGTCGTCTCCAGGCTCTGCCTCGACGAACGCTGCGATCCGTGACTCTTCGATGATGTCCAGACGTTGTCTTTGTGGAAGACGAAGGTAGTCTCTCGTGGAAATCTGAAAAAGAACGTGGTACCTTGGTTAGAACGATCCAATTTTCAAACTTCCGTTCGACCCACGAATCTTCGGAATCGACGTCCAGTTTCGGTGGCTTCCAAATACTTACCGTGAACGTTTCGAAATCGATCACGCGAGAGTCGAGCGTGGGACGCGTTGGATCAAACTGCTGGCTTCCAGCAAACGGGTTCGTTTCTCTCAAACGATTTTTTTTATTTTTCTCCGTCGTTCGCTGTTACATGAATAAAAATGTTCTCGACCTCTTCGATCTACTGTAAGAAAAGATAGACTAGCGTCGATTTCTATCTTATTTGTACAGAAACGTGTTCCATCTATGAGGAATTATGATTTCGGGGGTATCGTGTTTAACCATAAGTGGACCTCGTCCAGGTTTTACGCGGTGGCACGAAGATGTTGTGAGCGTTCAGCATGTGCTGCCTTAGCTTTCCGTTCTGCGTGTACCTCGCCGGGCATAAGCTACAGGCAAAATGCTTACGACCGCCGCACTCGAATCTCAAATGTTTCACCAGATTGTGCCTCATTTGGTACGATCTGCCGCACTGGTGACAGGTGAACGCTTCCGTATTCCTGAAGCATCCGTTTCTGGACCCCCGCGTGGCGGTTAACGACTCTGGAAAAAACAATGAAAACGAGAACATCAGGTATCTGGGATCCTGTGAGAAAGGACAGCCATCGCGACATCGGGAAATCGATTATTGGACAATGAAAAGAGAGGTCGGAGAATCGTGTGCACCTTTTATTCCGAGTTCCTCGTATAATAATAATCTTACATCCTGTACAAAACTACCTAAAGTTTGGTAGGAAAATTACCTTTGGTTTCGTTCAATTTACCCTAAGTATTAGTCGAAAATTATCTAGCGTTAAACCGAACACGTCCGTTCAAAGATCGGTGATCGAAGATCTGTTCTTGCTGAAACAGTTACCAGAACCTGAAATAATGTTGCAACTGTTATTTGGGAAACAATTACGACGTACTATCGATTTCAGTTTGTCGGAAGATGAGTTCGAAATGTCCCATGGTCAGATTATAAAATAAAATTTGACATTCCACGCTCGAAAATAGGTTAGATAAATGTTTAAAAGTTCCCAGATTAAAATCATCCAGCAATATTTTATACTGAAGTGATTTTAACTCTATCACCCACTCAGGTCACAAAACGAAAAATAATTGCAAGTTTAACTAGAGTGTTATTATCGCTAGAACCGATACTGCGTCAAAATCATTGTTCCAATAACAATTATAACGCAATTTTGGTTCTTCCTAACCGTTTTAAGAACCGAAACCATAGTTTTCGATCCCGGATAGAAACAAAATTCGCGTCAAGTGATCCTCATCCGTGAAGCGACGATTCGTTAAGGGGATTGCTGAGAAGGATTCGATCTTAAGTGTTCGATTTCTGGTCGTTCAATCTGTGGGAGAAAATTCGTTTAGGCACGGAGAACTTTGGGGGCAGATAAATGTTGTGTCTTTGCAATAGGTGTCGACGCAGTCCGATATTCTGCGTGTATTTCGCCGGGCACACGTGACACGTAAAGTTTCTCTGTCCGCCGCACTCAAATTTCATGTGTGTCGTCAAATTTCGCTTCATCTTGTACGTTCTGCCGCACCTGGGGCACTCGCTGCCCGTCTCCGTCGCGGAATGTATCCGTGTGACGTGACTCCTGAGCACGTGGGTACGCCTGAATCCTAGAAATAAACAGGATAATATGTTAGACTGTCGATCGAGCGTACAGTAACCTACACAGTTTACGGGAACACGGACACTAGACAGATAAAACGGTTAATTTCACTCTCAACTTTCAACGCTTTCGGCTCGGCCAAGAATCCCTGTGAAAAAGAATCGATATTGCACTTAGCGTAATTAATCACACAATTCACGATGGTCAAAGCGTAGTTTTAGGAAACGAACAAATTTATTTCAGCCATACGATTACACTATCTTTGGATGCACATTTTTGGGAGAGGTATTTTCAATACAAGATAGCTGAATTAAAGTCACTAGCGTCGTAGGTTTTGTAAGTTTAACGTTAACCTAGTCGCTTTATCACCTTAAATAATACTGGAACAATTTCGGAGAACAACATGTAATCACCCCATACGTTTTATGCAACATACACCAGTATGTTTACTATGCTTCTGGAATGTCTCGTTCAACTTTAAAGGATGGGGAACGAAATGTTACGTAAACTTAGATTCGCGCATGCTGTACTGTTAAGTTACAACCTTTCAACGAGGTGGTTATCCTTATTAATGTTATTATTATTCTATACTTACCTTCTTATTACGATATTCCACTTTGAAAGGCTGCAACTCGACAACAGAACATTCGCGGTCTCCTGTTTACCTCACATTTTTTCGCCGGTACGATCGGTACAGTGCAATTGTGAAGTTGAACGAAACACAGTGTGACTCCTTTCGCTAGAGTGCGTCGAAAATGTAGAATAACATTTTTTAATACGAGCCTTCGTTCCAGAGAAAATCGAGTTTGAATTCTCTGGCGCGTCTGGCCATTATTCGTTATTACTACTTGAATTGGCGTTTATAACGATTAACAAAGGCATCGTACTTAAAAATCAATAAAATTAGTATAAAATAAATAGAACCATACCACGATCAACAGTGGTACAGTACTTAAAAGGTACTAAAATCCACGTTCAACGCTCTCGAAGTCCGATGCAAGTAGAAATACCACATATTGGTCAGACGCGACGCTCGCACTGAAAACTTATTCTACGTTTTCTGTTTACATTTTGCCAAGGGTACAATATCACAAATAATCGAAATAAAAACCGGGTCCACAGGGACCCACGTAAGGTGGAAAAATATTTTCCCCACCGCAGAGATCTTTCGACAGGCCACGAACCGTGAAACTAATGCATAGTTCTCATGTGTCGATTGAGATTGGCCTTTTGCGAGAACCTGTTCTTGCAAATGGTGCAAGTGAACCTGGGTTCGACGCCGCACTCGTAGTTCCGGTGCCTCCAGAGCGACGTGAAGGCCGCGTAGACGCGGTTGCAGTCCGGACAACCGTATTTCTTCTTCTTCGCCTTTCTGTCCTCTATCGACGGGTCGTCGACGGACCCGTCGGTCCCCTGGGACCGCTTGTTGCACTCGAACATCCGGTGACGAGTCAGCGAGGCCATCAACGAGAACGTTCGATTGCAATCCGAGCAGTGATACTTTCTGGGGCCCCAGCGATGGGCGTTCCTCTGCTCGTCCTTGGTCGTGGATCGCAGGTACCTGGTGTACGCGACGACACTCGACGTGGACGGCAACGTCGGCACCGTCCAGTTCGACGAGCTGTAGCTCGCGCCTGAAAAAGAACAAACGGAAGAAATAACAGTTAGTTCACCGGACAAGTGACGGGCGCGCGTTAATTGATTCAACGCGATCGAGAGACGCAGAACGATCTGAAAAATAGCTATAATCGGATGGAAATTCCGAGCAATGTTAAAATACATAGAATCTTTATTTACAATGTCACATGATAATGTCCTGCACGTGTACAATGGTTTTAAATGGTTCGCCGCGATCGATCGGGGTTTCGGACGCTTTATTTTTACAATCTGACCCGATATATAGAATATACATATACATATATCTCTTTGTTAGAAAAACAATGCACAAATATGGAGACAACGATTAGGATTATTGTAAGTTCTGCGTGAAATCGTGATAGGAGGCGAACATGGGCCCCGAGATCTCGCCGTGGACGTCGACGACCTGCTGCGGCACGTACTGTGAGTTCTGGTCCAGCAGATGCTGGTGCCGCGCCAGGATGTGCTTCATCAGGCTGTCCTTGTACCTGGTCCTGTGTGGGCAGAACGCGCACTTGAATTTCGGATCGATCCCGCACTCGAAGTCGTGGTGCCTCTTCAGATGGTGCTTGTGCTTGTACGTTTTCCCGCAGGTGGCACAGGTGTGCTTAAACACCAACATGGCGGGGTACTGGGACTCCACTGAAACAGACACAGACAGTCTCGATTAGTGGAGAAGCCGGCGTCCGTGCGTAGCTCGCGTTTCCAAAACGGGTCGGGCGATCCTGATTCGACGAATTGACGGAAAAGTGGGAACTGATGGTGCGGGGGAGAGACATAGACGCGTAGTATGGAACATGACAGACTTTTTATTAGATCCGCGTGAAACTCTCGGGGGGTCTGACTTGGCGAAGTTCACAAAGCTGAACACGAATATTCTTAGCGACGCACACGATCGTTTTCTGTCTCTTGTCCCCATTTATTGTTTTTTTTTGTTTTTGTTTTTTTTTTGTTCTCGTCGTTGGTATCGTTTAGTCTACGCGCAGAAGCTAAAGCAAAGAAACGAAGGATCGATCGAACCGGAAATGTAAAGTTTATCGACCGAACGCTGTCACTGGTTTGGAGGATAGTGTCTCGAAGTCCGCGGAGTTCGTTTCTTCATCCGTTGACACCGATTTGCAAGCACGATTGTGATCAATTGGGTCGTCGACTTGGGGAGAAAGAACCCTTTTGGTGATCTGCGTGGGCGGAAAGCTCCTCTCAGTGGTTCCTCCCCGAGTCGAAGACCCCGGAAATTTAAAGAAGAAGAAACGGTACTCCGTGTTTCACAGGTATTTTGCAGGCAGTGTAGCCCTTCGCTGGTCAACCCGGGCGTAGCGCTGTTTATTTTACAAGGAAAATTTGCCAGACGCGGAAGGGACGATCCCGCGGCTGGCAAAACAAAGAGCGTGAAATCCCTAGTTGACCATAACGGAACAGAATCGATGCTCGTCCATCTACTTGTAACACAATTTCACTCGAAGCCGATCTACGTTCGTCTACGCTTCGATTTCACCGATCACTGGAATGAGAGATACTCGAGATGCTCGCGATTCCTTCATGGATTCCTATGTTGCCTGACGGTCGCTGTTCGCGGCACGAATCCTTGCCTGGCGTGCTTCATCATGTGCATTTGGAGATAAGACCTGTAGGTAGCTCTGTAAGGGCAGAACGCGCACTGGTGCATGGGTTCTTTACCGCATTCGTTAATCACGTGTCTTCTGAGATTCTTCATTTGGTGGTAACGACGGTCGCAGTTCTCGCACGCGAATCGCCCCTGGCCGCGCGATCTCCGTCGATTCTTCGTCACCCGGCTCACGAAGCACTTCATTTTCGTGTAATCTGCAATCACGAGGAAAAGAGTCACGGTTAAATCGTGGGATCAGAACCGGGATCGCGGTGGTCGTTCCTCAGGATCGTCGTCGTTCATTTCGTGTGCAACGGTTTAAATCGTACACCGCTATATAAAGCGTGCGGGCAAACTGTGCTCGCGAATAAGAAGAAAGAAAGACGCTCAAGCAAGGGCAAAGGGGATGAAACGAAAAGTACTTTTCACGGTCTGTAAAACGAAACGAACGGGGATCACGCGCGTTTCGGTCGCATGCAGACTTAATTATCGTACACATTTACGGACAGGCGATGAACGTACTAAATCGAGGATCGAAAGAAAACGCGTGTTCGTCGAAACAGCCAAGTAAATGTACGGTTTCGTTTGCTCGCAGCTTCGATCCTTCGATCCTCCGGTGCGTGTGGGTACGTACTAAGAATCACCAAACTGCGTGTAGCCGTTAGGGCGTATATCAGGTGAGGTATATTTTTGACTTAAATTGGAAAAGAAACTGTACATTGAACCAGCGGTTCGATCGATCGCCTAGCTCGTGGCTGGCGATCGTATACGCTAACGGTGGAAATGGAAGTGGCGATCGATCGGCGTCAACAACCTTTCACGGATAAGGAAGATTCGGATGAATGCTCATCACGTGCTTCGACATGCTGGTCTTGTACTTGCTGCGATGCTGGCAGTACGGACATTTGTATTGGGGCAGTTTTCCGCACTCGACCACGAGATGACGTCTCAAGGACCTTTTGATCTTGTACCATCTGCCGCAACGTGGACACCGGAAACCGTGAGAGTTTGTCGCGGCTGTCTCCGGGCGAGGCTCTTTCTCCTGGCAGTGCCCAGCCAACGATTGGAACCTCTGAATACGGCCCCAGCTTCGCTCTGAAATCGATGGTCGAACGATTAGAACTGCCATTTCCTTTAAGGCGTCGTTAACGCGCGTTACCTGGAACTCGATCGAATCCTCCGCTCGAACCTCCTCGACGATAGTCTCTAAAAGGACATTCCCGAGGGCATACAATCGTTGAACCGAGCAGAAAATGTTTGGTCAACGCGGATCGAGAAATCGATATCGTTATGATTTGTAGTTCGTTGAACGAAACAGGAACTGTTGGACTACGATTTTCCTGTAGCTGTTATTTCTCGAGTCTAAGGGAGATACCACCCCTCAATTTACAGAAGATATTGAACAATGTTTCGAATAAAAGTCGTAATGTTTCCCAGAGGCTTGGAAAAGAGTTTCTATTTAAAACAGTTTTCAATATCCAATAATAATAATAAATGTAAGCAGAAAGGGTGGTTTCTCCCCCAGAGTGGAAAAATTAGAAACACGCTACAGTTTTCAAATCGAAATCCTACAGAACTGTCGTCTCCAGAACATTTTCTACCAGCTCCAAATGTATTTCAATGCCACGTATTGTCGACGCGGAGGAAAACTAGAGCGAGGACGCGAACATTCGAACGTATCTCCTTGAAAGGAGAAGAGTTTGGAGGGAAAGTCCGGATTCGAAGGTTTCAGTTGTCACTTTATTAAATAGGCGTGTGTACTACATATAATGGTAATTTCCGAATCATGGAGGACAAAACGCAAAAGCTACGGTTGCTTTCTAGATAGAAACCTACCAGTGAGAGTACGCAATCTCATAACGCGATTCTGTTCGAATAGTTTACTTTCGATGGTTTATTGTCGGGTCACGCGCGTCAAAGTAAAACTGTCGAAGGAAAAATGTTTCCGACGTGGGGATTTCGTTCGTTCTGCGACTTGGAAGACTGCCACTGTGTTATAAGACTCGGCTATGCGTTAGGATATTCGTCTATGATTAAACTTTGGTTGCAAAACGTACGAGATAGCGTTGTCCGCGACGATTAATACGGGATTCAGGTAGCGGATACGGTTTTTAATACTTGTGCGAAACCGTGCACGCGACGTTTCGCTGTTTCAGACTTAAATCGTATCCTTGAAACTCGATGATCCTCGATAAATCTACGTTCTACGTGCGGATTCTAAACGAACGTCAACTCTGATCGGTTCTACTCTTCTCTTCCCTTACGAGCAAAGGATATAATACGCTACAGGTATTTAATACGCATGGCGGTTTACGAAAGAGATGCCTCGAATGGAGAACGACGCGATAAAACCTCGGTTATCGAACGTAATCGAACGGTGTGATTTTTACAGAATATTCTAAGAATAAATGATTCTAATATAAAAAATAATCGGATAATCGAGGCTCTATCATGTCTCCTGTTTAATAACGAGCGCCATTAAGCAGACTCCTATCCCCTTATTTTCATCGACGCCCGTGTGGTGAAACGAAAAAGGCATTTTCGATGTCATTGCACTTCGTGGACGAAACTAAAAGTTTATGCGAATACGCGTCGCTCGTAACGCGTTCCGACGTGTTGTAAAAATATATACTATCGTAACGTTAACGGGTACAAGCATTCCTCGAGGCTATTCGTACGTTACACAGACCACGAAACTATCGACGAACGCGTATAAACGCACGCTCCGAGTGTCTGGTAAGGGAGAAAAATCGTTTCGATGTTCGCGAACTAGTTTCCAGCGTCCGCCGAAGACGACAGCTTGTTCCCGTTCGGTACCGTGTAGAATTAGCTGAGCAGTTTCATGTGCCTGCCGTTTAGGTGAGTGGTCAGGCTGGACTTGTGCTTCGTCCTGTAAGGGCACAACGGACAGTGGAACTTTGGCTCCATGCCGCACTCGTGTTTCAAATGCCTCGCCAAACTGGAGTAGTAATTGTAGACCTTGCCGCAGTTTTTGCACGGATAGGTCACCTTCTGATAGTTCAGGAACTCCATCATCCTCGCCTCTGGAAAACACGAAAGACAGAAGAAGTCGACATTAGAGACGATCAGTAGACCAGCGGGACACTTTCGCGCGAATTAATCGTCAGGATCGAGATTCGTGGCATACGGTGGCTCTACGTAACTCTGCGTCCCAGTAATCCCCGGATAACTGAAACCACCACGAGCCCCCGAGCTTTCACTTATCCAGGCTAGGTCGAATTCCCGTTCCAGGACTTGATTGATTAGGTTTACTTCTTGTTTCCGTTTGTATTCCTGACTGTATCTTCGACAAAGTATTATTGTTAATCGAATTAAATACAGCCCGAACGAGATTGTGTTTATACTCACATCGTTGGTAATATTCTTTCAAAGATACGATTAAAACAAAGTCGTTTCACTTATCCGGGGATTGCCGTACGTGGCGCAAAATGGCGACCATTTAGAGCATCTTATAATACGCTGTATTACGAGATTAACGCAACGTACGGGGTTTACCGTACGTGGCGCAAAATGGCGACTATTTAGAGCATTTTATAATACGCTGTATTACGAGATTGATGTAATGTAGTGTTGTACTTTATTCGTTCTGTTAGGAATGGGAAACGCTGGAGGAACTCGCGGGGTACCATGCAACTTGTGATTGTTTTTCTTTTACATTAACGAACACTCGACGCGCCGTGGCCTGGAAATAAAAAATTGTCCTTCTGGAAGAATGTCCTGTCGATGATCCTGTCTCCTGGAGCTTCCGGGCTGACGATTTTCTAGTTCGAATAGACGAAAGTATGTTCTGCTCGGTAAAGTTAACAACATTCGATATATTTAGGCGCCAGTACATTACTGTCTAGTACAGGAATCGTATTTTATTTACAATATTATCTTCGAAAGACTCGGCGAAGCCTCGCGCTTTTTCGTTGATCGAGGATCGAAGGATCCATGATATCACAGCGAACCCGTTCGAGATTCTGCAGGGTTTACGATCAGAAATGTTTCCCGTACTTCTCCTGCAGAGACGAAATTCCCTGTTTACTGTAACGATGGAGAACAGACTTTGATATGCAGTAGAGCTTGGCCGCCTTCCTCAAGGACAGTCCGCTGGCCACGGCCTCGATGGCGTTTTTCATGTGCTCGAATTCGCATTTCCCGTAATGTCTTCTGAAATATCTTGTACCTCCGTTGTGATAATAGAGTCCTGCAACAGGAACCAGTTGTCATTATCTTTAACGAGATCTCGTAAGCATCGAGTTCCACCGCAACACACAAAATGGACTGAAACAGACTGAACGATTTCGGGATACTGAGGTTACATTCAAGCCCATTACCCTTCAATTTGCGATTCGAATCGAAGTGAAGACGCGCATATTTAATGACAAAAAATAAAAAGAGAAAATAACCTTCAACCGAGAGTCGTTTGTACAGTCTTTGAAGCACCCTGTACACCTCCGTTCGAACGGTTAATCGTGTATCGTCGAGCTGTTAAACGAATACGAACCTGTTTCTGGCGCGGGACTGTCGGATAAAAAAAGAAAAAGTTTATTTTCATCTGCGCAGCGTGTATATACTTTTCCAGGAGCGCGCGATGTACAAAATTGATGGGCGACGTTGAGAACGCGAACGATAGCCTCTGCGAGGATGATCGAGGATCTTCTTAAATGTCCGTGTGGATCCTCTTCATGTGACACTTGAGGTTCCACTTTCGATTGCTTCTGTAGCTACAATAGGGACAACACTCGGCCTTCTTCTGGCCGCAGAACGCCTTAACGTGCTCGGCCAGATGGTGTTTCCAACGATAAGACTTGGAACATTTGGAGCATTTGTATCTATCCGCGAGCGGATCCACGCTTTCTTTCCGAAACGTTCGACCAGTCTCGCGCTCAGACGCGAAATAAATTCCGTCGTACGAGCACCGTTCGGACCGGAAGTCCACAGCGTCCGCTCTCGCCAGAGGATTGAATACCTGATAGTCCTCCCACGGGACCAGTTCACCTGAAACACAAAGTCCAATTCGTCATTGCCCGTGCACGAGACTGGTGATGCGATAACCGCCTTAAAACACTGTCGAGGATCGTGCAACGAACACTTGCGACCAGGATTTTTCTCCTGTCTCGTCCGGATCGAACAGACCGCGGGTTTACTTACGGTCCAAGCGACTTAGTTTTAGCCAACGTAGAAAATCCGCAGATTGGGAGGAAAGGACAACGGAGTTAAAAGTGTACGCTCATCCCTGGAACGCTCGACAAACATACAACGAAGGGTTTATTATTCTTTCTTAAGACAAACTTGCGGATACAAAATGCTAGAAACGTTTGGTACAGACTATTTCTATTTTAAGAAAAAGATAAGCGACTGTTCCGTCGTCGTGCGAAGGCAACTCAGGAGAAAATATCGTTATAATGGGGACGTGGTTTCGTCGATACTCGACGTCTACTGTCTACGGAACGCACAGAACGGGCAGCATCCTCCCACGTCTTTGCTAGGAAACAGGCATCCCTTTTTTTCGTAGCTCTTGGTGCATCTGAAACATGTATATTTGTACTCCTCGCTACGTTCGATCAATTCCTCTTCGGAGCCCTCGTCCTCGTGGGTCTCGTAACGGATCCCGTCGCGACGCAGGCGTGGAGGGCGTCGAACCGTCAGCACCGGTCTTCGATCGAAGAAAATTAACGTATCTGAAACAAAGAGATCGACAATGTTTAGATCGGCGGGCTAATGGGAGAAACGGTTTCGCAGTTTCCTCGCGAAAGAAGTCGCTGGACGATTACGCGTCGAGCGATCTGTAATATTATTTACAATCAACTGCAATTATTTTGCAATTTTCCGAGATAAGAAGAGAACGAGGTTCTTTATTAAATACGATAGATATAGCTTACGAATCTTGTTTCAAGTAATACACGGGTGTAAGCGAAGATCTTTAAGCGCAATTAGCAATCTTTCGTAGAACTTTAAAAACTTGGCTCACACTTAAGTCCACTTTTCGCATTTAATAAACGAAACCTCGATATCTCTTTTCCCGTTTCATCGTCGGAAAACCACACTGCTATACTTCGTTATTTATGCTTCGTGAATATAAAAGTGGCGCAGAAAAGGCGCGGGGAGAAATAAAGCCATCGTGGAATTTATTAGACGCGAGTTACGAGTTTCTTCGCGATCGAAGATCCCCAGTTACTCCGGTCTCTGAAAGCAAAAATGGAAACAGAAGGATAAAATCGTAGACGAAATGACAAGCGAAAACGAAACGGGACGTTCCTCGAAGAATCTTTTCATTAGCTCGGACACGTACACAGGTATTTATTTAAAAAGCAATCGACTGCCGAACACCGTTACACAGGGACGCTTAACCACTGCGTAGCATAGTTTAGTCTCCGATCTATAGATCTACGCAGCTATCGATTCGGATGGATCGGATAGACTAGATCGTCGTGCATCGTAGACAAGCGACTCGTACAGTGTTCTTCTTCTCTAACATTAATAACGAGTACGACTCGCTTCTCGCGTTCGTGCGGTAATACAAAGAATAGGACGAAACGAGCCTGGCATTCAACTACTTGGTTAGCGCGAGTAGCTACGTGAAATTTAATCCGTCGCGTCGAGTCTCGATCGTCGATCTTAGCTCGTTTGCGCTGTCGCGAACGGTTCCGTAGCCAATCGAAATCATTTGGGACGAACCAACGAATCTACCTCGCAATTTTTTTCCCACCTCGTATTTACAATTAAATAATAAACGAACAGCGGTGATTTTTAGTCTTTCGTTCTCCTCCTAGATTAAATCTTACTTAATAGCGTACGATTGGCTGCCAAACGTCGCGAGGACTCGTTAAAGAAAAACGACGAGTCCCTTCGAACGCGTTTCGAACCGTGTTTGAACAAACACGAAACGGTATTGTCGGCGTTTGTTCGAACGACGCACGGGGGCGCAAATTGAGCGTACAACGTCGTAATTACATCGCGTTACCATTTTAACTTGTCGATACTTATGTACAATTAGTCTCAAGCATTTTCTATAGGAAATAGAGACTGCGAACGCATGCTTGTTCCATACTACAACCACTTCGATATCAAACAGGTAGGAAACCGGTTGCTAGAGTTTACTGCGCTACGATTAGTTTTCTCGATACGGTGAAAAACTTTTCTGACGCCGAAGCGTGGAAAATTATAGTTCCTGCACAACCAAAACGCGGATAGAACGACACATCTGAAAAGTAAAAAATTTTCACCATTCACGCCATTAACAAACTCGAGGACGATCGTTAACGATTCGAGACAACAAGTACGTTTCGATGGTTAACCCCTAAATGGTACAACCAAAAATTCTACGGATAATCGATGAATTAATTTGGGATATGCTCGCGACGTACCATTTAACGGTCAACTCGCAAACACACAGCATCCGTCGTCAATGTTTGACCAACTTGGTTCGTTCAAAGACAGAGAAAAGTATGCTCACGCAAATCAAAATCGATCGTCGATAAACGTTACAAAAGAAACAGCCTTTAGACTAGATTCAGTTCAGTTATGTGTGGTTACGGTTAGTTCCTTAACCCCCTAACTGCGGTACAAAGACGATTCGACGTTTAACGAATATTAATAAGTACGAAAAATGATTGCATCCTGGAGGGATAATTTCTGCACCGAAAAACGACGACAGTCAGGGGGTTAATCGCACTATCGCGTTCGCCAACGTAACTCTTTCGCACGCGTCGCGACACAGGTTCGTGTCATATCGTGCATACGGCGCGATTTTTCAGTATTGTACAGGACAACGATCGAAAACGACCATTTTTGGTACCTTACGGAAAAGAGAAACTGAAAAATCGTCAAAATATCGTTACAACATTTAACAATGCAATAAAAAGTAACATTATAACAGGGCATGCATGTTTAAGATTTACATGTAAAGATAGGAAACGAAACGTTATGGTTTTTCACTTTTCTATCTTAACACTAAACCTGCCACGACCGGTCATCTGACCAGTTTCATAACGAATTTATATTTGAACTGGACAAAAAAAGACGAAAGGAGAGTATCTTAAGTTTCCACTGTCTTAGAACAGCCTATAAACGCGTATTAAAAATACTAAAACTTTAGGCGCGTGCAGTTCTGAAACTAATAGTGTTTTATTAATTATTGAGCCACTGTTAGAGGCGGCAAACCTTCCTCTTTAAAATGGCTTTTGGTTTTTGTCGATCCGACTTTCCGTTCTCGAGATATCGTAATGTATGTAAAGAGGTATTTTTTTAATTCCCGCTATCTCGCTGTCCCCGGCGTACGAAAGCCTATAAACGCGTATTAAAAATACTAAAACTTTAGACGCGTGCAGTTCCGAAACTACTAGTGTTTTATTAATTATTGAACCACTGTTAGAAGCGGCAAAGCCTCCCCTTTAAAATGGCTTTTCGTTTTTGTCGATCGGACATTCCGTTTTCGAGATATCGCAATTTATGTAAAAGGTAATTTTTCTTGATTCGACTATCGCTGTCTTCGTCTGACGCGTCGCGCCGGACCTCCTTGTCGCACGTTGACCCACTGACCGAGTGAATGAGTGACGTCACGTTTACTACTTACTACGGTCACGTGCGGCCAACGGCCTTGACAAGGCCGTAGTAAACAAACTCTTCGAACCCTATCTCCGGAACTAGCCGCCGCATCGACGCGAAACTAAAATCGCTATATCTCCGGAACTAATTGAGCTATCGACTCGTACAAACGCTCATTTTAAAGGGCATTTCATCCTCTATCATATGATCATATCACCTACTATAATTTCTCTTGTCTTCCATGTTTATTTTGACATTTACTTTGACGCTACATACCCAAAGTAGTTTCAGCAATTCCTACTGATCGTACAATTAGTGTACGATAAAACTGGATCATAAATTGTTTATTTAATTGAAAATTAAACCAGTACTAGCCAGTACTTTTTCTTAAATAATTGTTTTCTCTAGAACTAACGAAGGTATCGACTTGGAACAAAATTCGTTTTCAAGGGGCGTTTTATCTTCTATCAGATGAAAATTAATAATTTTTTTTTACATAAAAGAGAAGGATATCTTACAAATAAACATCAAAACACAACTTTCTGTACATATAATGCAAAAATTAGTAGTACGTTGCTTCGTAAAAGAGAAAAAGAAAGACTGGTCGTTTGACAGGTCATGGTAGGAATGGGTATACATGAAGTGCCGGTAGGTTTAGTGTTAACAGATCGAGTCTTAAGATTAAAATTAGAGATTCGAGGAAATACGGAAGCTACTCTTCCGACGAGTACCAAGAACGGTGATTTTCGAGACTATCCTTCGATCGACGAGCAAAGTCCGCATCGTTCAAGGCATTCTACCGCTCCGTTCGTCGATCTATCAACTATAACAATCCGATACATACATTCAAGGAACGATCACGGATTATCATGGCGGATCCTTGCACCAAAGTGTCCCTCTCCTACTTGCACTTTTCGACATCGTTCCGAAACAGAGAAACTTACGCATACCGATAAATTACAGGTACTGATCCAATTACAACCAAACGTCCACGAAACACCGACACTAATTAACATCGATTCGTCGTTTGTCCATCTTGTCGTTTCTCCTCGGTCGATTATTCCGAGTCGTTGAACAGATTTCGACCCACGTTGCTCGCGTACGGAGCAGAAATCGTGAATCGACGATTATCTAGCCGCGTCTCGGGTTATAAAAAACGAGAGTCCCAAACCGCGAAATCGGCAGCGATCTTGCGTTCAACGCGTCCCGGTCTACTTGATGTTGTGCACCGAGAGCAGGTGCTTGAGGAACGACGCCTCGATCCTCGATCTGTAAGGACAATATTGGCAGGAGAAGTGGGTCTCGAACGTGACCATTCCGCAGCCCATCTTGAGGTGCTTCCTCAGGTTCGACGCCCATGAGTACATTTGGCCGCAACGCGGACAAACGTGGAGCCGTGGCCTCACGATCGGGAATAGGGGTGCATCTGTAAAGAAATCTCGGTTAAAGAACGGTCACGGGTGCGTCCGCGACGTTGTCACTCCGATCCCGAGAGATCGACATGACGATCGGATGCGAGCACAGACGGGGAAAAATAAAAAAGAAAAATGTGGGATTCGCACTGTGGGTAGCTTCTAGACACCGAAGCGCATGCCTTGCCGTTTAAACGGGACACCGACCGATCGTTTTGACTCGTTGGAAACGTTTCTAGCAATGTTCCGCGCGTTCGAGTACCGATACCCGCGGAGCAACGGTGCTCGATCTCGATCACAAAACGTAGAAGCGTTCCTTTGCTCGTCCGAAACGATCGGTGATTCGCTCGACGAGAGCACCTCGATTTCGAGCAGCTAGAAAACAACGACGCTAACACACCTGTAATTTCTCGTGCACGCGGTAATACTTACGAGCAAGGTGGTCCTGATCCTACGAATTACCTGCTGTCCCATAAAAAAGGAAAAAGAAAACACCTGAAACGCTGGACGAATCCGCCGTCGAATCTCCAGTTTCACCTTCGTCGAGATAAAATTGACACGCGAAATGCGCGCGAACCGTGTAGCGCACATCTCGAATACAAGTTTTATGCATAACAATGTTTCATACATGGATTACAAGATCGTACAAAAATCGCATACAAAGAAAAAGAAAAGAAAACACTGTTCGTCGAGTAAAGTTTATTCCAGCTACTGTTCGACTTTGAAAACTCGGGCAAAGATACAGTGGCGTCTGAGGCAGGGTTCGCTCCTCTCATTGGCGTAACCTTTCAGGAATTCACGGAATTTAATTTTCGATGGAACGAGGGTGGATTAGTATTCGATAATAAATAGTAATAAACAGTTGGGGCCTGTTCGCTGCTATTTATTAATTCAGCAACGAGGAATGGACTTTATTGTGCGAGTTTATTCGATTCCCTAATACATTTCTATCCGATGTTTACAAAACAAGTGCCTCTTTAGATTTCCCTTGAAGTTCGACTTGTAGCTGCAGACGGTGCAGTAGAAATTCGGTGGTTTCCCGCAGGCCATTCTCTGATGTAGCCTCAGACTGGTGGGCCAGGCGAAGGGTCGACCGCACCACTCGCACACGTACTTGTTACCTGAAACAAAAATTCTAGTCAGCGTGTTGTCGCCCATGCCTTAACCGCGAACAGAGCGTCTCTCTTCTGGCGTCGTCTTGGAAAATACGTTTCGAACGAGGATGATCGTGAACTGTCGTGTGTAAAACCAACGCGACCCTTTTCTCACGTTCTATCAATAATTTATTGATTACAGAGCGAACATTCGAGCCGACGAGACACTTATAACCGGACTCTTGTCCATCTGTACATAAATATACATACAATATATACATGCATCGCCTTCGACATTCGTTCCGATCTCTACAAACACTGGAAACTGGCTTGTTCGTCACGATCGACGCTAGATTTACCAACATAAAATGCAGTTTGATTAACATTTACGATTTTCGTAGCTTCGAGTATGGAATCACCGTGAATCTAGCGTCGATCGTCGTCGCCTTACCGATATTTCTGTTCTGTTACTAACGCAGGTAATTACTAACGGGCGTGCCAAGGTAATCGAACGCACGATTATCATCCTAAGTGAATGCGTAGTATATGCTTCTGCAAGCTGCTCTTGTATTTCGTTCTGTGGGGACAGTACGGGCAGCATTCCTTCGGGTCTTTGCCGCACTCGATCTTCAGATGGTTCTTCATGTTCCTCAGCCAACGGTAGCCCTTGTTGCATCTGGGGCACCTGAAGCAACCAGGCTTCTTGTCCAGGCAGCTGCTCGATCTTTGCGGTACCTTGAAGCTCGCGCTATTCGACGTAAACGGTACTTTGTGTTGGCCAACCGTTCTGCCGTGATAATGATAGCCGGACCACGATAGATCTGAAAAAAAGAGGAAGAATTGACAATCTCTCGTCGAAACGTTTCACTCGCGAGGCACGCGACTGGCTCGTAGAATACAGAGCACGCCGTTTCGTCCGCGTATCTGCGATTTGCGACCATACGGCTGGCCAAAGATGCAAGCGAGACATTCACGATGACGACGCTTCGACGTGTACAAAGGATAAACGGTGATTAAGAACAGTCATTGGTTTGGAACAGCGGTTACGCGTATGTCCAAATGCTTTACAAACGTTGCTCTTTATTTGTCGTTTATGTTTGGCACATGGATACAGGCTCACGGGACAATCCGTCGATTTTTTATTTTCGATGGTACTATCGCGTTACAGGATCACTAAAAAAAAAAAATGTTTTCTCTTTACCTACTCGTCGTATTTCGCGAGACATCGAAATCTTTGCGAAGCGAAATGTCGTAAACGTTCGCCTGGAACGTTAAATAACAAAGGAAAAATGATTATTCGTCGAACGATCGAAGGGGAAATCGGTTGTCGCGAGATTCGTGTTCGTTGGGACGCGCGAAGCAGCCCTAAATGGTGCTGGAGAAGACGTTTCTGCCTGGATGATTGGTTCGAATGTGTTGGTAGAGGTTGCCCCGTTGCTTCGTTCTGTGGGCGCAGTAGGGACACTTGAACTGCGGTTCCTTGCCGCACTCGTGCCTGGTGTGTCTGACCAAGGTGGCGCGATGCTGGTAACCTTTGCCACAAGTCTCGCAGCGATACGGAAATTCCACGCGTTTCGACATCCAGAAGGTCGCCAGGTTCTTGATCAGGGGCATCATCGGGTAGTTACAGTCACTTTGGTAGTTCTTCGGCACGACCAAGCACGGGATCGCCGATATCTCTGCAAGTCATAAGGAAGAAGAAAACGGGGAACGTTAGTTTGACCATGAACGTGCAGAAAACGGTTGAGAAAATTGGGGGATGCTTTGTTTTTTTTTTTTCAGTCAAGAAACCCAACTACAATTGTAATCATCCTTTAATCGTGTCGTTGCACAAACGTTCGGATTCGTGTTAAGTCTAGCTTAGCCATTAACTAGAGTTTAGTCGGATAGAAAAGAGAGGAACGTAGGAAAACAGCGACGCGATTTATCAATTTCTGTGCATGTTGTACACCTCCAGCACGGCGCAACGCGAGCTCGGATGACGATTTCGAATATGGCGGTGGATCTCGTCGACGGCGTTCCCCACTGCGTCGCAGTACGGACACATCTTCTTCGACGTTATTTTACACACTTGCATCATGTGGGCGCGAAGATCCCACAAACGTTCGAACTTCACGGAACACTTTGGACAGAAACTCGAGCTCCCCGTTGACTCGGCGACCCTCAGGCAGAGATTCTGCACCGATCCATGGATCCCCGTTCGCGGCCGCGTGCTGGCCCCGGTCCTTCGGTTAAACAACGCGCTTTGTCGCGGACCTGAAATCGAACGTGCCGATTAGAAATCTCGCCCCGTCCCGAGTGGAACACCGATCGTACAAGAAAATTTTCTTTTCTGTTTTTCTTTTTCTCTCTGTGTTCGATCGTTACGCAATCTCGACGATCGATATAGAAGTATACGAAGGGAATGGAACAATCAGAACGCAACAACCCACAGAACGTTACCACTTACACAAACGATCGTTTTAATTTTCTGTAATTTATTGTGTCTAATACTTTTCGTCCACGTAATGCGTACAATAAAATTATGGTAACAGAACGGATTAATAAAAAATGAAAAGTTTAAGTAAAATAGTCGGGGAACGGCACCATTTCGAGGACGGGAGCGACGGGTCCTCACGGGTTAATCGTGTCGAAAAATAAAGACATCGTTCACGACGCCGTACGTATATTATGAACATTGCACACAACAGTCGATTCGTTTAAATCAATTGTCTCGTATTCGGGAGCTTCGAGGATGATTGACCTGGGTCAACGATTTTGAAAAAATAAATAGGAAAGTCCTGTAACCAGGCAAATACGTTTTTCGAGGATGTGTTGGTATTTTGGTAATATTTCACGAACTATCGATCCTTTGGAATAGATTTAATTCGTATTTCTGGTCGATCTGATATCTCACGAGTAAATCGGCAAAAAATACGAGCTCTGCAATTAGTAAATTATCTCTGCAATAAAACTATATGTAAGACTGCAAGGGAAAGAACAAAAAAATATAATTTATAAAAGGTAGAATTTCATAGTCAATAGTCAAGCAATTTTAAAAACATTTACGGAAGCAGCACACGAAATATCACAACGATGTATAACAAATGTTCCAACAAGATTAGCTCCCCTCTGTAAATAAATAGAAATCATCAAAGCAACATGCAAATAAAGGACACAATTTGTAGACAGTGTTGGAGTCTTCCTTTGTGCCTCTCTTTGTCTGGTGTACACTATACAAAAGAAAATTATACTTCGACGCAAAGAAGTAGAAGTAAGAGGCCCTTTCCAGTATTCAATCTATAATAATAAGCTTTGAATACTTCCAAGGAATGTCGAGAAAATAATTAGCAATAATAATACTGAAGAAGGATTGTTATTTACGGAAGGTGTAGAATTTTTGGAAAGATTTTTATTCGTCGACGGAAGCAAATTCAATGTCTTTGGCAGAAGCGTGTAAAAATGGCACTGGAGTTAAAATATACAATTTCCACCGTAAAACATGGAGTCTGCGATCTTAAACAATAAGAAAACCGTTCAGTATCGGTTACAAAGAAAATTGCAGAGCCGTCAATACACTGCCAACTGACTTGTAAAATATTACAGTTATTAAAAATACGAATCAATCTATTTTCTCCAAAAATCAATGGTCCGCGAGATATTCGTAAAAAATCACGAATGTGTCCCTGCAGAATGTTTCGTAAATTCGATAATGGGCCTCGATAAACCGTGCCAAGTTTGGACACTTTGCTATTCATTTATTTATCGTTGATCGAGGCGAAGCGTCCTCGAATGATAAACGACGAGATTTTCGGCGTGAAACAGGAACATCGATCGCGCGAAGAACAAGATGGCGGCGGAGAACGTTAGTTGAGATCGATCACGTAGACGTTCTGACCGCGATGGCACTGTCGAATGTGTCTGTAAACGTGGCCGCGTTGCTTCATTCGCGCGGCACAATAAGGGCACTGGACTTTCGGTTCCTGGCCGCACTCGAACTTGGTGTGCCTCTTCAAGTGCCACGCGTGAATGTAACTCTTGGAGCACCTGGAGCACGTGTGCCTCTCGATGTCGCGAAGGGCGCTGGTTCTTCGTCTCCTCGAGCTCAACGGTTTCTCTTCCTCGTAATCAAAGTCCTTCGCCTCTTCCATCACCACCGAGCACAGGTTCTCCAGGTCGGCTTCGATTTTGATCCTCTTGACGTCTAAAAGAAGAAAGATCAAACAAACGAGGAATTAGAATCTCGAAGGCGTGTTGCGTGATCGGCCGGGCAATAAATGGAGAAACAAATAATAATGATTTTGGGGGGGGGAGGAATAGAGAATGTTGACGTATTCTCGCGAATGCTCCCGTCACCTGGGACCGAAAGCTGGCGGTGTCAGCGTGACCTTCGATCCGTTAAACAAAAAGACCGTTTTGCGGAGCGCGTTCGTCGAGAAATCTAAAAAAAAACATGGAACGAAAAAACGAAAGAAACGCGCTTTGAACCAAGGAGTGAGTAAGAGACGTCGCGCGGACGATCGAACGGCGCGAAGTACTCTTCATAATCCACAGTGAGCATCGTTGGAATGCTTTTATTCGATCACATGTACAAAAGAGACCGTCGCAGCCAGCGTGTCGTTGGAGAATTATATACAAAATTAATACACCATGAGAGCAACGGGGAACGTACGACAGAGAACGGATATAGAGGCCAATCAGACGTGGTTCGGTGTCCGTAAACGGCGTCCCGTGATCCTAACGAAGGAAACGCGCGACGAGAAGAGAATGGACGGGGAAACGATGATTTCCACGGAAGGAATCAACGAGCCTGACGATCAGGGCGTGTCGATTATGTAGACGCGTTGACCCGAGTGGATTCTACGTATGTGGTCCTTGACGTGGGCCCTCTGCTTGCCACGATTACCGCAGTAAGGGCATTTGAATCGCGGCGCGACGCCGCACTCGTAACGAAGATGACGGTTCAGACTTTTCGCCACGGTGTAACCTTTCCCGCACTTGGGGCACACGTGGTCCTTCCTCTCGTATTTATGTCGACGCGATCTGAACACCGCCTCGGACTCCCCCAACTTCCACGCCTTCCGGTACAGATCGACCGTGTAACAGCCCCGGTACGGATGACGGTCCGCTGAAATCAAAGAAACGGGACCGATTAGCGGGGGAAAACAGAGAAAATTAAAGAAACGTAACGGGATGGATATTCGTCGGTTTCGCCGGGAAGCATCCGTGTCTGCGATACGTCGTCGGCAACAACGATACGCTTCCGAAACAGCAAACGGAAAAGTATATCGTTCTCGCCAACGACGAATCGCCAAATTGGAACGATCGCTAGAAGCAAACAGCAGGAGTGTCTCCACGCGAAGATTAAGGAAGCAGACGCGTCGATTAGGGTCCATTCTCGCCAACGGCCGTGCTGGAAATCTATTGTTCGTGCTCGATCGAACACCAGGGTAAGCGTTTCGACAGCTCACCTGGCTGCCACCTCGCCCCTCACTTACGTTCTCCGTCTTTTTATTCGTTTATTTTTCGTCTGTACGCGTCTACACCTGCGCGACAACGCCGCACGATGGTAAAAGAGCACAAGAATGATTAGGCTCGTCGATAAAACAATTATAAGTTTTACATTTGTCATTGTATCTTCGCGAGAGTATCGGTAATGGATCGGATATCATTCAGGTTCGTCTTCGATGATACCAAAATTATCGTACATTGATTAAAAATAAGTGAATCGATTGGAAAAGAAAACAAATTATAACGTATCCACTTCTTATCCAACCGATCCACTTGTTTTAGCGTTAAATAATTTCCCATTCGTAATACTCTTCGCGAAGATATCTGCCGTTCGACGTGGCGGTGGTGTAAGTCCATTTATCTCTTTCGAGATACGAAAGATTTTGCATTTCAACGGAAGAATATCGAAAGTAATTTTTACAGGCGTTTAAACAGTATAGAAATTATAATATGGTATTTTGGGGGTACACAAATGAAGTTACACCAGCTTCGTGATTATCAAATTTCAAAAGTATGGTCTCTCACCAATTTGAATGGCGGTTGGATTCCTTTGGGCAGCCATGGAGCTTGGATTCTTTTCCAGATTATCAACTAAAAATAATTAGGATTTGTGCGCATTATATTGTAGTTGAAGGGTTTTGTAACAAGGATTTCCGTTTTCCATCCTGTACGAAATATTTTTACTATATCAGAGGCAAGGTAGAACATGTACAGAAATTACTACTTTTACGAACTCGACGGACATTAACATTTATTCGCTAAAAACTACTAAAAATTTAATCGTCTACGATATATCTTAAACAACGTATAATCCTACATTATAGTCGATGCAAAAATACCGTCTCTTCTCCCCTTTGCTGCTCCAAATGACACAAATTCTGTAAAGGGGACATTTTTATTCTCCGTTTGTGTCCATAATTAAATTTCGCTAAAAAGATCTACAAAATATTTGTCTACTAAACTATGTATTATATGCTTATAAAAGACAAAGTGCTTTATTCGCATATATACCTATTAAGAGAATCGGTAACATAAAAACGGTAACGTCAAAATAAAACTCTAAGCTATAAGAATAAAAATCTGTCACTGAAACATCCAATAATTTAAACGCTTTAAAATGAAAGCTATCGATCTACAAGCAAGAAGTCTGAAAAATACAACATACAACCCAACGTTTAAAATAAAAAATGCAGAAATCTGCGTGTGTCTTGTGTTTAAAATTATCGAAATGTACGAGTGGTACACGCGACGAGTCTTTCGTGTGCTTATACTTTATTAGGAACTTTCGTGTTCATGGAATACCACATCCGTAACGAATACCTGGTCACCGGAACGTCTTCGCGGACAAACTAACTCCATTTTCAAACAAATGGCTCACACCACTTTCGCAATGAGTGGCTCGTTTAATGAAAAACATAGAAATTTTAATTTCCATTTGAGAATTCGTTCCTCGTCAAACGTCGATTGCCCAAAACCCACTCGCCATTGATCTATCTCGCTCACTATAGCTGAGGAAGACCAGATCGACTCCCTTGGAACGAATGGGCCGACCTCCACCCGAATAACTGAAACTCCGGTGTTTCAGTTATCCGGGCATTATAAAATTTGCACGTTGATGAAGCGTCAAACACGCTCGAACGTTTCTTAGGATCCGTCGGGGATTAAACTTTGAGGTGGACCACGTAGACGTCCTCGTGCGGGTGTTTCTTTCTAATGTGACCGTAGATATGTGAGGTTTGTTTGCTCCTCAATTCGCAATAAGGACACTTGAATCTGGGCTCGTGTCCGCACTCGTACTTGAAATGTCGGTTGCGGTTGCCCTTTAACGTGAAACTACGCATGCACTTTGGACAGTAATGGAGCATCCTTCGAGGCACGTACAACGAAAGCTCGTCGATCGTCCCGGGGCCAGGTCCAGCCAGCTTCGTCATCGAGTTCATCGTGCGCAGATCTGAAAACAAACACGGACTCGTGAACCTCCGTTCCAACAATATCGTCAAGAAAGCTCCCCCAGGAAAGGCTCTAGCCTACAACAGCTCGTCGTTAATCACGCTTCACAGTTCGTCCCGTTAATCGTCGTTAAACCGTAACGTCCTTCTAAATCGCTAGTGATCGAGTCTGGAAGGAGAACGGGGAACAAAGTAGCCGAGACAAAGGAAAACCATCCCAACCAAACAAGCACAGGGAAAGCACAAAGGGTTGGTTCTAGAGAAAATGGGAACACACGGGATAGTTCGTTGCTGGGTTAAACACGAAGCGCGGACACAGGTTCGTGAATTTCGTGGGGATCGTGAGAACGAAAACAAAAATCGAGATTGCGTTCGTCTTGACAAAGCGTTGCGGAGAAACGAAGGTGAATGAAACTAGTTACTTCGTAGAAAGACCACCCGTTATCAAGCGTACGTACTGTACATGAGGTATTTGAACATCGATTTATTTGTATCTTACAATTCCACAGCGACGATATACGATCACAAAACATCGTGGGGAAAAGAAAAGAAGTAGTAACTGTTGAGACATCGAATGTTATTTTGCGGTACGCTTAAATCCGCGAGTGTCCGTAATCCCGAACGAAACGATTAGAAAGAACAAGTACTGTTCACACGTCGCGTTTTTTAATTTTTTTTTTTTTTTCTCAAACGTGGTTCTAGCCCGATCTAGATCGGGCGCACACTTAAACGTACTTAATCGCTACAACATCATTAATTATATCACAGCAACAAAAAACAGTCGGCCACTAACGTCGAACTTCTAGGTGCAATCTGAGCGACAGGATTAAAATTAAAAAATTTCTCGCCGCGAGACAAAGAGCAACGACACTTTGGTTTTTCGGGAACCGGTCCGGAATCGTCGAAACCGATTTTTACCGCCGTACTTCGTCGAACGCCGTCACGTTTCACGTTTCGGAGTACGATAACCACCCGGCACGCTCAATTCCACCACAACTGGTAATGTTTTGGTTCCATCGCGATGCCTTTCATCAACAAAGCGTTTAAAGAAACAAAAAAAAAAAGAGGAAAATAAAAACGATAGAAAATGAAAAAGACAACTAATAACGTTTGTTCCGACCGCTTCACCCTGTACCACGAAAATATTTCGCCTCCCTTATTTCGGTTGGTAGCGCTTTCAGTCTTGATAACGGCAAACATACCGTTCGTATCGGTATGCTTTGCCATGCCTCTTCCATGCAACGCACAACGTAACACAACGGACGTAACATTACTCGAAACAACTTTAAAATATTTAACAAACACGCATTCAATCTCTCGCACAAATTCACCGACTCGTCGAGCGCACGGCTTTTACACGCGTTCGATCCCGACAGACGGAAATGCAAATTCGTTTCGCTATTACGAACATCGAGGGTGTCGTTTATCATAATTTATTACTAATCGTTATTGTTACTTCTTCTTAAAAAACATACAGCTCCGTCTAGGACGCCTAGGAATCGAAAACGTTCTTCTTAACCGTACGTATATTTTTGGAACTTTAAATGCACTTGTACTTAAAATACGCCTTTTTTTCGTTATTTTTCGACTCTCGTTTGCAAAGCCATCGTCCCACGACGTGGAATAATCTTCCCTAGAAGCACGGAAAATTTTTTTTTAACGCACAATTAACTTAATAATCGGTTTCTCGAATCGAAATTCGAGACACGCTTGAGCATCGTCCAGTTCCACGTCCCGTAAAATCATCGTTTTTCATTTTTCCTAATTTTATAAAACATTTCAAAAATTTCTCAACAACGAAAAATATATATATATATATATATGTATGTGTGTAAGTACGTATATACATAAAGTATTTGCCTAATCGAATCGGGCCCGTGGAGTATCATGTGGTTCGGTGAATTTTATCAGAAATTCGACTTTCGCTCGACCGTGCAACAGCATCGCGGTCGATCTCGATGGCTCGGTTCCGTTTCCGGCTACGCCACATGAACTTCCGGGAGTCCGAGAAAGGACGACGACAGAGATCTTGGAAGGGACAGAGATCCAATCTCTCGAAGGCAGAGAACCGTTTCACGGACAGCGATCGATTGTCTTGAAATCGCTCCCGACTTTCAACCACGGGTGTCCCAAAAAATACGCCACCCCCAGCATCCATTCCTCGTGCAAACACACAAGGATACCATTTTCGAAACTTGGAGATTTAAATAAAGTATCGAGTCACGATTTTTAAACACATTTCTTATTCGAATATTCCAAGATAATCTTTCCAAACTTGAACGCAGCTTCGGAATGGTAATTGTGAGGAGGAATGGGTTTTGAAAGAGGGTCTTGTATTTCGATGAGACGTCCGTTATACACCAACGTTCGTTAGGAATGATTAAGGATAATACGGAGATAATTCTCGACGACTCTATTAACGTTCCTAAGCAAAAGCTTCGAAGCCGTACGAGGCCCGTCGCGCGCTACTAATTCAGTTCTCGTATTTAAGATGCACCACGTAAACTCTTTGGCCGGTGTGCCTGGTTCTGATGTGAGACATCACGTTGGACGTTTGCTTGCTACGGAACTCGCAATAAGGACACTGGAACCTCGGCGCTTGGCCGCACTCGTATTTCAGATGCCTGGTCATGTTGCCCTTGACGGTGAAGCATCGTCCGCACTTGGGGCAACCGAACGGCTTCCTGAAGCAATCGGCGAACGATCCCTTGGCGTAGGCGTTCCTCACCCTATCCTGAGCGTAGTAATTCGGCAGTGACCTCGGGACGGACGCGCCGCCGGAGTCACCCTCGCTGCCAGCCTCCCTGTTGCTGCCCTCGGTCTCGAACGCCTTGCAAGATTGTAAAACGAAGTTTAGATCCAACTGTGGCGCCGCTGCATAGAAACCTGAAACTTCAAGATCGGTCCATTAGCACGTGGAAGCGCCGTTCAGAGGCAGAGATAGAGAAATAGACTGACAGAGAGAGAGAGAGAGAGAGGGAGAGAGAGAAAAAGAGAAAGAGAAAGAGTGAAAGAAAAGAATGATCAGAGATATTGGAACGAGGGATCGAGAGATCGGGTGTTTGCATCGGTCGATTGGATCAAAACGCATGCTTCGGATTCTCGAACGTTAACGGAAAAAAAAGGATACCTTGACAAATTGCGGATGATCTTCTAGACGAAAACGTCGAACCAGTTCCGATCGTTCCTCGAGCGATCAACATATATGCAAATACGACACGAAAACGGGCAAAAATTTTTATCGTCGCGCTTTATACATTTTATACTAGTGACTACGAATCGCGAGGAGTCAGCTTCTTAATCTACGATAACGATTAATTTATGAAAAACCAAGATCGTTGCGACAGCAGGTTTTCGGAAACGATGACGAGACCCACGATGCGTCCCGGTTGTCCGTAACGCGCACGGAAGATCGCAGGATAGTTTTTGATAGCTTGTATAAGGTGGTGTGCGCGAGTTAGCTAGGATTTGCGAATAGTGCACGCGAAGAAGAATGATTAAACTACAACGGACAATTATATTATTTTTTTTCTTTTTTTGTTTTGAAGGGGGTGGAAGGTGTTACGTGTTTTGTTTATCCAAAAAGAATTCCCGTTCTCTTTACTCAGAACTTTACAAGGATATGCTGACTCATTCTCAAGTGTAAATATATTTTATCCTAAGATTAAAGTCTTGGAGTCTCCACGTCGGTTGGCAAAGATCTTCAGGATGAGCGCGTGCAGCGGAGAGACACAACCCCACGCAAAGCGGGTAAATAGTCGTAAAGCAACATCTAAATTTATTTGATCAAACGATCCAGGCGCGAGACGCGGAGGACCCGATCGTCATGATCTTCGTGTTCAAAGCTTCATGTCGAAGATAAACACCTCCTCTTCCGGATGCTTCTTCCTGATGTGGGCGTACACCGGGGACGTTTGCTTACTACGGAGGCCGCAGTACGGACATTGAAACCTCGGCTCGTGACCGCATTCGTAGTTTACGTGACGATCCTTGTTTCTCTTCAGGGTGAAGCCGCGTCCGCACTTCTGGCACTGGAACGGTTTCTTCTTGTCGCTGGCGTTGATTTTCAACGCCCTCCGTTTCACGTTTTTGCTGGATTCCAAACTACGTTTTCCGATCGTTCCTGATCGGTTCTTCCAGATCAGGTTCTGCCCGAGCGGAAGCGGCAGAATGTGGAATCCTGAAACACGGAGATGTAGATGCTGAACAGCATGGACTCTCGATCGCTAGGAGAGAGGCGGTTTACGATAGCTGCGCGCTCGTCGAACGAACGTACGTTCCATCGAATGCAGCGCGATCGATAATTTTTATTTAAAACAATCACGGACGAGCGCGCTGCATCCGGTGGAACGTTTCAAATACATTCAATTGTTTCTGTGTGCTCGACAAAGAAAATGTAAAATTCGTGGAAACGTTACTTCCTCGCATCCTCGCAGCGAAACGGTGAAAAGGGGAAAATAAAACGAGAAAAATAAAACACGGGTACTGTTTCTTCGAACACCGGTACCAAACCGGTCATGGTCGCTGAAAAATATCGAAAGGACGATTAAAACAAATTGCACACGTGTGTCCAGTGCGCGAGAAACACGATCCAAATGGAAATGGGAGGACAAGTGTCACGGGATAAGACAAACTTCATTCGTCCGGAGTTCATCGGCGAGCTTTATTGCGTGCAACAATCGAATGAAACGGGACAACGGGAAGTTAGAGGCGGAAGAAATTGTTGAGCTTCCGGTCCCAGAACATCTGAGCGAGCTGGGGATGGTGGACGCGCAAGTGTCGGATCATGTGAGCCTTCTGATAGTTCTTCATCGCGCAGTGGGGGCATTCGAAACGCGGCGGTTGCTTGCACTGATTCCTCAGGTGCGACAACATCGATTTCTTCCACTTGTACGGATTGTGACAACTGGGACACTCGTACATCCCGTTCCGTCTGATGATCATGAACTCCCTCCCGGAACGGCCGTGAAACCGCTCCACTTTCGTTACGCCTTTCCCGCTCTCTGAAACAAACACAAACAGAAATAGAAGGTTAATAGTAATCCACGGCAAACGTCGCCAGGAATTCCGTCGGAAACGCCTAAATTTCAGTGTTCCTGGTCTCGATGCGAAGCGCTTAGCGGATCCTAATAAGAAGCAAAGATACGATTTGCAAGTAATCACCCACACGTTTCCTTTGCATTTTTACCTGTCTCGATCCTCTACTTACACGATATAATCCGTAACGTTTACGATCCTGGAAAAACAAGTTCAATTTTAATGTGCAATACATTAATCGTGTTTGAGATCGAACAAAGATTGAAATTTGGAAACG
Source organism: Colletes latitarsis (assembly GCF_051014445.1). Classification (NCBI taxonomy): domain Eukaryota; kingdom Metazoa; phylum Arthropoda; class Insecta; order Hymenoptera; family Colletidae; genus Colletes; species Colletes latitarsis. The sequence continues at coordinate 38,044,695 of NC_135138.1, forward strand.
TTTCAAAGACGATACGCTGGGTGCGGACTCGAAATGGTCGACGCTTTATTATCGATACATTGCACAGGATCGGTAGACGAGGAGAGTCGAGAAGAGTGTCTCTCGTCGATGTTTATAAAATACAAGGACGGTAGGGGAACGTAATATTTTAAGGCGAGAATGAGAACTGGACGGACTTGAGGGAGATCGAGTATTCCGGATGTGTGAGCCTCGCGTTCGTGACGATGTCCACGCAGTATAGCTCGCGATCGGGATGGAGGGTGCGTATGTGCGTCCAGACGTGCGTACGCTGACGCAGATGATGCTTGCAATAGGGACACTCGAACCTCTGAAGCGATCCGCACTCGTACTTGTAATGGCGCATCATGTTGCTGCGATGCTTGTAACTGCGATTGCATTTCGGGCAGAGATGACGATAACGATCGTCGCTATCGTAGATCGTACGGTTCGCGATCCGGCCGATGGGGAAATCTGAAAAAGAAGAAGATTTCGAGGCAGTTAGTGGGGGACGATTCGTACGAGCAAAAGAGATTCGTGGTACTCCGACTGGCCTTGAACTTCTAAGAGGACGTCCTCTTCGCGTGGATGCGTAGAATAAAAAATATATTTAAGCGTGGTTAGTTATCGTCGCGAAGGACTTAACGTCTAGAACTACTGTACAAGTACTACCAAACGAAAACGAGGGATGGAGAATTCCAAAGTCCTCGCTTTTCTTTATTCGTGAAAGAGAAACGCAATCGAAAAGGTGGGAAAAACAGAGCCGTTTCTATCGCTAAGGAAGTTTATTTTCTATACAATCGCTACGAATAAAACTGTACAATTATCGAGAGAGAAAAGAAAAAAACAAGGTTACTACGCAAATGATCGGGATAGGAGGAACGGTAATGCAAATTACTCCACGCTCGTAGCAAGGAGTGAACCTCGCGTACAGTACTGTCCCTCGGGTTGTCGCGATTGATGATGTCGTAGCTACTAACAAGTCTATTTTATCCTTCTTACGACGAAAATGGTTACCAAGCATCGTATTACGATAATTTTCAGTTAGATGAGCAGTAGTGTGTGATAATTATCAAAGGGAGTATACCGTTTCCTGGGTAACTGGAATACAACTACAGACGCACGAACGTCTAGGATTAGATCGCCGCTAGAATTAGAACGCCTAAATTACTATGCAATTACATAAAGAGTGTTTAATGCTTCGTATACGGATCGAGAAATATATACTCCGTACTTTCAGTCCTATCTATTGTTAAATTGGGTCTCGTCTAAACTAATTTCTCCCGTGAATCGTATCGTCTATTTACGTTTGAAACAAACCAAGCACTTGGAGACGTTTCAAGTGTGTTTCAAACGTATCGTTTGAAAAGAAAGTAAAGTCCGATGGAAGCTATCGAGATGTACATTCCACGATAATACGGTTACATATGCTCGAAACACAGTTTCCAAGCTCTCTCAACAAACTCGAGGGAACCGGAAGCGACGGTGTTTCGCCTACCAGTTTCTTAACTGTCGCTGAGAGACAGTACTGTACTCCGGGAAAACTCGTCCATCCTGTCGCAGATGCGATCGATGGATCGCGGTTGGACCAAGCAAGACAATCAACTACCGTTTGCGTCAGTTTGGACGAGTTTGTTCCGACCCTGAAGCGCGATTCGATGGAAAATCGTAGGCACCGCGTACCCATCGGTGCTGTACGTCGATCGTCGCTGAAAATACGCGAACGAACAAGTTGTTTTTAACACTGCAAAGTGTCGAGAGCATAAACCGGTTGATTGCTGTGATTGCTCCTGATGTGCGTATAGACGTGCGACCTGTGTTTGCCGATGTACATGCAGTGCGGACACTTGAAACGCGGCTCCTTACCACACTCGTACTTGTAATGCCGTATCATGTGGCTACGGTGCTTGTAGGTGCGATAACACATCGGGCAAGGATGGCGGTTCCGATTATTGTAATCGTAGGCGCGCTTCGAGCTCTGACGCGTGTTCCCGGTGTTCGTCGGCCAATCTGAAAAAGAGGAAGATTTCGGGACAGTTAGTCGAACGATTCGAGATCGAGCTGGAGTAAATCGCGGGTTACTTGGACCGGAACTTCTAATGGGGGGGTGAATTTTATTCGTTACGTCTTCGTTTCGCGGGGTACAGGGCAAAGAAGCGACGCGAGGGTGAAGATTCTCAAGTGTGGTTAGTTCTACGTCACGTGGCTGGGATGTTTAAGTCGCTTTTTGGGCGTTTCGTGTCACAAAAAGTAAAGAGGGAAAACAGAAAGGCCGGAGGGAGAAAAAAAATTCGTCGAAGGAAGGATCTTACCCGGGTATTCTTTATTTGTCGCGTGAAACAATAAATCGTCGAAGGTGGAAGAACTGAGTCGTTTGCTGTCGCTGAGGAAGTTTATTTTCTATACAGTCGCTACGAATAGAAATGTACAATATCGAGAGAGGAAAGAAAACAATTGTTTATAGGACAAGTCGGCCGACGAACGAGTAACAAGCGTCGATCGTTTCCATTCGCATGATCCGTAGTACAATTCTTTTAAGCGTGATTTCGATACTAAGTGTTTTCTCGTTCGGCGAAACGTTCGTCGAACAAATTCGCGATGCACGCGGTCCGTCCCCGACGTGCCAGGAACTACCGCGAGTCGATTGCTTACGTGACTAGTAAAATATTACAGCTATGTCCCTGATATATACATATATATCTTTTAAAAAAATCAAAGACTCTTGCTTGCAGTCAGTGGCGAGAACCCCGCCGGAATAGCGCGTAAGCGAACGGGGGAACGCGTTCTATCGCACTCTAAAAGAGATTCGTGTTCGTTTCGTGCGCCGTGTAGAGTTTACAAAAGTCGTTCGAAAGAGGCCTAGGAGTATACGCGTTAAAAAACTTTCCTAAACCACGCGACGAGCGTGGAGGACAACTTAAAGCGATAACGATTGCACCATTGTCGAAATGCCGCGGGTGTCGTGGACCAAGCTCAGCCCTGCTGAGTGTCCAGAGCGTAAACCGGACGATTGCTGTGATTGCTCTTGATGTGCGAGTAGACGTGCGACCTGTGTTTCCCGGTGTACATGCAGTGCGGGCACTTGAAACGCGGCGCCTTACCGCACTCGTATTTCAAGTGCCTGTGAAGCCCACGGTACCATTTGTACGTCTTCTGACACTTGGGGCAATCGAAGTTACCTCTGGACGCGGTGTTCACCGCTGGGAACAGACCGCCGGTGTTGCAACGCCGCCATCTTCGTTCCGGCGCCATGGTCGTCGCGTAAGGCAAAGTAGTCAGGTTGAAGATCACTGGAAATTACACGGTAGTTTTCTATGTAAGTGAAATTTCACCACAACAAGTACGAGGCTCGACGACACATATAACAGCGGTAAATTTCATATTTCTCTCTATCTCTCGCTCTATTACTCTCTCTCACACTCTCTCTTTCTTTCTCTCTCTTTCTCTTTCTTTCGTGCTACGAGAGTCCGCTGCAATCGGGAGGGAGGGAACAACCAAATTCAGCAACGAGTGTTTTTTAGTTAAATGGCGTTCGAAAACAGGCCGCTATCTTTCGATTCGGTCGACGTGATTCCGAACCTGGCAGAAGGGTACAACGTGAAGAAGCTCGACAACTGGCAAAACATTTAGAAGCATAATTTGTGTTCGTCGGCGCTGTCTGCGTGTCTCGCGGGTTAATCGTGTGGGATACGATCGAGTCTCGTTGGTCTTTATTCATTATCACTGTTACAAATGGCGGTGACACGAGTTTGTTCCGCCGCGAGAGCAAGTAGACCAGTTCGCGATTTAAACTCTCCTTTGGTTCTTTAAAAAACAATATTTCTATCGAGCTAACGATCCATTTCAAGATGACACGGTCCACGTTGGATATCTCCAGAGGCTAGAAACGCTGTACTTCCAAACTATCAATGGCCCACTTGCTCGAATCGACGAAACGAATCCGTGTTATCGGGTGTACGAAGAACGATGGACGTCTTATGTTACGAGGTTCGCTCGAAACGTCCGCCAGTCGGGGATCCCACGTGTCATCGACGCCCACCTTCGGTCCAGCACCTGAAATCAAGATAACCGAGGTCGTTAGTAACGAGTCACCGACGATTCCAAACCGTGGAGGAGATCCTGTGACCCGCGAAAGACGAGATCCTCGAAATCAAATTACACTCGAGAAGTTGGGATTCAGAGAACTTTATTAACTTTTCTCACACATGGATGAAGGACATGTTCGTTTCTCGACTTCAGTAGAGTCGTTTGACGTAGGAAGCCTGGTCAGGATGGTACTTCCTGATGTGAGCGTAAATGTTCTGCGTAAACTTGGAGAGCTTCTCGCAGTAAGGGCACTGGTATTTCGGGGCCATGCCGCACTCGTGGCGCAGATGACGCGTCATGTTTTTCTTTAGGGTGAAGCCGCGGTTGCAGCGTGGACAGTAGTGACTCTTGTTCACCGAGTATACTTTCCGTCGCTGCCTGGGAATGGTCTGGCAATAACCTGAAAGATGGAAGGAACGAGTTAGCAGGGGACACCGGGGTGGAAACGAACGCTCGTCGAAGCTCTTTTTCCCATGTCCCGGAAGCGTGTGCACGTGCATCGTTCCGTGTCTTCGTGACATAGAAAATAAAGAGAGGAACACCTTGGCGCTTAAAACAATGAAATATATCGTTTGTATTCGCATTGACGGGGGGGAAAAGGGTCGCTCAACGAGGATCCGCGTTTCGACGAACGATCCTCGTTGAGTTGGCGTCGATTAAGCAAAGCTGGAATGGGGGGGCGTTGTACCGAAAGAACAATGCGTTGAGAGACTGATACAGAAAGACACATATGTATATATATATATTTTTTTTTTTCTTATATTGCAGAACATGTGAAAGGAAAGAGAGAATCTTACACGGTCTTACTTTACACTAATCGTCGCTTCGGATTCGTCGCCTATTATCTACAGCGATTTCGAGCCACCGTCGTGTTCAATCGTTCGTACGAACGTCCGTCGTGTTCCCGGACACTCGCGAGGAGGGTCGAGACGTCGTTTTCTCACGTTCTACGGGGGTTAACCGGGACGAAGAGCTTGATGGCGTGCGCCTTGTATCCGACGTGTCGCGACCTGACGTGTCTGTAAATATTGGACGAGCAAGAGGCTCTCATCTCGCAGTAGGGGCACTGATAACGATGCCCCTGACCGCAAAAGTAACGCAGATGCCTGGTTATGGTGGTCTTCTGGGTAAAACGACATCCACAGTCCAGGCACTCGAACCTTTTGCGCTCGTTCGGATGGTATCTATACCCGTTCAAGAGGCTTTTCATGACCGACGCATTGTTTAGAAAGTCCAGGTCGTTCCTCTTGCACGGATGTCCACGGTAGTCATCTGAAAAAAATCAACACACGCGATCGTTAATCAACGTCGGTAGCCACGGCCTAGATTTAAACCGTGCAACGGGAAACGTTTCTCGAGAAACACAAGATACTTTTTTAGAAGCGACAAGAAACGTTCCACAGAGTATGGTGGGGGGAGAGAGAGAGAGAGAAAGAAAGAGAGAGAGCGATGTACGGAGTTAACAGATCACACATAAACACGCTGGATTACTATTTAGGGCATGATCGAAACAATGGGAAGGCTCAGCAAATATTCGTTTAATCGTCTAAAGGTGTTTTACATTGTTCAGAGAGATCTCTTTCCGCGAGTACATTTCCTGGTTCGATTCGAGCTCCGGTTCGAGGCTCGACGTTCGACGACTAGAGACACAAAGAAGAAGTTGATACATTTTTATATATATTATTTAACCTACTCGAATTGAGTCCTTGATTCCCCGCCCATCGATTATAATTTCTAACAGTCTGGAAACGTTTCAGGGGCATCGTTGCCGTAATCGATTCGATCAAACGCTTGCACGCCCGTGGATGGATCTCTTCAAACCGGTACGAATAAGTTAAGGAAGCTAAAGTTTGGACGAAATGCCACCCTAGGCGCTGCGGTCGTTCCTGGAGACTTTTATCGAGGTAAAGTATTGGATCTTTAACGAGGACTTGCCTCGTTTCGAGTGTTAGACTGGGAAGACGAAGGAACAGGGGTGGACAACGTCTTGGATACCTGGTCCAAAGAGACCCATCGAGGGGGTGTCGAGTGAAACGCGAGTTCGCGACCGTTCAGTAGAGTTTATTGTAATAAACTTCCTTCCCTTGGTGATAGCGGCTTATGTGATACTTGACGTTGGACGTGTACGTGTAACACTTGCTGCAGTACGGACATTGTATCCCTCGGATCCCGCACAAGTAGCGAACGTGATAATTGAGATCTTTCAGCCGTTTGAACGTCTTGCCGCACTGATTGCAGTCCAAGCTGCCGGGACAGTTAAAACCGTCGGCCCGTTTCGCGGTACGAGTCCTGCGTTTCTGATAACAGCACGCGTGCCTCGTGTGGAAGATCAAGTCTTTGTGTTTGGTAAAGGTCTTGCCGCACTGCTGGCACTTGGTCGAGCTAGTTTTCGCACAGGACGAGTCGTTCCACTCTGAAAATGAAAAACACAAATGCGACATGTAGCAAGGGATGCTCGAGCCTTGAGCCTCGACATGGGCCAACGCGAGTTACGAGCAGTTCGTCGATGTCTTTTTATAATTACAAAGTGAAGAAACTGAAGCTCGTTCGACGTAAGCGCAATCGTATATACCTACTGCAAGCGTGGGGGGGGGCTTTGTCGCGCCCAAAATCGAAATACACCAAAGGGTTAGGGTCGCGCGGATCTTGGGGTTACAGGGGATCTTTGAAATAATTCGTACCACGAGTTTGAAGCGAGACAGCGCCATATATATAGTTTGATCGTTTATTCTTTACAGAATAGTTCGCAGTCGGATACGCTCTAAAAACGACGGCGTTCCGTTTCCTCGGGTGCTTCTACCTAATTTGTTACGTACTTTCTCGTCGTTCTGGAAAGTGAAAATTCTACAGAACCGAACATAGGATTACGTTTGAAACGTTCGAACGCGTCTATTTGTTTTTTTTTTCTTCTTCTTCTTTTAAGATACATAATACTGTTGTTTCCGGGGTGGGTGACGGACGGCTCAGAACATTTTGTTCACGCCGACCGGCAATTTAGGATGCCATCGTCTAATGTGCCTGTAAACGTTCGACGACGAGTTGTCCTTCTTATGGCAATAGGGACACGCGTATCTAGGGATCTGACCGCACTTGTGCCTGATCAGGTCCCACATCCTACGGAATCCTGCGTTGCATTTCGGACAGATGTAACTGGAGACTGCGAACTGTGTCCTCGCGTTCGGCCACACCATTCTCCTTACATCTGAAAACAATCAAGACGTTAGTCCTGCGCCAGCTTCGACGTCCCGTACGCCGAGCACTACGCGGGCGTCTCGACGCCCCCGCGAGACGGATCTAAACGCGTACTAACTACTTGATCGACGCTGGTAAAAACGTGTCAACGTGGTGGCTACAGAGAAACATTGCTCAGAAGAAGTGAAACGAAAATAAAAACAGAAAACGTTGCGTGAAAATGACAGCTTCACGTTTTCCGTTGCTCTCTTTATTCAGTATGCGTCCTCGTTCTAACTTAACTCGTACAATTTGGCATAGTGACGACTCCGTAACTTACATGCGCGGCTTAACAAGTACGATCGGTATGGCATCGGTACGCAATTATTATACAAACAAAAATAGCGAAAGCTGCTTCCACCAGGGACTCCTACCGACACATTCTTTATGTTTATTTCTAATCGTAAACCAAAATAACACAAATCTGTTCTAAGACTTTTCCAACTCTAGAATAGCAAGCTTGGCAATAAAAGGGATGTGTAACAGTTTAGGTATTTCGGTATCGAATCCCCGGGGTTTCGACCAACGCAAGGTCTCGAATGGTGTCGCTCGTTCCGCAATTTTCGCGATTTTATTGAGGTAAACGTTCACCGTTTGCTTATTGCTCGTGACATGATTCGTTTCCTGGCGTAGGAACTGATAACGCGTCGTAAATACCGAGATGTGCATCCGGTGAGATGTATCGTCTAAAATACTCTATTTATTGGGGATCTCTTATTCTCTAAGATTGCGTGGGTAAAATACGATAGGAAGAAGAAGTCTGTACAAGTTTTCGAGACGCGACGACAAGTTGATCGTTCGTCGTGACGTCCTCGCAGGTACCGGGTCAAAATGCGTTCGAAGAAATTTGTTTTGCATTTCTGATATCGTGCAAGCATTCCCTGAATAACGTTTCGACCCTTTGAGTGCTGAAAATGGAACGGACTCGTGGCATCGATTGGCTATAGAACTAGCTGAGTGATTAATTCGATCCGATAAATAAAATATTAAAGCATGGTACCAAACGAGCCATCGAGTTCGTCCAACGTGTTCAAAGTAGTACATTCGAAACGAATCGCCTGAAAATAAGGCATTATCTTGGTTTTAAGGGGGTAGAAGTAAACTATTGACACGAAAGTACGCCCTTCTTGTAACCAAGGAAGATTATTAATGTTAAAAATAATGAAGGTACTCGAGTCGGCTGTTTTAAACGCTCCACTTCAAATTTTCCACCTGCCTGCATCGACGTTCCTCACTGAGTGCACTCAAGCACTCAAAGGGTTAACGTCACGAGTGCCATAAGTGCAACACGCGTCCCCTGAATCTCGAAAAAGAAATGTCAACGAATTCTCAACGTTCCCCGCGTCGAATGTGCACCAGCTAACTTTGGGGCCGATGTAGACCGTCCTCGTTACTCCAAAAAACGAACTGCAAAATAAACTAAAAAACTCTCGATGCCCAACTGGCAGAAAAATATACGTTTCGCACTTATATAATATACTTATAATCGCACGATTATATTACAAAAATAATCGTAAGCTGACTGTGAAACATAATTGGAAAAGAAATGAAACTCTTTAAAGTTGCAAACTGTACAAATAAATAAGAACTGAAAAAATCAGTAACTATATATCGTATGGATAATTAGTTACGTTGACGAATATCTCGCTGGTAATCTCGATCTTGATTTTTTGTGAATGATTAATTGGCGGTCTCCTGTGGTTTTATAAGAAATATGAGAAACGATATATTTTTCCTATATTTAGAATACGACAGACTCCTTGCTCTAGGAAATAAGCATATCTCGAAAACCATAAGAGGCCGTCATCAGAGCACTCAGCACGTTGACTGCCGCCCACAATATGGATGACAGGATTTTCCACTAAAGACTTAAAGAAAAGAAAGGGATCCAGGCAGTAAACGCGTTAGATAAGTCGATCGACGCAATCACCGTGTGTACGTATAAATACGTACCATACGCAAAAACAAAAGTAACTCTTTATTTGCAAAACTCGATAAAATAAATTCGTTTTAAACGACGGTGGTTCAAATAGAATACTTGGGGCTGAAATTTTATTTAAGCAGAGTTCGTTGCTTGAATAAAAATTAGCCGAATCGTTATAAATACATGATCGACGTCTGCACCGACCCTCGCTCTGCGATTTTTCACGGCGAGCATTACGGAAACGGAAGATCCGAAGGAATGCAAAGCAAAAGACGTGGAAACCCGAAGATGGGAGAGAAGAGGAACGGTACGATTCTAATTTTTGTGCACGATCACGGGCATCCCATCGTGTCGCATCCTGACGTGCTTGTAAATGTTCGACGAGCACTTGTCCCTCTTGTTGCAATAAGGACACTTGAATCTTGGCTCTTTGCCGCAGTCGTACTTCATGTGGGTCTTCAAGGTCTTCTTGTAAGTGTAGCCCGCGTTACACCTGGGACAATGATAGGACATCCTGGTGGAGTGCCAGAAAGGGCCATCTTCGTGCTTGACGTCGTATCGACTCGCCCCGTGGTCCGTGTTCGTCCTGGTGATGTTCAGGACGCCGGTGTCGTAGGGTGGCAGGCCTCTGCCTACGAACAGGAAAACAGAGGTCACGGTTAGTGGGTCGAATGACCGGCGACGACCGCGATTCGACGATTATCGACCATTTGGAATCGGATCGTGGGAACGAGAGAAAGAAAAGGGACGAAAAGTTAATCCATTTCCAGCGTCGGTCCTCTGAAACGAAGGATGCTCGACGGAGGGATGAGACCGTAAAACAGGGTGTTCAATGAGAGTAATTGTCCTGAGAGGGGATAGGAAGACATCTATTTTTTCGTTATACACACACACGCGGCTGCTCACACTTTTAACTTGGTCGATCGCAAGAGGGCCCGTAACTGCGATTTCTTTCGATGGTCCGTGTAAACGTAGAGATTCTCTCAGTAGAGCCTGAACGCCTGTATCCTGCTACCCTTATGGTTCGTCCTGATATGCCTGTAGGTATTCGAGGACTTCCTGTCCCGTTTACCGCAGTACGGGCACTGAAACCGCGGCTCCTTGCCGCACTCGTACCTGAAATGGGTCATCATGTTCGACTTTTTGCTGAAGGAACTGCAGCACCTCGGACAAAAATACCTCTCGACCGGGCACTTTTGTTGCGGCCACGGCTCACTGGCGTACGCTGCAACAGAAGAAGCAGATCGCGACGCGGGTCAGTCAGGATGTACACGGCTCTAACGAGCGACAAGACAGGACGAAACACTTCGAACCACTTCACACAATTTGGGATTACGGAGCTTTTAAGGAGCCTCAAACCAGTGCAACATTATTATCGAGCAGTGACACGAAACATCGAATAATCATTGCGCATTGCCTTTTTACTTTTTGATCGGGGATCACATTTGCATCCCGCAAATGACTGACACACGCTTCGAATAGTAAAATAGACTGAACGAGTTTTATTGTTTCGTTTCAAGCGAGGCGTACAAAATTTTGTACTGTAAAACAAGAACCAGAGTACAGAGTGTTTTAAATGTGCGGGAGAAACGACGCGGTTCGGTAGTCCCTCGATAAATAGCTGCGGGTTGGGATCAACGGAGGAAGGGGAGTAAATTTTCTTCTTGGTGGGAATGAGTCGAAACATTCCACCCTTCTATAACACGATATACTTGTAACAACGTCCACATAACAAGACTCGACAAATTTCAACAGCCTTCGTTCAGTACGAATTTTTCCACCATGCACTGTTTTGTTTACCAGGGTTCCCATACAACACGTAACGAATTAACCGTGTTACAGAAGGGTGTATTACAGTGTTCTAACCCTCAGACACCATTCGATGAACGCATAATTAGAAATAGTCCGAATAGATTGAAGAGAATAACGATGGGGTGCTTTATCGAGGGAAGGAAGCGGCGTTTTATCGAGAGGCCACCGTGAAACGACGTGAGAAATAGACGAGGGACAACGGTGGCAGTTTCTTCGGGATTTTGCGAGAATCGTCAGCGTGGAATTCCAATCCGGAAGTTCTTCGTTCTCGTGCACGGGGCGTCGCAGCTTCCCTCTTCCGTGGACTTAACGCAAATATATTCGGTTGGGTTTAAAGAAGGGCATCTGTTTGTGGACCCTTCGCACGTGTTTGTAGACGTTCGAGCTGTACTTAGAGCCGTAATCGCAGTACGTACACCGGAAACGAGTCTCGTGGGGATTGCAATGGTTCCGGTAGTGACGTAACATGCTGTCGATCGACAGGAAACTGTGAGTGCAACGAGGACAGTGGAACCAACCATCTCCATTTGCCGCCAGCCTACCTGGAAGCACGGATTCAATATCAGAATTCAAACCCGTTAGACGACGTCGCGATTTTCGTTCGAAATAATAGCGATCTTCGCATCCAAGACACTCGTTCGCGTACGACACCGTGAGATATCGTGCGCGGATTTTAAAAATTTCGTCGACGTTCGTTCGAAAGTCGTTTCGCGAGGAGGAAACGCCAGGATGTACACTGTTTCCCGGACACCCGATCGAAATTTCCATCGACAACTAATCCAGCCTGAAAATAATCGCCTGATTACAGTGACAAAAGCGATCAAGAGTCGTCTACTGACAAACATTAAACTCGTTATACTTTTAATTCATCTTTCAATGATCACGTATCATTGAACGAGAAGAAATTTAATTTTTATTGGTAGATGATGCTATACTGTATGCTCGGTATCGATTCATCGATCGAGATAAGAAAGATCGCACCGTCCCCGAGTAACTGAACAGGAGCAGTTCCGATTGGCGACCAGTTATCCGGGAGACAGTGTGTAGAGACAAGCAAAGCACTGGGTGAGATCGAAAACTGTAAATAACAAGTTTTATTATGTCGTTTGGTACTTCGTGTCGGGTGAACGTGTAGCTACGAACAGGAGGAGGAAACGATTCGCTGAAATCGATCTACGTCGTCGAATTCAGTAGAGTTTCAGGGGTGTGATTTGTGGTAACTTTTTGTGAGCGGTGCGAGTGTGCTTGTAGACGCTCGACGCGTATTTGCTCACGTATTCGCAATAAGCGCAACAATAACGCGGTACATCGACGCCGCACGTGAGCTTGTAATGTATCCGCATGTACTTCTTCGATTTGTAATGCTTGAGGCAACGTGGGCAGGAGAAGGTCTTACGATGAAATCCGTCGCCTCCTCTCCCTGAAAAATTTAAAACGTCTGATAAGTAGGTCGTCGTTTGCCCCGGTCGCTTAAGAAGTAGAAGAAACGAAACAAATCTGGAGCACGGATCCGGGTTGCAGGACGATAACAAAAATCGAACGTATACGCGGAGACTTGTTCCGCTAAAAAAAAAAAAAAGAAAAAAAACGGTCGAAACGTGTAGAAGCTTGCAATAAAACGACAATCGTTGCCTTTGTATCTGTCTTATGTTTTTTTTTTTTTGTTCTTTTTATCAACGTGCTTGGAATCGTACACGATCTTATACATTGGGTTTCGTTAACGCAATCCGTGGTACAATTTTGAGGCCAATCAAAAATTTATGCGTACGCGATATTACATGTGTGCGCCCCCGCAAATTAATAATATTTATATATCAGTCGTAAGATACTATGACGACGGTACAGAAGATTGTTGTGCGCGTGTTTGTGTCGCAAACAGCCAACAGCGTTTCCAGTCTCGAACGTTTCATTTGGATATAGCGTTACCGCGGTACAAAGCTCGTAATATTCGCAGTCGTGGCGTTCGAAATCTCTTACGATAGTCGGCGGCCGGTATTTAATAATAATTATAGCAACAACATCGTTTATTCGCGCGTACAGGCCGCTCGTAGACTGTCCCTGTATTCTCAGATAAAATAGATCCTAACGTATGCTTCTAACTTATTATCGTTCGGTGAGATCGATGAAGTCGTACAATTCACCATTCCTCGATCGCGTCGTTCTTCTCGTCTACTAACGTTCGCTACGGTCGAGAGATCTAACAAGTCTCGTTAGGCTACGTTCGTTTCAAGCTCGATTCTAAAATCGTTAATCGAACGAAAGCACGCCGGGAAGACTCTCGCTAATTCAACGCGTTTCAACCATTTCCGGTGTAACACGGGAAAAGGCTGAAAATCACAAATCGAACAATTCGCGATCCCGTTTCTACATCCTAGAAAATAATAAATATTCGCGTACACCCTGTGGGACATCTTGCACCTGTAAACGTTGGCTTTTTCCAACGAGAGCGATGGAACTTTCAATCGTCGTGAGAAATGAATTATTGTTCGTGCACTTTACTCGATTTAGAGCTCGAAGTTCGTTGCATCGTGGGATAATTCGAAGCCTCTGGTTCGGATATTGATCAACGAGATGGAAAACTTTCCAATGGATGGTGATTGGACTTATTTTATTCAAAACGAGGATGTAATTGTGACTGTTATCTTCTTTGCGTGCGTTGCGTGAAAAAGTTGATCGACGATTCTTAGGATGAAAAGTATCGTTTCGATTGAAAGTTACCGATCGCTCTCGCTGGAAGATCCTCGCGTGTAACGGTTAGAAGATCGCCAGATGGATCTGGCGGATAAAGCGTCGGGCAAAAGGCGACTCGATGGAAAGGTTCGTAAGCTCGGCACGCGGAGGAACGTAAGTCCCGGCTGCTAGAGGCGTTCAATAAAGCTTGACGAACCTCAGCTCCATGTTTCGGTGCTTGGCCCGAATGTGCCTATACACGGCCTGGGTATACTTGCTGCGCATATCGCAGTGAGGGCACTTGAAACGCGGCAGATCGACGCACTCGAGTCTGTAGTGACGACTCATGCCGCCGGACGTGTGAAACGTGCGAGCGCACCTTGGACATGGAAAGCCGCGCCGGTTAAGGGACGTCTGTAGCCTCAGCATGTGCCGAGAATTTCGAACGACACCGTGGTACTTGCCCAGGACAATCGGCCTGAAGTCTGTAAGCAGAAAAAGAGACGAGGATCTACCGTTAGAGAGAAGAAGTGAAAGCTGTGATCTCCTCTGAAACCGGAGCCCGGTTATATCGGAGGTGCCGCGTTTTGGGGGATCGCGATCCAACGGGACACAGGCAGGCAACTTAACGTAAGCCTCGCGAACGATCGTTTCGCGTCGAGAACCGCCAAACTGGACGGTCGATCGACGATCGAAGGCACGTTTCGAAAAGCATTTTCTTTTTTTTTTTTTTTTTTCGTTCACGTGAGCACACTCCAAAGGAAACACACAATTCTCGTTCGCTGCCTGAGGCATTACGATTTCTTATTTATTGACACGAATACATGATCCACTCCGCGAGTACCATGGGGCTAGTAGAGCGTAGTGAGGACGACGTCTTCGCCAGTGTGGATCTTCCTGATGTGATTGTAGATCGAGTGCGTCCACTTACTCTTGTAGCCGCAGTACTTGCACTGGTAACGCGGCAACGAGTCGCACTCGTATCTGTAATGACGGTACATCGAGTAACTGTGCGAGAACAATCTGCCGCATTTGGAGCAATCGAACTTCTTACACTGTTGCGTCGTGCGACGACCCGCTCGTGTCTGCGGCCGACACTCTGAAACCAACATCGTGATTCATAATTAATACAATTTCGCGCGCGGTTTCGCCGGTCTATTTTTCTTTTCAAGCGTTTAAAACCATACAGACACAGGTTCGTGTGCTTTACAGGAAGAAAAGAGAAAGAAAATAGCACGACGTAGTTCTTAATTTACGTCTAGGATCTTTAACGATTCGAAGGCGAGCCGAAGATAACAATCAACTCTGACTCTGTTCGGAGTAACCACGAAATGCAATATTTTTGTAAAAGAATTGGGAGCATTTCTCACCTTCAGGCCCTGTACATGCACTCTAGCCAAAAACAATCCGAAATCTTAATGTTGGCTCTCGGTTAATGTATTTTTTAATCCACTGCGCCCTGTCTTTAAGGGTATTGCCCTGCCTTTGACGTCAGGACAGGACGAGATATTTAACACAGGTTCATGTTTGAAGATGGAACAAAGTGAGCCAAACATGGTTCTTCAAGTTCTAATTTAAGATCCATCTTCAAAGATAAATTATTTGAATTCTGTGGGAGGTTTGGATGAAGGAGAGTCGAGCAGTCCAGAAGTCCTCACGTACCTCGTCGACGCGAAGGACCAGCTACGACGATAAATTAAATTAGACTCGATAGAGAAAGGGTCAGGCTCTTCTGGTGCTCTTTCGCGAGACACGCGTTCAATAGAGGAGATTCGTCTTGACTTCGAAACCAAGATGAATGCTCCTCACGTGTCTGTATATCGCGGTGGTGTATTTGCTCCGTTTGCCGCAATAGGGACAAGCGTAACGTGGCTCGGCACCGACGCACTCGTGACGAAGGTGTCTCCTCAGCGACTGCCTGTGACTGAAACCCTTGTCGCAGACCTGACAGACGAACCTCTTCGTGGTCCGGCGTCCCATGGGATCTGAAACGAGAACAAATCGGGAGAATGTTAATCCGTGAACGTTCCTGACGCGAGTATACCTTTCGATCATCGGCGAGCGCGCTGCAGGAAAACGTTGGTCGTCGCTGAAATGCAAAAAGGAATGATCGAACGAGACGAACGAGGAAGGGAGTTTGATTCTTGGTCGTATTTATTCTTGTTTGCACAACGATCGAAGTCATTACCATGTATCGTACATCGCAGTCTTGGTTTCTTCGTATTTACAGTTAAGGATAGCGTCACAGAAACGGACAGAAACGGAGGATCGATTTTGTACAATTCCGCGGGGTAAACGCGTATTCAATAGAGCTTAACGAGAGTGACCAGCTCCTTCGGATGCATACACCTGATATGTTGATAAACGTTCGATGTCTTCTTGCTGCACAGTGTGCAGTAAGGACACTTGTACCTCGGCGCCTTGCCGCATTCGTACCTAAAGTGACCCAACATTGTGTCTCGCCTGCCGTAGCCGTTGTTACAGTTAGGACAGTGATATTTCCCTGTATTCGAGTTGTACAGCGTGTCCATTATCTTCGCGAACTTCCTCGTGCGCGCGGCGCGAAGGTGGTCGCCGGGCCTGCCACCTACAAAACATCGTATCAGAATCAAGATCGTAAGCTAGCCGATTCACGGTTACAACTTTCACGAGCATCGCGTTAAATAATCAGGGGATGCGAAACGTGTACGCACAGGAGGTTCATGCAGGAAGGATAATAATCGGTGATCAAGCGAGTACATCGATCATACGCGAAGAAAACAGATAGGCCGATAGGTACTCTCTGGCGACGGTTCATGAAACGACGAAAAGCACATTCTCGTTGGTTTTCCTAGAAACGCATTTATTTTCTTCTTCAAACAAGATTCACACACCGACGAGTTTACATGACTGACCGGCGCTTGCTCGCATCCTTGTTCACGGAAACATATCCGTCGACTATGTACACGAGGGTATCGTTAAACCACGTTTATCGATCTCCCAATTCGATTTCGTTCGCAGTGATCGTCGCTGAACGAGAACTAGTTCGAACGCTTGCTGAAATCCCGATTTTGCTAAAGAATATACTAACGCGCCGATACCGAGGTTTCCTGGATAAAATTTAGTAGAACGGGGCACCTAATGCGCGCTTCGATGGTCCCAGCGGGTCTCGAATTTCAAATTCACCGGTTTCGAAATCGGAATTTGGAATTAGGTGCAATTGAAAACGCTTCTACGGTCGATGTCCTCCCACGGCGTACGCTCGACGACTGGCTGCGCAAGGTAGATGCACAGAATCGTTGCCTCGATAAAGCGCTTATGCCTGTACGAGGCGAGTATGCATATCATATGCAATTTAGAGCTTTGGATTGGGATACCGCTGTTTTCTGTCGTCGAATGTACGCAAATACAACAGGATTTCAGTCTTCCCCGAGCGACGCGTCGGCACGTGAAGAGTCTTTCGATAAAAGCGTCAGAGAATTGGGAATAAAAATGACTTTCGAAACGGAGGAAGAAATTGCACTTGCTGCCAATGGTGAAATATATCGAACGATGATGTTAAATCTCGAGCCTACGCCAGTGAATCAAGATCGATCGACGACCTCAAAGACTACTCGTGTTATTAACAAAATAAATAACATCCAAATCACCAATAGAAACCGTGGAGTATACCCATAACGCTATTGTTTCCCATATTCCATGGCACTGTAGTTGATTTTGAATATCTATCGCTGTTAACGAAAGACCCAACGGTCGAACAGATTCTAAAACAACGTGTTGCAGACGACCGGTTTCGAGGGATGCTTGTGCCGTATGTGATCCTGGATGTTGAACTTTTTCTTGCTCAATTTGCCGCAATACGGGCACTCGAATCGCGGCGGTTTGCCGCAATCGTACTTGAAGTGGGCCGTCACCGCGCTCTTGGTCGTGTAACTCTTTCGGCACCGTGGACAAGGAAACCGAGTTTTACTCTTTCTCGGACTACGTTCCGGGTACTTGTCCTCGAGCCACGGCAGCGGCAACATTTCTAGGAAGGCTGAAAAAGAAACGGAAGCGCACGGTTAGCTCGAACAAATCAGCGTCGTCGTCCCTCTGCAGGGGGGTGGCTGGGGGATTTTCGAAAAGCTCGATTTTTTCAAGCGTTTCGAAGCTATCCGATCGATTGGAAACGACACGAAGATCGGTGACGGGGTCGTGGAACGATCGATGGACTAGATCAGGGGTTCCTAACCTTTTCCAAAATCAGAACGTTGGACAAATTTAAGTGAAACGGATGTTACTTATTACTAAGCGTGAGAGGGACGGAACACGTAATGCACAATGGCGAGAAAACCTGTTAACGGAGGAATGCTTCGTTAAAAGTATTAACAAGTTTTTTTACAGCCAGTGTACACGATCAACGAGAACGATCGAAGTCTATCGGGAGAAAATAGGGAATATTTTGCCGAATGAAACTACAATGAAGATTAGAAATGGGGAAGAACGTGGTTTAGTTTCTAGGGGTGGCTTGGAGGATTATCCAGTGGCAGATGAGAACGAAGAACGTACACCTGTTTTTTTTTTCGTTTTTCTTCCACGTGCTTTCAAAGCACCCAGGCCCCATGGACTCTCAAATTTTAAAGCTCGATGAACCAAAACTGACAAAGGGAAGTCCGGCCATTTTTCTTGAGGGTATCGATGGCCGAACTTCCTATTTAGAATCATTCCCTGCTTTCTCCAAATACTTCTCACTCGTCGTCGGACGCGATCAGGTTTGTCCAGGCTCGAAACCCCCGAGACTAGAGACGTCGTAGCAAAGTTTCCAACGAGTTCTCCGCGAGAGGAAGAGTCGTGCACAGCGAATCGTCGGCGAAGAAACGTTTGACAGGCAATAAATGAGATGGATTTCTATTTTTGGTGTTCTCGGAGAGATTTGTGCTATGCAGGCTGGCACACGCGCGGTGGTACAACATTTTGTTGAGTTAAAAGACAAACAAATAAAGCGGTTGCAGGCATCTTCAAGCTATATACGGGGGACAAAGTATGCCCGGACGACCCGTTCACGGCGCGATAAAGAAAAGGAAATTTGCGGGAACGAATCGTGGCCGGTGACTCTCCCACGTGGACGTTGAGCGACTCTAAACCTGTAAAACGATTGAATAATGTTAAAATGACGTCGTTGAAGCGTACACGGAACAAGTAATCCCCAATGTGTAGGCAACGACGTTTCCCAATTCACCAAAACTGTTTCGAGGATCGAAGGATGGACGGGAGGGGTGGTGGCGAACGGAAGTACACACTCGTCTCGGTTAATCGCGCTTTATTGGCAAAACTTTCGAAAAAAAGAATAAAAAAAATTAAAGGTTACGTTCATTGCTGATCGTAATGAAGCACTATGACCTCGGCCTTACATCCACGGTGTTTCAGACGTATGTGCTTGTACACGTTGTTCGACTGCTTGCTCCTCATCGTGCAGTAAGGGCACTGAAACCTGGGTGGGCTGCCGCACTCGAACTTATAGTGTCTCAGCATGTGATGCCAATGCTGGTAACTCCTTTCGCAGTTTGGGCAACTATACCTGATGCACCATACCGTTATTAGCCGCAAATAATCGACGTTAATATCCGTTAACCACTTCTCGGATAACACGTTGACAATATGTCTAAAGATTGAAATCTATCGGAGGTCGTCGTATGATAGAGACGGAAACAAGGGGCCACGCAGAGTCCAACGTCGCAGTCCGGGCAGTAATACCTGGTCTCTTTACGAATTTTTTCCCCGTTTTGGTACCTCTTCCTCGAGCACAGAACGCACTGTTTCACGGGTTTCGAGTTTCTCTCCGTCGGCGGTATCGTCTCCGGGAGGTGTCTCTTTTCCATCCTGCAATGCAAACGTAGAACCGAACAGTCCCGGGGAGAATGGCGACTGACTGTGCAACTCGAGAAGTGGTTAACGCTCGCGGTGGCGTTTCAACACGAATACGCGATTGGATAGACACTTGCAACTGACCTGTTACTATCGTTGGTCCCGTGCTTTGTTTGACGATGACAGGGTGGCGGTTCTTGCGACTGACCCTGGCACACGGGGTAACGATAACCCGTCGACGCTGCGAAATATATCGTGCCTGCAACCAAAACGGAAACGTCGTGATTGAACGCGTCTTCGAGGTACAGATTAAATAGCGTCTAGAAAAGAAGAGAGAACACTTCTCCGTCGAGTAGCACTTGGGAACGAAAAAGTTTCATCGATGCCTCGGATAAGCGACTTTTATTATACATTCTCTGCTTAGGCTTACAGATGGAACAGGATTTTCACCGATCTCAGCGTACTACGTACGACGATCGGAGTGGCCGAGGAGATCGACAAATGGTTTATTTCGTTTGGAATACAAATAATCGTGTGAACGTTCGTTGCGTTGCTCGATCCCTCGGGAACGATTGTTGAAATCGGGTCACGTTTTAATTCTTCCGCGCGTAGTACTGTCTGTTGGTGGCCACGTCGGTGAGAAAAACGCGCATTCCACGGTGCTTGGTCCTAATGTGCCTGTACACGTTCGAGATCTCTTTGGAGTGCATGTCGCAGTACGGACATTTGAACCTCGGGCCTTGGCCGCATCCGTACCGCACGTGCCTCCGAAGGTTCGTCTCCCTAGTGAATCCGCTCGGGCAATTCGGACAGCAGAACCTCTTCGACTTGTTCCGCCACACGACGAAGCCCCGGCAAACTGAAACAGAAAACCCAGCAAGATACTTGCGCACAGTCCACGGACAGCAGCAGCGAGACACAAAGATCGCCGACAACAGATTCGTGCGTGCAACAACTACGAGTAAATTCACCTAACCGATTTAAAGGACCGACTAAACACGGAACGAGAACGAACGTCTATCGTGGACGTGGGAATTACTAACACCGCGACGGCACAAAGCAGCGGAACACCTGAAACAAAAGTACAAGTCGATACGTCTGATCGAACCATGGCTGTCACCGGTTCGCGTGGTGTTTGTATAGGTACATCATATTTTTGGAAATTTATTCTCGAGCTAAAGGGGCGCGTATAGATGGGAGACACGGTTAGACTCTGATTTTGTACAGTCCACCTTAGCGTACCATTCATACGTGTCGCTTAGAAATTTCCAAAAAATGACAGATACCAGACAAGTGTCTCTAAATGAGACGAGGATCGATACGGCGAGTTTCGACCGCCATTGTTCGAGTCAGAGACAAAAGAACGATCGCTAGGGTGACATCAACGACGGGGGGAGAGGAGAAATTAATGAAACGCGCGTTCTCTTTTGCGACTTCGTTTTGGTACTGTTCAGATACACACTTTACTCGTTGCAAATTCCTAATTTATGTACATAGCGCGATCCCATTGCACCGGTTGTCGCGCGGATTCGTGGTCCTAGACCGCGTTGTTGTCTTTGGGAAAGTAGTTCTTCTGGTTTTGAACATCGATCGCGAACACGACTTGATATTCGTGGATACGTTTCACGTGCTTGTAGGTGTCTGACGGGTATCGAGATTTATAGGGACAATAGGGACACTTGTAGCGAGGCTCCTTCCCGTTGCAGGCGCTGACTACATGACGTTTCAGGTGAACTTTCGTCGAGTAATTGTTCGGACAGTTCAAACACTGAAACGGTTTCACGTTCCAGGGGCAGTAGCTGTACCATTCGTTGTAGTATCCTGGAACAGATTGGAACGGTCGTGTTTCTCTCGTGAATGCACTCGTGGAACGTTACGATTCCTTGAATCGTCCCTAACTACTCGTGAATTCGTGATACGCTGACGAACGGACGGAGGAGGGCTTAAAGGAGTATATTATTCTTGTGAGTCAGTGTGCTCGAGAACCGTGTGCGTGCGTCTGTAAATAAAAAATATGTGGAATCGTAGAAACGCATTTATTCGTTCAAATACTCTCTCTTCTTGCTTCTACACAACAGCATTCGGTAAGAATTCGCGATTAATTTGTACAGATACGACGGTCTCGCGGCTTCGCAGGGATCGCGATTATCCTAATACTGTGTAAAGTTGTTCCGCAAAGGTGCAAGCTCTATCCTCGGATAAATGAAATCGCGCGAGGGGTCACGAGTCTACGAAAGAAAATCAAGATTTCTATATTTCGTCACGTTAAAATTAATATGCAAACAAAATGGCGGAGAGTCGCGTTCGAGGCGCGTCGAGAATAACCGTTTCAGTTATCCGTGGATCGCAGTGTTCGTGTTCTCGTGGCGCATGAAACGGTTTTCAAAACCAGTCCACTCGGTACGCGTTGGACAAATGCTGCGTCGCGTCGCCGTGGATGTCGATGACGAATACTCTAAGGTTCGCGTGTTTCCTTCTGATGTGCGCGTATATGTCCGAGGTTTTTTTACTTCTTTGCTGACAGTAGGGGCACTGAAAACGTGGCTCCTGTCTGCATTCGTACTTCAAATGCCTGGTCAAACTCGGTTTCTGGCCGAAGGCGGTCGGGCAATTCGGACAGGGGAACTTCTTTGTCTTGCTAAACGCGGCCGAGCTTTCGATTTGCGCTCGAAGGACGACACGACGACCAGAACCTAGAAGGGGAAAAAGTCGGCGTTAAGGTTGACGAAATGGTGCGTCGAAGCCGCTTCTTCGTTACTCGTATTCTCTGCTTCGACGTCTAGGAAAAAGGGAATTGGGGGGGTATTTTGTCCCGAGAAAATGCAATTAATTCGTTCCTCTTAGCTCCAAAACACGTTTCGGTTACACGGTTCGGTTGTTAGTACCTCTGCTCAATAGCCGGCGTAGGCGTGAAAACCCCGAAGCCCAGAGAACAAACAAAAGTGCGATAATACATGCGAAGCGTCGCTCGATTCGTTGGCTCGACGAAAGCGGGCTCTTTCTATCGAACAATAGCGTCTCTTCCTTTTACAGAGAAATTCGGTCCAGCGTACGACGAGCCAGCGAAACGAAATTTTAATTCTTCTACGAAATTACAGCCGTTAGAGCGGTCGACGACGAACACCGGTTGCTAGGCGTAGATTGTGAACGCGACGGATTCTTTATCGTCGATCTCCGCTCATCGTAGAACCTCCCACGATTGAAAAATATCGATCACGTAGACGTCGTGGTTCTTGTGCTTCACCCTGATGTGCTTCCGTATGTCAGCCTTCACCTTGCACACGTAATCGCAGTAAGGACACTTGAATCTAGGCTTCTGACCGCACTGGTAACGCAAATGGCTGGTCAGGTTCCTCTTCCAAGCGAAGACGCTCCGACAGTTCGGATTCGGACAGGCGTACGTGCTAGGTTTCAGGAACCAGTTCGTGCGACGGTGATCCAACCGTGACGTTGACCCTTTGTGCCCTGAAAAAGAACGTATCGTTCGCGATCAGTCGTCCTGGATGCAGCCGGTAGCGCGATCCGATCTACGCACGCACGAGAAAACAATCTCGACGAACGATTCAACGGCAAATCGTCGTCGAGTCTCGATCGATCCTCGAACAATCCCAGCCGAGCATCCTTACCGCCACAGTCATCCCCGGATGTAAAAACTATCGTGGAATTAAAAATACGTATTCGAATCTCGTATGCCAGTGGTGGGGATGAGTCTGTTTCATCAGAGCGGGGCGAGATCGTTTCTTACGTCCGGGGATCACTGTACTCGTCTCTCTCGGCGAACGCATGTTGCTCGCGTGCATTAAAGAACGAATAATCGGTCAAGTTTGTTGGAAAGCTCGTGTTCCTCTACGCGTAACTCGAACAAACAACACGTTTGTCCAAAACGATCGCGATATGGACATCTAAACAGTCACCGTGTATGGAAATCGGGAGTTTCTCTTCCAGCTGAACGCACTACGAATTCGGCCATTAACAACCTGGAATCAAAGGAAACGGTGAGAAAGCGTGAGAGAGTGAACGTGCTTTTCGAAATCTGTGAAATTTCCTTCGAATCTCGCGCTAAATTTGAAGGAGATCCAGGAGGATTTCGATCTTGAACGAGGTCCTGATCGTCGCGTATCTGCTCGCAAGGGTTCCTGAAACTCCTCGAGCGTCGATTCGAATCGTTATCTCGGTAATTAATGCGCAATTAAGAGAGAAAAAGCCTGCTTTTTATTCGGACATAAAAAGTACAAGTTTCGAAGTAGATAGGTGGCTCCGTTGGAGAGCCGGAGGGGGATCAAGGGGTAAACAGATCCAGAACGTAGACCGTTGAGCCGTGGTGTTTCCTTAGGATATGCTTACTCACATCCGCCTTAACTTTGCAACGATACTCGCAGTACGGACACTTGAATCGTGGCTGTAATCCGCACTCGTATTTCAGATGTCTGTTCAGATTGCCTTTCCAGCTGAAAGACTTGGCGCAATTCGGACTGGGGCAGAGGTAGGCGCCAGTCTTCACTCTCCTGTACCTCGGGGATCTAGAAACGTTGCTGACGAACGGCCATCTTCGCACGTAACCTGAAACAAACGAACAGACGAAATTTTCTCGTGACGAACAAACCGTCCGACTCGACGTCGCATCCTCATCGATTAACGCCAAACGCACGAAAGAGGCGCGCAATCGCCTCGAAGAAGGACGGTACCTCACCAGTTTGCTAACAATAATGTTTTATTCATTTCCACGTACATCGACGTAATCGCGCGATCCTCTTAATCCTAATTATCCAATCGAATTTTGTACTGTGCCTTACGACAGCGCGGTGACGCTCGACTTGTGCGTTAAGATCGATCGTTGGCTGGCTCGGGCCGAAATCCTGGCAGAAATAACACTGGAACGTCGATTTTAACGCTGGTTCTATAAAACGTATCGAGTCTCAACTCGAAATTAATTTCTAACTTTGAAAATAACATTCGATTCGAAGTGCTCGAAAAATTGATATTTTCGCGCCAGTATCTCGGCCCGGGGCCCGTGAATGAACGTTTCGACGAATATTCCCGAGGCACGTCGTGTTAGAAATACATATACACAATGTACAATGATGCACGGACGTCGAAAAAATATTTTATCCACGAAGATGGTTCGTCGGGGGGTGGGAGGGAGGGTGGGGGGCGTAACGTTGGTTCCCGCGGGTCGTTTTACGTGCTGAGAACGTAGATACTGCATTCCTTGTGAACTCTTTTGATGTGTCTGCATATGTTGGCCTTCCACTTGCCGCGATATTCGCAGTGGGGGCACTTGAAGCGCGGCTCTTTGCCGCACTCGTTGCGCAAATGTCTCTTCAACGTGCACTTCCAGACGAAAACGCTCGGGCAGTTCGGACACGGGAACTTCTTGTAGGAAAGGTCGTTGAAGCGTACCCGGGGTTTCCTGTAGCGAGCGTTCGTAAAATAGAGAGGATCTGAAAACAAAACGAAGCACCCCGGTATATTATCTCGACCTGTGCAAGTCCGCGATAGTACCTGTCTTCCGTCCAAGCAGTCAACCGACCCTTTGGCTGTCGCTTGGGACACTTGGACTTTCAAGATTTCGGGTATCTTTCTGTCGCAACGCACAGACGGGAAAAACGGTCGAACGTTCCTTTCGAAGACGTATCCTTTCTATCTCCATTCTCCATTCTATTCTCCATCCTCGCGGCGTCCGATCGCGACAGCACCGGAAGCTTTAAGAGGCTTCTAGACGATGATACGTCCATCGTGTAAAGGCCTCTTAACACCGAAAGACGGGCACGCATCACCAAGTTTGTTAGTTCGAAGCATGGAGGGGCTCGATAGTCGACGCCGTTGCAAAACTTACTCGCTTCTCACAGGGGCAGCCTCAAACACTATCTTCACCAATTTAAACCAGACTTGATAGATCTACATCTACGTGCAAAATAAAATTCTAGCCACCTATGGGTCTACAACTCGAATCGCGATTATAATGCACATAGGTAAGTCTGTCGAGTTTCGTTAAAATCGGTGAGGATGGACCTGGAGCAGCTCCTGTCGACTCCTCCGAGAAACCGGTCGATAGAAAGGACAGTAAACACAAGAGTAAAAGCGACAACGCGAGTTTCCAATCGGCGCATTGATCCTGCCCGAAGGTAATCTCGCGCGAGAAAAAAACGATCACGATTGCGAAGACAATTTTAGGATACCATTTATTACACACTCATGCTATATAATTAGGTGGAATTGCAACGGATACATAGTTGCTAGCTCCCAGCGTAAAGCGTACATTCGCGTATCTGTTTTCGCAAAGCGGAACCTCCGAGCGCGTACGTTACATAATTCGCGAATCGCTCGATGAGAGATAATCGCGCGTATCACAGAACGTTGTCTTCTCTTCCGGGACTAGATACTTGCAGGAACTAGATACACGGAGGCCAGGGTACAGGGAACTCGAATTACCCTATCCCAGATAACCAACTTGTACATGCTGTCGTCAAGCAACGATCAAACTCTCCAATCACCGTGGGGGAAAGCGTCGCGCGAAGCAGTCGTATATTTTGTAGTGTTCAATATGTTCGTAGGCAAACCTTGTTGCGTGTCTCTCGAAAATTGATTAAGTACGGGTGGAAGACACGTTGACTGCCCTGCTGGTGTTTCTCAATTCATGAACTGCTCCCATCGAATATTTGTTGGGCCGTAATTCGAAAACCGTGGCAGTCAACGTGTTAAAAATCACCCCCTAAGGAAGCCTCTGCCACAACTTATTCCCTAAAAGGGCAATGAATAAATACTGTTTCTTGAGAGGAATGCGTCGAGTAACCTATCCGTGTGTACGCTGTTTTCAAACGAACTTGTCCATACCACCACAAACGCAATGAAAAACCAACATCCAACGCATCGTTTATTCGACAGAAAATTACAATCTCGATACAAGTCGCGCGGAACTTTTATTATCCAAAGATGCCTTGCGTATCTGCGTTGATACGGA
This sequence comes from Colletes latitarsis, assembly GCF_051014445.1. NCBI lineage: Eukaryota > Metazoa > Arthropoda > Insecta > Hymenoptera > Colletidae > Colletes > Colletes latitarsis. The sequence continues at coordinate 38,071,199 of NC_135138.1, forward strand.
CAGCCTTTTCGAAACCAGTGTACGCTGAGCAAACGTTGGTCCAACTTGTAGTCCAACTTGGATAAGAACATCGGATTCTCGCGTAATCGCAGTAACTTTATCGAACGCCAGTTCCATCTGGCCAGAGTCTTTCTAGCTCTCGCGTATGCGCGGCGAGGAAAGATTAGGTTCACTTGGGCTTATTGAGGCACTGTCTGACGACGTCCATGGCTAAAACTTCGCGCTTCTTGTGCGTGGTTCGAACGTGTCTGTAGACGTTGCTGCGAAGTTTGCAGCGATATCGACAGTAAGGACACTTGAAACGTGGACTCTGCCCGCAAGCATAGAGCAGGTGTCTGCTGAGGCTATTCTTCCTCTTAAAGATGCGAGTGCACGTCGGACAGGGATGATACCCGGCGAAAATGCCGCTCGAGAGAACTTGATCCGTCGCGTTACTCTTGCGTCCTGCAAACGACAAAAACAGATTGGCCACGGTTAGTAGCGTGTCCGAAGTTGCCCGAGGAGAACGTGCAAACACTTTTCTCGACTTTAACGTCCCGACGATGCGCGCTACCTGAAAACAGAACAGCTCCGGCTGTCGAAAAGTCTCAATAAAAAAAACAAACGTGTCTCGGCTGCAATTCTTTATTCAGGGTTCCCCTCGCAGGAGAAACTAAAGATCGTTTTCCTGGATCGTTCGACCGTGGAACGCCACCCCCGCGTAGAAAATACAATTTCCGATTTCGTCAACGACGAGTCACGAGGCATTTTATTCAACTCTTATAGGTGTCGATGTACATTGTGTGCACAATGGATCCCTGGTGCTTGTTTCTCACGTGTCTGTAAACGTCCGAGGTTCTCCTCGACCGGTACTCGCAGCACGGACACTTGAAACGCGGCTCCTGGCAGCACTGGTACCGCAGATGCCTTGTCATGCTGTAGTTATGGCTGAAAGAGCTGCCGCAGTTGTTAGGACAGAGATACTTCTTGGCGGAAACCGCGAACAACTCCGAATTGCTGACCGTGAAACTGTCGTAGGGCAAATCGACGCCTGGAAAAGAAGAAGAACGTTCTGGTCAAACAACCGCAAACCGATCCCAAACCTTTCGACGGCGTCTCGGTCCTTGGCGAATTAAAAATATGTACACCGTAGAAGCACGATAACAGTTCGAACCCTCGTCTCGAGAAACATTTAGAAAATTAGAAGATACGCGTGACGAGTAACGTACAACGGAAATGGAAGGTTCGAAATGAAAGAACTGTAGTTTCCGTAAGACGTGTATTTAAAAGATCGACGAGGAGACAACGCACACAGGCTTCCCTCCACAATTTTACCTGGTGATCGCAACCTCCAGCAAAGAAACGAAATTAATCAGAGGGGATTTAAAAAAGAAGAGTGCAACGATCGGAGAAGTCAGAGGACAGGGGATGTAGAGGGGCTGACATTTTATTGAGATTCTGTGTACAAGGAAACGCGTTTTTAATTTCCACCAATGTCGATGCAGCATACGTCGCTGCCCTGATGCCTTCTGCGCACGTGTCTGTATACGTCCGACCTCCATCTCGAGCGAAATTCGCAAAACGGACATTTGAAGCGAGGACTTTGTTGGCACTCGTAACGCAGATGCCTGGTTAAAGAACCACGATGGGTAAACGAGCTTCCGCAGGCGTTCGAGCAGCTGAACCTTTTACTAGCGGCGGCGAACCGTTGGGCGGTCGAATCGCGCTGACTTCCGGGAACGCGAGCGATACACGCGACGACGCCTGCAAAAGAAGATCAACTACTGAACGTAAAACATCGTCGAGAAACGAAAGCAGTTCGTGTAATCGTACGCAAAGAAACGATACGTTCGAGGAAGAACGAAAGGTAGTTTTTGGACGAGGGGTAGGTTAGAAAAGCTGGGGACAGACTAACGGTGTGCGTCGGAATCGCTGAGATAAACTGGACCTCTTTATTTACAGTCTTAAAATGCGAGTACAATTTGTGAAAGACAACGTGTACGTGGACACCGAGTCGGTTGCAACACTCACGGTGTTCGATAATATCGTTCGACGCTTCGAGTTGTGTCCGATGCAACTCTACTTATACGCGATGAGTACGGAATGATTCTGTAAATCGAATGTGTACCAGGAAATTTGTTCGTGGGACGCTCCGTTTCCGGGAAAAGCAGGTCTTGGACTTTTATTGAAACATTTTCGAAACACCGGTAAATTCGTTTCTTTTTAAAGAAATATCGTGCTTGCAAATGACGTAGAAAAATCGATCTTCTCGGAAAAGGGAGCCACTTACGAAGAAATTTCTAAGCGCGTTTTCGTTGAGACGCTGCAATAGTCCCCGGGATTAAGTGCGGCCATGATGGGCGATCTTGAGGACGTCGATGGCGTAGACTTTGCAGTTCTTGTGCCTTCTTCTGACGTGCTCGTAGACGTTGGCCGACTTCTTGCACCGATAGTCACAGTGGGGGCACTTGAACCGCGGCTCCTGGCCGCACTCGTAGGTCAGATGACGGTTCAACGAGTACTTCTGGCTGTAGGCGCAGGCACAGTTGGGACACGGAAACTTCTTCGTCCTAAAGTTATTGACTAAGTTAGGGAGTGGCGTTTGGGACCAGAGTTTGCCGATAGTTTGGACTTGGCTGCCTCCGATACCGATGTTGAACCCGAAGACGGTGAACGGGGCTGTATCTGGAACGAAACGGGGTCTGGCTGATTGTCAGTTTTCATTGGCGGCGGTCTCGACAACGATCTACGAGTCCCGATCGAGTCCAACTGTTCCCCGAAAGGCGACGGAACTTACGTTTACTAATTAACCAGAGACCAAACATTGAACGAGTGATTAGCATTGACGATAGAATGGAGGGAAAACGTGGGGGGATAAAATGACGATGTTCGAGCGTACGTTTCACCGGAGGACCTCGAGTCCACGACAGGGTAGCCATGAGACCAACACACTGTATCAGAATCATCGATACTCGATACTAAAGTGTCATTCCATACGAAATCAGTTTGGTGAACAAAAGTATATTCTTGTATAAAACGTACATCTATCATCGAGACTGCTTATCGATCACTTTCGTACCGAGCATCCTCGATACACGAGCGCGACAGTCCCATCGTCGATATTTATTTAGAAAAAAAAAAAACGTTAAGTATTAAAAATATTTCCCATGTTACATGCCACAGAAACGAAAGATCCTAAAACCACTTGTTTTACAAACTATTCTCGCTGCCTGGACGTTGTACACTTTGATACATTCTTCCGGGATTCGATGGAGGAAGAGAAACTCCTCGTATCGCCGTTTATTAGCCACCCTCTGACAACCGTAGCGCGACTTTCCGTACACGAGTATCGGAAAGAGAGAAGAGACATCAGCTTTCGATCGTTCGCGTTTCATCGAACAGTCTTCTCGTTCCCGTCTACGATATCCATTGGTGTTGGCTGTCTTGTTTGCCGCGCACGTCGAGAACGTACACCCTCTGACCGGGATGCATCCTACGCACGTGCGATCTGACGTTCGAAGAGTGCCTCGTCCGGTACGAGCAGTAAGGACAGTTGAATCTCGGCATCTGTCCGCACTGGAACTTGAGATGATTGTACAGATTGTTCTTACGCGTGAACGCGTTACCGCATTTGTGACACGGATAACTTCTGTTTTGCTCCTTTCGAACGAGATCGTAGGCGCAACGGGGACCCTGAGCGTACAAAGACGGACGCATTACCGGATGATGAACACCTGCGAACAGAAAGGTCACCAAAATGACTCTTGACGGCGATTCTGCGCGTCCGTTTGCGACTTAGCAGTTCGACGGACGGATTAACTTACAAACGTTAATTGTCTTTTGCCACGCGGCACGGAGATCGGTACGTGGACGCCGACCGACCCTAGAAAACGCACACGAAACCCAACTCCGACATTGGCTGGACGTACAGAACACGTTAGGCGTCTCGAGAGACCGGAAGAAACATTGCGTCGTGGAGGCGTGAGGGGAAAGCGACGTGGAGGCTCCGAGTACAGTAGTCCCCGGATAAGTGAAACGAAATCGGTTCCTCGGTATTTCAGTTATCCAGGTAGAGTCGATTTTCTACCTCCTCCGTCTCGTGCTAGCGTTACGTCCATGGACCTCGCAAAGCAAATGCAGCAAGAGTGACATGGCACCCGTTCAGGGATCGAATTTCATTCGTCAGTGGAAAATTCTACTAATCGTAAGTCTCGGTAATCCGGAGGTTATTGTACTCGGTGCAAAGGATCAGAAAATGTGTCTTGTTATTCCTTTTTCCTTTTTCCTTGTTTCTTTTTTGTTCTTACAAGCTAAAAGCATCGTCACACGCGGCGTAATACATAGAATCAGCCTGTAAAAAATAATTCTGCGGCCGGGATTCGAAGTAGATGGCAAGTTACGAAGGCCTGGGGGGTCGAAACGCGGTTCGTCTTGCGTAGCAACGGTCCCTAGCAAGGTGGATGATCGATTACGAGTGCTGTGGAACTTCGATCTTGCTCATGTCTACGACGTAGACCGCGTTCCCGGGATGCGTCCTGCGCACGTGAGCTCGCACGTCCCACGGATGCCTCGTTCTGTAGACGCAATAAGGACAATTAAATCTCGGCGACGGTCCGCACTCGTACTGCAAATGATACTCGAGGTTGCTTTTCCGGTTAAACACGCTGTGACAATTCCCGCATGGAAACTTTTGCGCGTGATGGACGTCCGTCGGCGAGAACGTCCTTCCCCTCGGCGAGTACGACCAACAAACGTTCGTCTCCATCTGATGCGGCGCTAAGTACATCGGCTCTGAAAAAAGCACAATTCGTTCGTTCATTCCTAATGTTCGGGACATTATCGGATCGTTTAGAGCCCGAGATTACGGCCACCGATACGTGGATAATATACGAAATGCGATATTCGCTGCATGACAATGACTTTCCGTACTCCTTTCCTCTCGCTTGGGTTCGTCGAAACGATTCTCAACCCGAGAAAGATGGCGTCCAGAAAAATTGAACGGTCTCGAACACTCCAAATCCATATATAATTCATAGAAAATAACATCGAAGAATGTAGGTGCACCCTAATTTAAATGGGAACCTCGTACTTGAAATACGAGGCTCCTGTGGAAAAAGGTGCGCCTAAATTCTCGACAGCAACTTGGAAATTTTGAGTACCCAAAACCGTTTTAATTTTGCATCGTGCATCTTTGCCCGTATCTCGAATCCTTTCGACGAACTCTGTGTAACTGAACTCAGAACGACGGCCGAACCCTGTCGATGATCACCGTCGGTTATGTGACTTGCCTTGCTACGAAGGATAGTACGAAACGAATACTGCGAGTGAGAGCATGCACGCAAAGCGTTTCAAAGGACGAATTACGGGGAGATCGTTTTTATTCAATGATCGTTTCGTTATAGTTACGGGGGAGAAGTACATGGGGATGGTGTGATTACTGTTGGCCGCTCATTATATCGATTACGTAGACGTCTCTATTGGGATGTTTCCGGCGCACGTGGGCTTTAACGTTCGACGTGTGTTTGGTCCTGTAAGGACAATAGGGGCAGTTGAATCGCGGCAATTGCCCACAGGCGTACTTCAAATGATGCAGCAGATTGTAGCGCCAGTTGAATGACCCACCGCACTTCGGGCAAATGTGTTTGACAATGTCTTGACGATGGCGATCCATAGTACGGCGTGCTCGATTCATGCCGTAACCGTACATCTGTTTCAGTAGCTTCCCTGGAAAATTCAGACGTTCTTACGGTTAATTATCACAGATCGTGCTCCCCAACGCGCTTAACTGCTCAGTTCTAAGTATCGACAGTGTCGGGTGTTCGAGTTTAAAGGTATCAGCTCGATTATTGGAAAATTGCGTGTCGTAAGGTCCTCTCGAAGCTCCGACTATTCGTTTTCGTTGCACCGTGTTCATCGAACGGGATCAGGGGATTCGATGCACGGATCTTTTTCGTAGTTTTCATATTTATTGCGAGATCTTGGGTACAAATAAAATATCACTTTATAACTCTTACGCGTCGAGGTTCCTTGCTATCGTATTCGCGAGAGTTCTTATCAAAGTACAAAAACACAGAACGAAGTCTGTCGGGTCTGGTGTACGAAAGCGACCGAATGTTTTCTGCTAACGTTGCATTTTATTGATGGCAGTGTCTCAGACGGGCGTACAGTAGTATAAAAACGTTGCAGAAATACAAGATTCGAGGAGAGAGGGAACCGTCGACGGTTGGAATGGCACGACTCTTAACCATCTGCTCGTAAGTTTATGCGGATTCATAGCTAGCAACTTCCGGGCGTTCTGAGAGACCGCTTCTAAACGCTCGAAACGACGCGAGCAGACGGTTAAACGTTATCGAAATGTACAACCGGAAGACTCGAGGGATTCGAATTGATTTTCTCCCGTCGATAAACGAAATTAAAACGGTACCTCCGCGGTACATAAATTTACAAAACGCTGGCGAAGAAATAAAATTCTCTTCGAGACACTACGCTGTAAAAGGAGCATTTCTAGGTATACTTAACGATACTCTAAGGATACAATTCGATCGACTTATAGATATAATATGTTCGCCGTCGCGACGTCCCACCGAATACGGGTTACAAATGGCTGTGGACGTCGATTCTCGACGGACACGCGCGAATCCTGGCGAAGGTCCCCTAAATCTTCCGTCCGTGCGATTATCTTTCCACTTTGCAGACGTCGATGGCGTATACGCTGTTTCCGGGATGCCTTCTGCGTACGTGTGCACGCACGTTGGACACGTGCCTCGTCCTGTGGGGACAATAGGGACAGCTGAATCGGGGTAGTTGGCCACACTCGAACTTGGAGTGATAGTAGAGATTGTTCTTGTGACTGAAGACGCTAGGACAGGTCGGACACGGGAACTTTTGCTTCTCGCCGTTACCAGGGATCCCGGTTTTCTGGTAACGACGCCTCTTCCCAACGGGGACCGTGCACAAGTAATCGCTCGACAGCGGGAACCCTGAAACAGAAACGAGACGAGAATTTCGTCAAACAACGAAGGGTTGTTTCGCTCGAGGATTGTCGAAATTGAAAGCAGCATGCCGCCGACCTCCGACCAGCAAAATTCCGAATCGGATCGTTCAAGGGGGGGGATTACGTAAATAAAAACGGTGGAAAGAAACGGGATGCGAATGATCGTAATTCACAAACCAGATCGAAACAGGTAGATTCAACTTCGTATATTTAAAAACAGATCCGCTCGATCTTGTCCGTTAAGTACAGAGGTTCGCCGTGCGTTCTTCGAGTTCGCGCGATCGTTGCAACTACTGTCGACAGATACAACACGGAGCTAGAGCTGCGACGAGTCGCGAACAATATCGCACTACGTGTGAAACAGTTGCGTGTTCCGAGAGATCTAGCTTCCTCGAACGGATCATGCTGTTTGGCACTGTCGATCTTCGGGCTGCGATCGCGAATCTTGCAATCTATTCGCCGAAACTTCCGCCGTTGACGGACCGTTTACATCGAATTCCTGGAAAGAAACAAAATTCGCGTTCAACCACGGCTACTTGGAGCCTCTGCGCGTTGCGGGGAAACCGTACGCGGGGAAAAGGACGAAAATAGGGGAAAATTGCATAGGTCGTGCCAGTTTTGCGCCACCTTAATTTAAACGATAAAATTTATTTGTGTATTACTCTTGCAATTTCATGGCTATAACTAAGCAAATATAAAACTTTCATTTTTGTTAGCGAGGGGCCAATAGCGTCCAACGCACGATCCTTAGCATTTTTCCCCTAAAGAGCGTCGTGGTCTACCGTTCTTCGTGACGACGTCGGCGCTGTCAATTCTTCCGGAGACGACACAGACGTTTTCCTTTAACGCTGCTGCGGATCTTCCGAGTTCCTTGGCGTATCCTTCTTCGTGGACGGGACGTGGCACGTCTTCGCGGGCGTCGGTTTCAAGCGGGATACTGTTGCAGCTTGCAGAGATCGACCGTGTAGACCTCGCTTCCCGGATGACACTTTCGCACGTGTCTGCGCGCGTTCGAGATATGTCGCGCGCGGTACGTGCAGTACGGACAATTGAAACGCGGCTTCTGGCCGCACTCGAACTTCTGATGGTAGGTCAGACCGCCTTTACGGCTGAAGACGCTGGTACAATTGGCGCAGGGGAACTTCCGCGCTTGGGTACGCGCGTTGTCGGAGAACGACGCGATCGGGCCGCTAGTCGGCGTCACGTGTTGTTGGAGGGCAAAGTTCTGCGGGGGCGTCGTCAAACCGGCGAACACGTAGTAATTTAACCCTGTAACAGAAACAGAAACGCGACACCGCTGTCAGTGTTCCTCTCATTGGCAACCGGCGGTGTACGGAGATGCTAGAGGAACGGTTTATATGATCGAGGATGTGCTTGAGAATCCGTCAAACCTTCTTCGGTTGTCGGAGCGTCCATCGCGACGAGAATACGCTTTTGGGATCTTCCGCGAGCAGGATGAAGTAAGTAATAAAAGAGGCTCGTTGCTCGTGCAGTGGTAGCTGATTGCTTTATTTATCAACGAAAGAGTACTGCGAACGATTCTCGCGATCCGCGACGTCGACTATTCGGCAGAAAAGATAAAGGAAAGAAACGAGCGTATGAATTCTTTTTTAAAAGGTCTGCGCGGTCTTCGCGGCGTCGACATCTTCCACAGGCGTCTCGAACTACTCCTGCCACAAGTTGATCACGTTCACTTTGTCTCCGTTGTGTTTCCTGCCCACGTGCGCCCGAACATTCGACGACTTCTTCGACGCGTAATCGCAATACGGGCAGCCGAATCTCGGCAGCTGACCGCACTCGTACTTGAGGTGGGAATAGAGATTGTTCTTCCGGTTGAATGTGCTCGTACATTTCGGACAGGGGAATCTATGCTTGTTACGGGGCTGGAGATCCGCGGTGGGTCTTGGCCTGACGTTGCACGGTATCTTGAAGCCGCCCAGGTGTTTCAGATCTGCAAGAAAATGTTTCGAGCACGTCAGAGACCGCGATCGAGCCGCCCTTAAACGCTTTAACAAATGTTCGAGGGACGGACGGTATTAGTGTTCTACGAACGTGTATGGAAGCTAGAGGAGAAGGGAGTCAGAAACGATTTGGAACCACTTTTTCGACTGACGGTGTCTTTCGAGCATTCTATTCCTCGCGTTCGGAAGGGAAACTTTTTATTTTGCTCTCTGTACAGGCGATTCGGCATGCAAACTCTAGTCTCAAAGTCCACAGAATCTAATGCGAGTATCGCAAGTATGAAATCGATCACGTAAAGGGCACTTAAACCTCAGCGACTGGTTGCACTCGAGCTCCAGGTGCTTCTGCGGATCGTTCTTCCTGTTGAAGATGCTGCTGCAATGCGGACAGGGAAACGTGGCGATCGATGTCGAAGAGAAACGGCTTGTCTGCAAGCAAAAGTAACGGTCGCAAAGCGCTATGTTCCGCAGATCCACTAGCCTTTGTTTCCGAACCCCAACGAAAAGACAGGAGATAAGAGAGTTCTTCTTTGGTTAGGTTTTACTTCCCGCGAAGGGAGCCTGAATGCACTCGTGCCCGGATGAACGAATAAAAATAACAAACTACGTTTTGGATAAACCTTTAATCGTAATATCGATACAATTGATCGTGACGGGACCCTTTCGTAAATGCGAGTCCAGCTGGTTTCCTCCTCCTGAATCCAAACTAAACACATTCGTATTCGAACAACGAACGGAAGCATCGATTTGGATCAACCCTTTAACCCTTCGACTGCGGAGCACTCCAACCCAAAACATGAACCAGTTTAATTAAATAGTAATAACGTTGCGGTGAAAAGAAATTATACATGTCTTTGGCGATCGAAGGGTTAACGATGACAATACAATTGATTGATCGCTACGGATCGTGCAACTTAAAGTTTACGAAAGAGCAACACTCCAATATCTCGACAACGAATAACGATCATCCCGATAAAAGTCGTATCTAGGTATAGATTCGTCGGCATAACTACGAGCATTCTAGATCGAGTAACGTTGATAATGCTCTTGCTGTTTGAGATCGATGTACCACACAGATTGGCCGCGGTGCTTGCAACGCACGTGTTTGTAAAGATTCGATATCAATTTCGAGCGATGGTTACAATATGGACATTGGAATCTTGGTGGCTGACCGCATTGGTAGAGCAAATGCTCTCTAAGACCTCTCCATCTGGGAAACCCGCTCGTGCAATTCGGACAGCAAAACTGTCGATCGTTTATCGACGAGCTCCCCATCGATCTGAAAACTGAAAGCATACATCTTCGTTACGCCGGGGAAACTTCACGGTCGCTGGAACGCCCGGAGTTATAGGAATGGTTTACAAATAATGAGAAACACAAAGACAAATCGGAACCTAGCGCGATCATGACTTCCAGGAGGGTTATTGGTTATCGAGGAACGTTCGAGAAGACGTAGATTTCGCAAGTCTCTTTATTCGTGTAACGCGTATCGTCGATCAACGGCGAACAAATACATTCAAAATATTCACGATTATATACAGTTGTACAGTGCAAAGATCGAAAGTTGTCGACGACTCTAATTAGAGTTAACCGTCGCTATTGGCTAAGAATTAAATACGAAGGATCTCTAGAGGGGACAATGATCTATGCTGAGAAGTTTGTAGTTGGCAACATTCGATCTCCGCGCAGTACACGAATGACACACGATCCTCGACGTCGTCTGCGGATTAGTCAACCCCTTTTCTTTCTCGATCAAATGGTTCTCGTGCGTGCAGGCTCGTCCACTAGCCAACAGAAACCTGAAAACGAAAAACGTCTGGTCAGAAGGATCTAACCACGTTGAGGATTCTCGAATCGCGACGCTAGGATCTTGAATATCAAACAACCGATCGTTTACTAGATATTTAACAACGAAGACTATAATCGTTCACATTTGACCGATGGACTTTTAAAAGAAAATTGCACGAACGAAAGAAAATCAGTTTGGAGCAGGGCATACCTATTTCGATCGAAAGGTGCGTCCTGGTGTGTGTTCTCGTTTAAATATCGTTTTATTGCACAGACACAGGATAACCGCGATCAGACACGTCCGTGGGATATTCGAGATATTCTCTCGCGAACTTTTTCTCGGTTCAAACGGTCAGATTCGACAGGCGATAGATGTCCTGGACGTAGACCGCGTGGCCCTCGTGTTTCCGTCGAATGTGTTTCTGTATGTTGGACGTTTTCTTGGAGATCAGGTCGCAGTACGGGCATTTGAAGCGTGGCGGTTGGCCGCACTCGTATCTCAGGTGCGTAAGCAGGCTTCGTTTCTGTCTGAAAACACTGGTGCAATTGCTGCAAGGATACTTGGTCGTACTGTTCGGTACGAACGTCCTGTAAAGTCTGCTGCGTTGGCCCGCAGTCAGTAACAGTCTCGACGCAGCGAATCGTTTCAAACCTGCAAACATCGAATCGCTGGTCAATAGAATATCGTTTTTACGCGATCGGAACGACGACGAATCGTTTGCAAAGGTTCCCAGGGCGTTTGGATGTATCGTGGGGCTCTGCCCGTGCGCGAAAACGATGCTTCGTCGTCGCACCTGACGCGTACCAACGTTTCTAAACGCACGAGGGAAAGATTATCGAATCGTAACTGGTAATCATGCCAACAAAAGCCAAAAAGTCAAGGGAACGCAAGACGTGTCGTCTCGGATGCGGGGCGAGCTGGCCATTTGCTATAATTGATCAACTCCACAAAAGGAAAACAATGGAAATTGACAGAATAATATTCCTTCTTAATTTTATTTTAAACCCAGAATGTGGAGTTGGTCACTTTGGCTCCGTATTTGATCAAGGGAACATACTAACTTTCTATCTTAAAAGTAAAAATGCTGAATAGAATGGACATTCTTTATTATTATCAACAGTGAAAATTTCGTGTAGAAAATAAGACTCACAACGAACGTTACGACGATTTACAAATTATAGAATACAATTTATTATTGTAAATAATGAACGCAAGAAGTCTCTTCTTTCCACAAAACAACTCGCTAACGATTGATCCCACTTTCACTATAAATTAGGAACAAAAAGGAACGGTAATCGTAAATATTTATTTTGTATATATTAATCACTTTGACAGTTTAAGCAAAAAGCAACGATTATACTCTATTTAGAAACGGTACAAATTGCTTATGGAATATTTTCCAAGTCGAGATTAGAACGAATTGCCGGAATAATGTCTCTTGTCCCTCGAAACATCTTCCAGCGGCCAGTTTCTTCCGTTTTTCTACGGGTTATAAACATCTTCCGGCATTTCATCCGCTTGTCGTAACATATTGCAACACGTGCACGCGCATACCAACGGCCGTCTGCAGATGATTCGTTCGTGCAATCTCAACATTCGCAAAGAAGGAAGCATTTTACCGCACGTATTGCAAACATAATTCTTAGTCACGCTGCTATGATTCGAGTTCGCCAACGCACGTGAGCTATCGTTCGTTCCATGATTTTCCTCGCGCGATTGTTTCGGGGCATGGCGTTTGCTCTTGTGGCGCGAGACTTTGTAGCCTGAAACAAAATTAAAAAGGACGTTTGCTTATATTTTGTCGATCGATGCCTGCATTCCACACAGAAATCAAGAAAACTCGGGGTAATATGGGCATAGTTGAACGATCAAAAGTAAATAAAAATAAAAAGTAATCGTTAATTATCGCTGAAATTTTATTTACCTATTCGTACAGTTTCATTCGTGCTCAGATGCCCAGCCAGAAGGAACCTAAGTAAGAATACCGATATTCCATCGGAAGAGATACTATAATAATTTATGGGCATGTATGCGGGGAAATGAGGATGGATTTAATTGTATTCCAGTGAAATAAAATTTACTATCATAATTTATTTACAATCTATCTACCGATGTATCTATCTACCTGTATATACAAGGCGAGGCACCTAACATGCTCGCCGTAAATCATTTACAAATTATGCGTTGCATGAAAAATTATTTTATACAGAAGTTTCGTAGTTCTCAGGATATACTTCCTACGCAGTGATTCCTTTACGCCAGAAACGTCTTAATCCGTCCTAAATTTAATAGTTAACCAGATATTTTGCTTCTGTGCCCGGTGTTGCTTAAGATATTTTTCTAATTTAATATACGCGAAGAGAGAGCGTCACTAACGATCGAAAAGAGAAATACAAGACGTGGCTACATTTTCCAGGACATAAAACATTGGTGCCCATATTACCTCGAAGGCCAATGTCCATATTTTCCCAAGCATTTAAAACAAAGAAATATTTTCCTGGTGTTCCCTAGTCGTGGCCCCCTTGGCAGTTGCATTATTTCAAGATAATTATAAATAACAAGTAACAGTAACAAAGACAGATCCTTACCTTAAATGCAAACTCAACGACAAGGTAGCGACAAAACAAACACAGCGTTCATCCATTTTTGCAACAGTATCGACAGATACGACAAACACAGAAACAAAAAGATTCCTTGTCACAATTCCACATTTTTCCGGTTTAGAAACAACGAAGTGATTCCTAAACATTTTCGTTTGTTTCCCATTTGCATCTTCGCGGCAGTATTACCAACGAAATGGCGATATTTTCTTGATAAAAATTAGTGCAAACACTCGTGCGGACTATGTTTGATTATACGTTATTTTTAAAAAAAGGAGCGAACTTCGTAGAATCAAAAATAGACCGAAATTGTGTCTGGATTTAAAAAAATCACAGCAATTCGTTGGTAATAGAAACTTTATTGAGATCGATGCCTAACAAAAATTGCACCTTAACTCCGAATGTATAGAGACGAGCACCCAATTGCCCTATAAGTAAAGCTATCTACGAAACACATTGCACGAGACATTTTTAAATACTTCACATTCTTCGAGAGATCTTTCAATTCGTACCAAAGACGATTCCAAACCCCATCGAACGTCTACGGTTCACCCTGGCCTACGGTTACCTTACGATTTTAATAATTTAACGGCTAAATAATTTACGGAGTTTCCGTTCGACCACAACGCACACCAATGCCATATATTGGTAACATATATCTTTAAAAAACGGTTACAAAAATTTTCGGGCCAAGCACTCGCGATTTGTAAAGACGGCAAACAACAAATGCAGTAGAAGATACGCTATTCCAACGATACCGTAGACGTAGATATACAGAAATATGTACAACGATTCTACGAATATAAATAATATTATAACTTTCCAATTGTTACGTTTTTAGGCTGGAAAACTCCCGATGAAATTGGTAATGGCTTGTGTAGAAATAATTAGAGCGTATCAATACGCTCTCTCGATCTAACTATTTCTACATAAACCGTAAAAAACTATGCGTGCGTTCGTAATCAATTTTCCTTTTCTTTTCGTCTGTATTCAGGAATCAATATATCTAATAATGTATAACTATGTCTGGAAGAAAACGTAAACGATTAAATATATTCAGAATACTCTTTCTCTCGAATAAAATTATATAAATCTTCTGCTACATTTGTTATTGCTCTTAACACCTCTCAGGAAGTAATCGAACAGCATAAAAAGACTTCCATTTTTTGGTTTAAAGTTAAATACCAGATAGTTTCGTCCAAGCTACTGAAAACCGATCGTCCATTCTACGAACGATAAGTCCAACAAGTTCACCTTCGTGCGCGATCAATATACAGTAGAGTTCCAATTATCCCGAAAGTCAGAAAAATTATTTCTGGTTGCGGGGGTGAATTACAATCACTTTTGGTCATTAGACATACCCTCGAAATCCTACCCACTTTCGAGAAAAAAATTCGAGAAGGTGTGAAATTTTTCGACGAAAAAAATTTTTTCAAATTGTTCCGGAAAAATTATATTCGGTTGCGGGGGTCAATTACAATCATTTTTGGTCAATAGACATACCCCCGAATTCCTACGCAGTCTCGAGAAAAAAATTCTTTTCCGAAAATATAATGTCTGACCATACCATTGATATGTTTCACTGAAATTTCATGCGAATCTTTAAAACGTCATAACTTCTGAACCGATTGGACGATTTTAATGTTTAAAAAAGCAAACTACGCGTATTTTCATGGAGAATATGTAGAAATTCTAAGAATACTGGAAAAGTTGTTCCTTGACCCCATAAAATTAGAAAAACCCCATGAATATGCCCCAATCTTCAAACGTCCATAACTTCTACAATAGTGAACGTATCCCAATGAAACTTTTCCCCGAAGTAGAGCTCATGGGTACCTACAAAAAAATATTAGACAACTTTTCTGTAGGGCGTCAAACAAAATTATTAAAAATGAAAAACGAATTTTTAAGAAAAATCGACAGGGTGCCTAAATTTTTCGGTGAAATTAAAATTTTTCAAATCGTTCTAAAAAAATTATTTTCAATTGCAGGGGTCGATTACAATCATTTTTGGTCATTACACGTACCCCCGAAATCCTACGCATTTTCGAGAAAAAAATTCCTTACCGAAAATCTAATTTGGGGCCAGAAATGTTTGCCCGAATTTTCATGCGTATCTTTAAAACGTCATAACTTCTGAACGGATTGGACGATTTTCATGTTTAAAAAAGCAAACTACGCGTATTTTGATGGAGAATATGTAGAAATCGTAAAAATATTCGAAAAGTTGATCCTTGACCCTGTAAAATGAGAAAAACCCTATAAAAATGGTCCAATTTTCAAACAGCCATAACTCCTACAATTGTGAATATATTTCAATGAAACTTTTTTCTGAAGTAGAGCTCATGGGTACCTACAAAAAAAGTATTAGACAACTTTTCTGTAGGGCGTCAAACAAAATTATTAAAAATGAAAAACGAGTTTTTAAGAAAAATCGACAGGGGGTAGGTGCCTAATTTTTTCGCCGAAAAAAAAAATTTCAAATCGTTCTAAAAAAAATACCTTTGTCTCCAGGGGTCAATTACAATCATTTTTGGTCATTAGACATACCCCCGAAATCCTACCCACTTTCGAGAAAAAAATTCAAGTAGGTGGACAAATTTTTCGGCGAAATTAAAATTTTTCAAATCATTCTAAAAAAATTATTTTCAATTGCAGGGGTCAATTACAAGCATTTTTGGTGAATAAACATACCCCCGAAATCCTACCCACTTTCGAGAAAAAAATTCCTTACCAAAAAATAATGTGTGGCCAGAAATGTTCCTGTAATTTCATTTTCTGTCTCACCTCGTCTATAGTTATATTCCTCGTGTTTATCACTTCATATGTAGGTATAGGTAGGTATATTTAATCATTCGTAAATAGGATAATCGGAATTTTACTGTACATCGTTCGAAAAAGAGCCATAGATTACAACGCTAATCGTATTTCCGTCGAATAAGTAGCAACTAGTGTCCCTAAATAAACTTCAGATATGTATCGTTTGCGAAAACCGTCTTCTTCCTTGTTCTTCTTCTTCGTTTAGGCTGCAATTTCGCGTTCGATCACTTTCAACGATTCTAATAACGAACTCTGGAGAGTTGCTTGTACAAATCGATGATCTGCAGCTTCTCGTCCTTGTGCATTCGACGCACATGGACGTACATGTTCGAGGAGAATTTAGCCTTTTTCGTGCAATAAGGGCATTGATATCGCGGCTCCTTGCCGCACTGAAAGTGGCAGTGAGTCTTCATGTCCGATAGCCTGGTGTAACCGCTGTTGCACCTTGGACAATAAAACTTTTTCCTAGGCGTGGGACTTTGTACGACGACACTGTCGGGCCAGTGACTCCTAGAAATAGATGGTATCATCGATTCCTGACGACAGCCGCCGTGTTCCATGAAGAGAAACGACTCCTCCTTGGATTCTTTGCCAGAATCGCCTCTCGACTGGTAAGCTTTGGACTGCATGGATCCCCCAGGCACCATTTCCGGACGAATAAACGCCGAATGCAGCCGGGGGTACATCGAATCTAGAAAAAGAATCGAATTTTTGTTGCTAGTTAATGTCAGATGGAAACGAGGCCGACGAACTGACGACATCGGATAGAAATTACATTCGTCGTCCATGCTTCGATCTTCTAAGCGCGCGTAGTTTCGAGCTACTTCGGTTCGTAACGTTCTAATCGATGAGCAACAATGAAAAAGTTCTCTATGCGAGACCATACTTTATTCTCGCAAGCGTCCCGTAAGAGACTGCATAACGTAAGAGAGAATAACAGTTACCGTTTCGTGTTTCGCCCAACCGATTGCGTGACAAAATTGCTTTTTCGACGACTAACGGCCGACGATGCTTGTCGAAACGAACCCTGATGCCCTGAAACGAGACCATACACGATAATCTCCAGATAACTGTAACGATGGCGCCCCGCGTAACTGAATCGTTCGTTCAACGCCGGCCATTTTGGCGTCCTCGATCCCTGGAAAGAAAATTCGATCTTCCCCGCATAACTGAAACGTCGAAGATCCGATTTCCTGTAAGTTATTGCAGAGATTGTTGTATGTTCGGGCAATAATTAAGTACTAAATGAGAGACAGTCTACCAACTAGCTCCGCGAGTCGCATAAAGTATCGGAATTAATGTAATTCGTTAAAATATCGACCGCAACGACAGGGGAAACGGATCGTGTGCAAACATCGACGTGAGAATATCTGGATCTATGCATATAAAGTATAATAATTCCGTGTCGTTGCGGAACAATCTCAGCCTATAATCGTCAACGATTAAATGGATCTTACGGAATGTTGGAAAATTATTTTAAAGGTAAAATAAATCAGTTAGGTATGAATTGTATATATTTTCACAGTCTTTATAAAAATGAGTATAAGAATAAAAAGCAAAAAAAATAACGAAATCTGAAATAGGAACAGCAAACTTTAATATCTAACTACGAACTAAGTTTTATTTTCGATAACTGCCGCTCTTAATAGTACCCGATATCAAACGGGGATGGTTTAAATTAACGCGACGTCCCATTGCAGGATCGTATCGGTCCACGATAGAATTTTCATAATGTGCAGCTTTTCAAAAATAATTCTTTATCAAATTTGAATACTTTCGATAAAACGAGTAACACTTAGGTAAGATAACATATAACTATCTAACTTAATGTAATACTTTGAGACTCTCATACGTTTGCCAGTAGTTAACAACGCGTAAAAACTAAAAAAATTTAAATTATTCATTAAAGAAAACTAAAAAAAAAGATACAATTTCAGGCGCATTAAAATGGCCCTGTATGCGGCACGCGAGGGTTAAACTAACTACTAGAATTTGGCACGCGAGAGAAAACGACACACGGAAAAAATGAAAAAATGAAAAAAAAAAAAGGAATAATTACGAAAATGCAAAGAAACGATTCAGTCGCTGTCCGAGGTTTCGGTTGTCGAAAAGACCTCAAACGGACCAAAGTTCTTCACGAAATTTTGGATTTTTCTATAACGTGGAATCTCGAGTGGTTTTTTATGGGGTTTCACAGGCTTTTTACGATGGTTATGAGAACTTTCGGGGGGGGTGTAGGGGTATGCCTTGCAGCTTTTATAGTGCCGAGATGGCAAAACTCCACCCATGAAAGACTGTTTACAATATGTGCATGTGACCGTTCTCTCACATTCGTGATTACGATGGAAGGTGAGTTGCTTCATCACTTTGAAACGGCGGCCGCATTTGTTGCACACAAGTGGATGAGTCTTCGACATGCACTCCGAGTACGGATTTTTCAAGCAATTATACTTGACGTGCTTGGCCACTATATTGGGGGTTCTGAATTTTTTACTGCAGTATATGCAAGTGTGTAGTCTTTGCTCCTCCTTCACGTTCACCCAGATCTCTGTATCTGTCTCCGCGTCGCTGCTGACTTCCGACTTAACAGGCGAGATTGGCCGGCGATTCAGACGAGTATCGATGACTTCATTTGTTTTGCAAACGCGACTGGCGTTTAAAGTGGAAGTACTGATTCGCTTTCTTGCTACTCCTGTAACAATACAATCGAGAAGATAAACGACTTCGTTCTGGTGCGCTGACCAGTACAAAGTAAACGAAAGACAAACAAAAAGGAACGTGGACGATACAACACAGAGAAAACCCATAGCAGTCGTTTTAAACGGGGAAAACGTAAAAAGTATAATAAGTACTCTATCGAGTACATCGTTCTGCAACGATTTACAGTGATCTCCGGATAACTGAAACGAAATCGGATACTCTGCGTGTCAGTTATCCGGGTCAAGTCACACTTGTACACCGTTCGACGAACAGAAGGAACGAGATACGCATAAAGTAAGAAAATAAAGTAATGGTATGCAAATTTTGAATGCCGATAGGCGATTTTTCGAATAATTGGTGACATTTTCCCTGTGGAAATTAATTTACTTTACATTTATGTGTTTATATTAATTTTCATCGGAGAAACTTCACCAATCTATCGATGACGATTTCTCAAAGATACTGGGGGTTCATCGAAAGCCATTGCTCCGAATGAACAAATGAAAAATGAGGGAAGAACGATTTTTTAATTAAAGATTTCATTAGTGGGTGAAATGATTTTTATTATTTTTATTTACAAATCCAGATTGGTCGAACCTAACTTCAATTATCATTCTGTATACGTTATCTAGAACGCTGGTGAATGTAATCTTGGTTAGTTATGCGTGGAAGAATTAGTAGTAAAGAATCGAAAGATTTTTCGAAACCTCGAAGATAACTCGACAATTCGGTGGCCACGAACTGATTCTTCGCGCTGGTCGCATCCATTTTGTTGGCAGAACGTCGTCCGGTTGCAACACGAAGACGGAATCTGAAAACATCAAACAACGCGTCAGCAAACGTAAAAAGATTCGATCGCGGAACGGATCAGCCGAGGTAAGGATTGTAAGTAAACTGAGACTGAGTCGCTTTATCTTCTTTCATCGTTCTATTTTCTCATATTTCTATAACTCACATTCTGAAACAGTATTTTTTAAAAATTAAACGGAAACGGCTGGGAAGAGGGACACGGTACACGTCGCGAATTTGCAATAAATTACCATTTAAAACCGACAGACGCAACCCACCGACGTTACGCTAGCGGCCGCTGTCACGTGTCCGTGACAAGTGTGTCATGACTATTCTCTTCTCGCGAACTATACTTCCATTTTCGTATTCTTCGGTATCAGACTGGCCCGTACACTAAAGCCCTTATCACTGACGCTATTATCAGGGGGATAGAAGTGCACTGGAACTTCGATAATTACAGAAAGATGAACATTCCTGCAAGCATCGAGATTCTTGTGTTTAACGAGGAAATAACCTCGTTTATGTCTCCGTTAGCTATGTTTCCTACCGTTGTTAGCTGACGAGATTGGTCAAGTTTATCAGCCAAAGCGATTGTCTCCACTTTCTGAACGTTTAAAAAAATTTTAGTCTAACCTACTGTCTATGTTTAAAATAAATTTCCTTAGTAATTATACTGGACATTACAAAGTGAGAGAAAGGAACATAAATTTTAAAAAGAGCCTCAAGAAAGAACGTATTTCTTTTCGTAGAATTAATCAACTTGGCATTCTGACTTCTTCTAAGTCAGATCTGCTCAGCACCTAGCAACGCATGTGTGTTACGTACGCCTGGGAGCTTATTTAGCGAGACTGAAAGTTACAAGGGGGCCGTTGTCGATGTTTGCGCAAGCTGCTGCTATGAAGAAACGTTTTCTCGCAGACGGGACACTTCTGCGTCCTACCGCAATCGTGTCTCACGTGGAAAATCAGGTGGGACTGTTTCGAGTAACAAGCACCGCACTGGACGCAGGAGAACGGCCTGCTCTTTTGCAACTGGTGACACGTCGACCGAGGATTCCAATAGCAGAAGCTCTTCTGATGGCTCCTCAAGTGGCCGGAAAGGGTGAAACCCTTGCCACAGTATTTGCAATTGTGCTTTCTTTTAGAGTCGTCCCCTCGAATCGTGTCAGCGAAAAGCTCTGCAACATTATTAACCACTCGTCAGTTGCGTTCTATCGAATACGTTCGCGGATATAATGTACGGAGAATGAAAGACTCGTCCATTTTAAATATTCGATACACCTAACGTCTGGCGAGATCTACGAGTCTTGAGGACACGCTCTTCTTCTACCTGAAACATAATCACCGAGGCGAAGGCCAGAACGTTGCAATCGGTTCTGGAATTAGTGATGCAAGTTTCAGTATACGCTAAAAACATTTATCAAAGTCGGCCCTAGTTTTGGCGAATTTTACAATTTCTATACTAAAAACTAAGGTCTACTTTGACAAGTGTGTTTAGGGTTTTGTGATACTAAAAGTTGCATCTACTCTTCTGGAAACGATTGCAACGTCTTGGCATTCTCCTTGATAGGCACTGAAAGCTACCATTCTGGGACAGGACGCTCATTCTCCGTACATCGTGCGTCGTTGGTAGGTAGAACAATGTAAAATGAAAACAGAATGTTCCCTGAACGATGACTGCTATAACGACGCAACAAATTTTGAAGGCGATCCATTTAACGAGCGACATCCAGACGCGAAACATTTCACGCGTGCGACAACAAGGGGAGAAGCGTGATGGGATAAGAACAGGAAAAGATACATACAATATTGCTTTATTCCTTTACATTCAGACGTACAGTCTGCACAAGTCCTAACGAGTACAAGTATTACAGTTTCCGTATACGCAGGATCGAGGAGTGAGAAATTTAAAAGAAAGAAACAATCTCGTAATTGAATCGTACGTCAAGTAGTTAAACGAATGGTCAACGGAAGATTTCTTCGATCGAGATGAAAGAACGGAAATATAAACGGAAGCTGGTAAAATATAAAAAATTATATCGAAACGGGGAGAATAAGACGGTTTTGGTATCCACAGGGTGCGTTTCCTTTAACGCGGACGCGAACTACTCGTTTTCATCGAAACAACATTGCACTTTATGCTTGCGGAGGCTACTGCTGTGCAAGAACGTTTTGCCGCAGCAGTCACATTTCTGTGTTTTGCCGCAGTCGAAACGAATATGCGACTTCAGCGACGATTGTTTACTGTAACTGGCTCCGCACAGGACACAGACGTACGGTCTCGAGGCCTTCGTCTTGTAAAACATCGATCGTGGATTAAAGTAGCAATAGTTATTTCGATGCTTGTTCAGAAACCTCGAATGCGTGAACGGCTTGTGACAATATTCGCACACGTACTTCCGTTTCGACAGTTCAGGGTCTGGATACTGTTTCAAGCTTCCTGAAACACCGGTCAAGAACACTGAATTAAACAAGGTATACCCGGAGGAACATTAATTAACATTCCTCCTGTACACTAATCACGGCGTACTACATATAAGAATGGCCCGAAAGTCACCAGATATCTCGTTAAATAAAACTATCGACTTGTTTACAAAGTAAGAGTATTCACACTGGGCATAAATATCTTTTTATTTTATTTCTCTGTTATTCGAGAATATTTTAGTCACATAAGAGGTGAGGGAAATAACATGCAAAATTGGGAAAATGAACGTGTATTATAGAAAGCAACGAACGAAGTTTTAAATTATATTCTTCCAGGATTATTCAGATGTAATTACAGTTCATTTTGCAAGATAGATTGTGACTTTTGGAACATTCTACAGGTCAATTTCTAGGCGAAATAATTTGTCATTTACTGTAATTGGGAGAAATTGTGCAAGAATTGTACTCCTCCAATTTATTTACGTCACAGGACTCGAGTTTTTCGACGTTGAGGGAAGAAAGGGTCGTCTATGGGTTAATATTTATTTCAAGCAACAGCAATACCTTACAATAAAGAACTGTATCGAGTCAACGATAGATTGCGTAAAAACATTTTTTATTAGCCACATGCAAATGTTACAAGCTTATGGGTAAAACAATCGAACAATAGATACTTAGTTAACAATTGTCATAGACCGGAAGGGAAAGAAACTATAAAATTACTTCGTTGATATACGTGCTGTGCTTGCAGTTCAATTTGATAATATTTTCGATTCCCGGTTATGGAACCCCTTCAGTACTTCGCGCAACTAAAATTGAGATCTATATAAATATAATTCTCTTCTATTTCTGCATCTTATCACCAGTGGCAAATTACATATTTTACATAGTCTTTGTTGCTTAATAATGCTGTAAAAATTCTATTGCATTAAAAGCGCCGAAGGGGATCCAAAAGCCACGGGGATCGAAGACGTTGGATTAAGTTTACGATGACTGGTTCGTAGAAAATTGATTAAAAGTCTAGCGGATCCAGGGCGAGTTCGTTCTTCATGTTGGAATCGATCTCCAGCGCGGTGAGATCGTTGGTGTCCGACTTGGCCAATTTATCGACTATGTGTCGGAAAGGGCAGTAACGATTTTTGTGCTTGTACAGGCTGGTTCTGTGCAAGAAAGTTTTCCCACAGTGGGCGCATTTCTGCAATTTCCCGCACTCGTGGCGAACGTGCCACATCAGGTTGTTCTGTCGCGAGTAACTCGCGCCGCAGATATTGCACGCGAAACGACCGACCCTTCCGGCTTTGTTCGACTGCGACTGAGGGTTCAGATAGCACCGGTAGTTCATGTGGGCCTGCAAAAAGCTGGCTCTGGTAAAACTCTTCCCGCAACAGTTGCAACTGTGACTGCGCGTCGCGTCTTGGAATTCGGATGCAGCTCGATCTTGCTCACGAACGCCGCTTTCTGCAACACCATCAAAGTATCTATCAGAAATATAGTCTTCTTACCTATCGTAGTCGGTCCCCCTCTAATCTTCCCTTAGATTCTCCCGGTACTTCCTCCGCGACAAATTATCATCGCATCCACAAGGGTTGATCAACGAAACGATCCATAAAACGGACACGGTGCATCGCGACGATGAAACGACGCGAGTACAAATGCAAAACAGCTTTACGCGAGTGCAAGAAGCATCGTTTTGAGAATTTAAAAGGCTGTGCCCCTAATTTTTATGTTTTTAAATGGGAAGTTTGAACCGTGGAAATTGGGATAAAGAGGTCCTGTTGAAACTTCGTATTTTATTCGAGTCTTATTTATACTATAAATTATTCTTCGAAAGTTTTCTCTGAAGTCTTTCTACTGGAAAACTGATAGAGTCCAACTAGATCCAACAATATTACTAGTTATTAAATCATGAACTAAATAAAGACTGTCAGGCATGTTATTGTGCGACGTTGACTTGCCAACTTTTCATTAAACATATAGCGATACGCATTACGTAATGGAAGGAAAATAAAGAACGTTCCAACAGATTATCGAAAATTTATTTGCAAAAACTGTGCTTTAGAATTTTCTACGGAAGCATCTGTAAATGTTAGAAAAATTTGTTAAATACCAGCATCACGACCCTCGTCGTCCCATTCAATAATAAATATTTATTAATATAAAAAGCTTATTCAGACTTGATAACTCAACAAACTATACAATTCTTCTAATCTGGAGGACGCTAAAAGTCGCTGATCCACCGAAGACGCCGTGAACAGAGAAAATTTGGGAACCTCCAATCTTACTATTACAGCAAAGGTATACAGTATCGATATAAAAAGTCCTAGGAGCGAGCCTGTGTAAACTGGATCGAAAATGCGAAGATGTCCTCGGAAGTTAAGGGTTGAAAAATTCGTATAAAAACGTATAGACGGCGTCTGTTGGATGAAAGGCGAGTCAACAATCGTTCTGATCGACGATCAAGAACAGATCCTCGCCTTTGTGCTTGCGTCTGATGTGCGCGTAAATGTTGGTCCCGCGTTTGCTCCTGAGGCCGCAATAAGGACAGTGAAACTTGGGCTCGCGACCGCACGCGATTCGCAAATGTGTGACCAACGTTCGTCTGTTCTTATAGCCCTGCGAACACTTGGGGCAAACATAGTTCCTGGACTCCGCTCTGTTCATGGTTCGTCTCTCCTCGATCCGGAACGAGGGATCCATGAAGCATCCTCTGGTCAGATGCCGCTTCAAATGACTCTGAGACGGGTAAGGACAGTTGCAGAAGTTGCATCGATATTCCCCGACGTTGCAGTCACGGATCGACGCTGTAACACACAAGGCGACACTTAATGTACAGACTTCGCTATCTTGGCCCGCTCGAAACTGTTCGAAATTCTTTACAAGGTATCGCTGGCTCGTTAGGGAACGGTCTGAAGAAGTTCAGAGGAAGCCTTCGCGGAAGAGATCTCGCACGATTCGCGAAAACGAGCGATCAGACTTTGTCTCTAGGAAGGAAAACAAAAATGCATCAACGTGGATTCGAAATTTGTCGTCGCAATTCTACAAAGAATAATAGATTGGAAGCATTCGAAAAACTGTCGAAAATTCAGTACATCTCCCGAGTGTTGAGATCTTTTCTTGTCAAACCCTGGTACACATCCGTCAAGAACACTTGGAAGTAATTAAATTTCACGCGATCCTCCAGGTTCTTCCCCCTCTCGTTGAATAATTGACGTCTTCAGTCGGGAATAAAAATAAAGGATGAACGCAAACGGGAACGTTTCCTTCAAGATCTCTTTTATTTACATTCGATAAAAATTTGAAGAGTCCGACGAGCAACATCTCATACAATTTATTGCCCAACGGTAACGACGTATCTTTAGTCGTCTCGTTGTATAAATCGACATTTCAAATTCACCTCCTCTTACATAGAAATATATATACCTCTGTGTACGCATCGTGTCGCGACTAAAAAAATAACATTTCATAAATGTAATCTCGTCGTTCCATCGCGCGCGAACCGCAATAGAACTGTTTCAAACAGATTTGATTCCTCTGGTTGGTTTAACAAACTTCTGCACTCATACATACACACCTAATCTTGGGTACGTATACGAGACGTCTCGCGATGCGTCGCACAATCGAGAAAAGATTGTCTGAAAAAAAAGGATTTATTTCTTGGTCTTCGATGAAATCGAAAATTCGTTTTTAAGGGTCCCTTTTACCTTTGATTGAAAATCTCTTGTTCGATGAATACGACACACCTCGCGGGACGATCTATAAGTATATACAGATCCACATACGTACACTCAACGCACACGTGCACTCGTGGTAATCGTATAGAATAACTTACAAATATATTACTGCGCTAATCTAGAAAAATAGGAATATTATTCATTTGGCATTTGTAATCAAATTATTTGGCAGTTCGTATGCAGGCGCATGTCGTAGACCAAATTTATAATTATTGACCTGAATAACGTTACTATTTTTTTTTTTTTATGTATTTTCAATAATGTACGTATATCCTTAAATGCAACTTAAACAAATACAAAGTATAAACATCTACGATGTCGTGTAATTGCCAATATGGACGAAGTAAATCGTCGAAGAACGATTATCGGAACTATGGAAACGTTGAAATAAAACGCTTTGGCACATTTTCTATATACAAATTCTCAATTATGTATCTCTTATTTATCGAAAGTATCACACGAATTATGGTAAATTCGTCCACATAGGAAACAATTGTAAATATAACTCTACGATTCGCGTGTGGTTTCATATAGAAAATTTAATTCTTAATAAAAATAGAACATCGTAAAAGTAACTATTGTACCGTTAGTAACAATTGACGCGTTTGTACGTACGTTAAAAATCCTATCATAAAAATTCCCTTTGGTATTCCTTTGGATAACAACAGGTAGGACAAAGACAGTAATCACGAATAGAAACAAAGAGTATTAGATGCAACAACAACAAAAAGAAAAACGACTAATCTTCGCAGCAAAGGAGACAATCTACTACTATTTAAAAAAAAGAATAACAATAATTTACGCAAACGTACTTTTCTACGTCGGCTACGTAATCGATCAATTATTCGACGAAAGATTACTAGCTTCGCTCAGCTCTTTCGTTAATAACTCATTGATTCAATCTTAATCAAAAGTTAATCGTGTTTAATGATTACGTTCGATTACTTGTGTTGTGCGTTAACGCTTTGACAGCCGTTGGTGTTGCGTGTTCGTTACTACATTTACAAAATAATAATCATCCTGTGAAAAAAGTATTCTACTGAAAGTTTCTTGGGACGAGAAATTATATACCAATGTTTACGATGTCCGAACGATAAAATTGTAAAATTCGTAATAGGAACTCTCGCGAAGGCCGTCGAAGGGTTAAGCCGAAATTAGAACCATAACGAATATACCCATCGAGTTGATTACACGGTAATCATAATCGTTTAATCATTAATCGAATTACGTTTCGCTCGACGCTACGCGTAAACCCACGCGATACGATATGAATAAGTTAACCCCCCCAGCTCCGTCCCTCCCGAAACGAGTTACGAACGTCGTGTCTAGCAAGGCCGATGATTCGTTGAACAAAGAATAACGCGAGAAACAATGCGCTCCGTTAATGATAATCGTCGTTAAGGCTCGCGACAGCGATATATCAATTGTCTTCGGAGCGAAATTGTAGGGCAGCGAACACGGAAGCTATTTAGCGACCGATCCGCCGTGAATATTCAGGATGTGCTGCTTTAGATGATCCGGTCGGCAGAAGTACTTTCCGCAGAGGGTGCAGGTGAAAGTGTACCTGGACCCGAGTCCTCCGCACTCGTACCTGGAGTGTCGCGTCAGAGAAGACCGTGATCTATATCCGCGTCCACACATGACACACCGAAATCTCAGCTCGCTGGCAGAGACACCCTCCATCATGGGGCTCGCTGTAAGCATACAGGGAGGCTTTTTACATATGGGTTTTTCCTTCTTTTCCCCCATCCGAACAATCAATATACCCCACCGTGCGTGCGTGTTCGACGTATCGCCTCGTTTTTTCGTTCTTGCTGTCGCTCTCCCTCTCACACTCTAACGGTAAATGCATTAAAAATACATGACAATAGTACTTCGAAGCGGGTTCTCGGTTCTCGACAACGACGAAGAAAGGAAAGCTCGAGCCAAGCATGTGGACGATATACGGTCAAGGCCTAAGCTCGCTCCGAAAGAAGACTGCACACGACAGAACGCGTTTACCCCGTTTTTAAACGAATTGCGAATTAGGATTCATTTAATCGATTTAAGATTCGGTCGAAACGAAAGCCTGTACCCCTTTTCCAATACTTAACAGTGACAGAGAACATACGGGGAGTTCGTCTACAGGTAAACAATCTTCCAGGACACGATCCTATGCCATAAAATAAGATGAAATCAAAAATTTATTAAATTACTATCACCCTAAGATTTGATCAGATTTTTAACGAAATCGATTCATTGCACTTTTCTAATTATCTAAATGAGGTATATTTAGAAGATTAAATGTTACTACTAAAATTTATCATTCTTGATTTAATCTTACTTTAACGAATAGAACCAACCCCCAAGTCTGCCTACCTGTAGATGTAACCCCCGAGGTAACCCTTGCATTTTTTTCGAGAAAGCAACAATAACACGGAACGGACAAATAGTACACGAAAAACCAATCTTTTTCTATATCGATATTTACAGAGACATAGACGAGCCCGTTGCAAGAAAGCACAAAAACCCGTTTACATGATATTTATTGTTTAGGACACTTTGGCGATATTTCTGCGCAGTCTTCTTTACTCGGAGCCGTTGTTATTTACATGCTGCTCCAAGATGAATTGCGTTTATTAGTGTTTTCCATTTTTACACCCGTGATACTTCATTAATTCAACCCAACGTAAAAAATGCCTCCTTGTATAGTTTCACCCAACACACGTCCATGACACATGAACACATACATCTAAAACGAGTTACGCGTCATTAATTCGTAAAAACTGTATTTCATCGACACACTCGAATACCTGTGTTTGTTTTATTTTTCTTTTTATTATTATTATTAATTTTCAATTCAAAATTGCTCCGCATTACATTAATGATAATGAAGCTTAAATTTGTGGCAAACCATGAGTCAGCATGCAGTAACATCGTCAAATGCGATTCGCGCGACGAGATATACCTCTTGAACTGTTTCCTCGTCGATCGTGCGCAACAGAAATCCTCCGATCTAGGACGATTTTGTTGCCGGACGTGAGCATCATGGTTCGTGTGAAAATAAAGAGTACAAAAATTCAAAGTCCGCGTAATACGATGAGAATTTAAGTTTAATTCCAAAGTTACGTGTCGATTCGTCAAAAAATTGACACGTACAGTCGAAAGTCACAGGACAACTATACACAGTTATGTACACTGAATCTTCTACAGATTTTAAACGAGTTATTACAAAATAAAAAAGGAATTTATTCAGTCTCGAGGAAAACGCTGATTTATAGTACAACGAACGAATGAACGTTTTGTTTAAATTTTGAAGAACGAGGGAAACCAAACGAGTCGGACGATCGAAGTTACAGAAACGTGGACGACGTGCAGAAGCGTACCACTGGACTCGTCGTTTGCGATCTGAACGATATACAAATTAATAAAAGTGAAAATAAAAATGAAGATTTGTAAGATTTAGCGACAATGACGTGCCTGGAAAATTATGCTTTACGGATTCCAAATGCTGCAAGGTCCGATCCAAGTTCGTCGCTGGCGTCGACATTGAAAAGCAACTTTGCAGCTTTTCCCTTTCGTGGATATTCTCGTGGTCCAGCGAACTGCTTCGATATTTACGAGACTGCGCTTGCAACTTAATCAGGATAACCCGTTCGACT
This sequence comes from Colletes latitarsis, assembly GCF_051014445.1. Taxonomy (NCBI): domain Eukaryota; kingdom Metazoa; phylum Arthropoda; class Insecta; order Hymenoptera; family Colletidae; genus Colletes; species Colletes latitarsis. The sequence goes on from NC_135138.1 coordinate 38,100,626, forward strand.
ATGAACCCGGGGAATTTAAGTCACGGTGGCGCGATGCGTTCCATTCTTAACGCGTCGAGTGCTCAGGACGTTGACCGATGCTCAATAACATTAAAAATACTGTAAAATAAGCACACCATTTAAGCATAGAATTTTTTTTTTTACATAATTCAAATAGACATCGACAGAGAAAGAAGACGAAAAAAACTTGGCACTCAACGCGTTACAAGCCCTCATCGATCGCGTATGCGCAACAAACACTTTGCGAAACTGAACTTTTGCAAACGTTCGTGAATGTTACTACGGTTACATAAAGTTTAAAGACAGATTTTACTCGAGATTCGAACTCGTAAATCGGATGGAATTGCTAGTTACGCGACTCTGTATTTCCACGCGTAATCGCTACTTTCAAGGAATATCGAAACGTACCATTTACTGAGAACACCGTAGCGACGTACACAAGAAACAAATTTAAAAAATTTCTAATATCGTCTCGATAATAGCGCAAAACCCAAGAAAAGTTACCACGATCGAATTAACGAAAAACGGAATAAACGCCTGAAAGTAAGTCCCGCAAGCTATCGTTCCTGAAAAGTAGGATCTAGGAAGGACATGAGCGAATGATAAGAAACGATGTTTTATTAAAAAACCATTTATTGTGTATCTTCTTATGCTCCACTCCTCTGGACGACAACTGGAACGTGCGATCGAGACGAATGGTAGACGACTACATATTCCTAACATTTCTCTTTTTTTATTCTTTTATTAAAACCACGAGAGAATTTCGAAACCGAGTGAAACTTCCTTGAAACAGTTTAGAACTCTACACGGAACGTCGCAATTTAAAAAATTCAATTCGCACGCGTAGACGCATAGATTCGACAGTTTCTTGTTCATGTTAATTTTCGACGCGCGTAATAATATCTAGGAAGAGTCTAAGAAAATTTATACAACTGGAAACCCTTTTCCTACATTTTACTTCGTCGACGATGGGAAACTTTTAACGCTTAGGATTCCTCGATGCGAACGAATTCAAATTATTAATATTTTACGAGGAAAAAGAGAATGTTTCGAATGATTTATACCCGGTAGTTATTTTCTCGACGGTAGAGACAATGTGAACATCACCGCAACACATGCTTGGTTATGTTTTTTTGCAACAAGCGATCGTTTATTTTTTTTAACAATATTATACCGCAACTTTCCCGCAGGATTATTTTACAAATGATTAATGCGCCGATTGTTCTCGAGAGAAGGTACCTCTCGACACTCGTGTTACAATTTTGAATTTTGGATTCTCTTACAATGAACGGTACACGATTTTACTTGTATACAAAAACAATTAAAAAAAAAAAAATACGAACGACGACTTATAAAGCGATCTAAACGTTCTCTTTCTGTATAATAGTGTCAGAAACTCTACGAATAAATTCATACTTGCGTACAACGCTTAATTAAAAATCGGATCGTATATAAATCGTAAATTTTTTATTTTTTTTTTTATTTTATCTACCAAAACTATCGACGCTCTATTAACCTTCGAATAAAAATGACCAAAACTCGCAACCATTTAACGATACTGTCGCGAGCCAAGATGTCTCCTGTCACTTGACCAATGCCGAACAATTCCCAACGCTCTAGACCCTGTGTGCGTCGATATTACAACAAACTCTATACAAAACTATCCCGACAGGTGAGAGAATCGCGAAACAATAATAAAAGAAACAATCGACTGGGATGAAAGAGGCGCTCTCTCGCTGAACACACGCTCTGTTGGCTTTCTAAAACTTTCTACGTCGACGATCGATATACAAAGCTCCGAGTAGTGCGTTTATGTCCGTTAAAAATATAAAAAAAAAAAAAAAGAAAAATAAAACGCGCGTTGGCAAAGGCGTGGCACCATCTTTCCCGCAGCCGCTGAAAGAAAACGATTGGCACGGTGGTCAAGTGAACAAGATTTTTGATAAACACGTCGCAGACGGTGTCTACGGGACAATACAAAAATAGAGTCTCTACTCGAGCGCGAATATATTCTTCGAATAAGATCGGAAAAACGGAACGTGACATACTTGGCATCGCGACGCGTGGTTTTCTCTCCTTTTCCGGTCAGTAGTTCGCACCAAGAAAAGTAGGAGAGACGACCAAATGAATACACACTACGACTCTCGGGATTCTCCTGTACTTTGCCTCTCTTAAGAGTCCTGGAAAGCCGCGACGGAGAACTGCTTCAACCTGGAAAACCTTCCTCTGGAGTAAGGCGCCAGGTGATGACCGGTCCGCTTCTGGTGCGCCCTCATGATGTCCAACCGCGTGAAACGCCGGCAGCAAGTCCTGCAGACGAACTGCTTCTCTACTCCGCACTCATACTTTAGATGTCTGTCCAACGAGTACTGGACGGAATAACGCCGGCCGCATCGCAAGCAACAATAGCCAAGAATCGATTCTGAAACACCGTGGCCCTCACCACAATCATGCGAGCACTCGTACTCTAGGGACTTTGTTTTATGCTGGTTTTCCTTCCCCCCATCCTCTCCCTCACTCTCTCTCTTGATCTAACTCGACCATGAAGAATGTCTACGTCCTCGTTATCGTTCGTCGTCAATCGTTTCAGTGACTCCAAACAAATCTAGACTAACTTAAGGAGACGCCGAGGTAACGCTGCAACGCGTTGCGACTCCCATAATGACCGCTGCGCAGCAGAGATTATTTGAGGCCCAACGATTGCGTCGTGCGTTGAAACAGCGTCTCGTTTTCCGCGATCTATAAAACGTGGCGTTCGAAAAACGAAACAATAGAATCGCGTTAAAGACGCGTTACTCGGTACAGTTAACTAGCGATAGAAAAACAATCCGTATCTTCTGTCCATAAAGCGTTAAAATGAGGTTGAATCTTATCGGACGCCTGCGGAACAGCAAACTCTGCACATCGTTCATTCTCTGTTTGCAGTACCGAAGTCGAAGCGAAGTAACGGAACGTAGTCGTAGAGTTTATCTCGATCGTTTAACGGATAAAAGTAATTTTCGTTTTACGATATTTTTCACGGTGGGCGTTAGCGAACTATCAAGATTCAAAATGGCGACGAGATCTCTGCGAAGCCCGCAACGAGAAATCGTCTCGAATCGAACGTTGAAGTTCAGCCCAAGCGTCGTCGTAGAAGTTCTCCGATAAATCGTTGTTTCGCGATAACAAATTTATCGATAACATCTACGACGCGGCCTTGTTTCCCGATACCGCGGAAAATATCGTAATTTAATAGGAATCTTTGCTATCTTGTTTTAACGAATTCTTAGCCGACTTTTAATAAACGTTGCGATGAGGCTCCCTATAATTTTATCACCCACTTTTTGTCTTGCAACGAATCGCGATCGATGAAAGAACAACCGTCGGATCTTCCATCATCCAGCGCCTTAGATCATGAAAGATGCCGATTGAACAAACATCGAGCTCGCGTTTTCCCCCACGAATCTCTTAAATTCTTTCCGTACGGTTATCTGTACTTGTGAAACCATCTACTATTGCAATCAGTCACACAGAGACGCATTCATACTCTCGTTAAGTCGAACACATTCACAGAAATCGAGCGAATTCCGTCGAGTCGCCGTTGAAATAGAACCATACGTTGGACTGAAATTGCGAACACGAAGATGACCAAAGAGAAAAAAAAAAGTTAAACCGCAACGTCGTGTTGATCGCTTTACGAGTGCATCTACCTTTCTCCTTTTGCAAAATGATACAATAATAACCGTGAAAAACACTTGGATATGACATGTACGAGAACCTGAAGTATGCGAACAGACAAGAATCGATCGTCGAAAGAAAAACAAAAGGAAAAATCAATAAATACGTGAAAAAAAAGTCCCTAATTTTTGATCGGGATTAAAAAACGGCGTGTGGAATTTTGTTAAGTAAAGATCGATGAAAACCTTTGGGTAATATCACAGAAAACAAAAACACATATTTAAAGGTGTAACGAGAGAAACATTATAAGTAAAAAATACTTAATATTAAGATAAAAATGATTGTTACTGTTCGAATTGGATAAATAACATTTCTTGCATACGCGTATTCGTTTACGATCTATCGGAATCGTAATTTGAACAATCATTTTTATTAGATTATTTTAATTGTTAATAACGAAAGGCGTCTTGCGTGCCGATACAACACGCAAGACTACATACTTACGCGATTTACCTTTTACCGATTGTTTAACGTTTCACATTCGATAACACTGCACGCACCACATACTTTTCTGGCGAGACACGACACAACGTTTCAAAAACTCGAAACGAAATTCTTCTTTATTTCCGCACAAATTTTCGCGTATTCGACGTTGCAACACGGAACACAACATCGAAAAAAATATGTGCCCGTAATTCGATTATGCAACAAAAACAACTGATAGCTCTCAAAACGTGACCCATTAAATGCACGCGTACGGTATCGTTAAAAACGTGTCACTCGAGAGCTATTTAAACGCTCCAAATGCAAAAGGAAACATTAAAAACTACTGGAAATAAAAATCAGATGTAATATACCGTGTAAAATAAGTGACAATAAAAGAATTGCACGTTTTACAGGCGTAGTATTTTGTAAGTACGACGTGAAACGTCCATAAATAGATATGGTCGATAGCAAACAGTTAAACGATCATCGATGATCAATAATTATGCATCTGATAAGACCCCACTATTGTATGCAAAGTAAAATACAGTTTGCAGAAGATAACCTAGAAACATTATATACGCAAAGAAACAAGTTTGGGTACACGAAATATAAAAACCATGCTAGAACACAATTACAAAAATAATATTAGAAATATGTAATCGTACATGGGGAACAGGAGGAGAGTAATAAACGCACCTAAAATTAGGCTCTTACTCTAAGCTTTAAAGAGGATTACCAATACTGTACCAGTGTTGTATATTGCGTATAACTTTACCAGAATCCCACGATGCATGTGCTCCAACTTCTTCGGACTGAACTCATCGCTTAAAGTCCCAAAATGTAGGAACTTCGAGCGTGATTTTTCTTTTTGCACTACTTTCGATGGAAAGGCATCAAATCAGATACCTTTCGTTGATTCAAGAACCGAAACTTCTAATGTCCGAAGCTTCAGGAAAAGACACATCTCTGTTTCCAAAAAGTCTCTTCAAATCGAAGAGTTTTTGGAAACCAAAACGATCGATATCTTCTCGAGTCTTCTCTCTTCCAGGGTTACTCGACACTTTCTTCTTCTTCCATTGGAAAATTGCACTGATTCGAATGTATCGATACAAAAGGAACAGATTCATCGTACGAAAACACAGATCCAAACTACTCGCACGAAAACTGCGAGAGGAACTGCGCAAAATCGCACGACGTTCTGTCCACGAGTATCTTGAAGTGAAAAAAGATACGAAATACACGAATATACATAATCGCTGGTCATTTAATCGATTCGTAAAATGCAACGCTTGAAGTACCAGAAACGTTACATTTACGAGTCTCCTAAATGCAAGCGAATGTATAACTGGAACGAAGAATACGTGTAGAATTCTCTTTAGAAGAAACCAAGGTCCTACGATGCTGAAAAGTAGTGTAAAAAGAAACAAAATTACACAATTGATAATGGGAAAGAACATTCTTTCAGAAAATTTCACTCTCAACTTGCATTCGTTCGTTCATGTCAACATTCAAACGCTCGAATTGCAAACGAAAAGAGTTAACTCTCGATGCAAGGGACGTCCGGTCGTCTTACCATAGACTGGATCGTCCTCTTGCTCGCGAGTACCTCGGTTTCGTTTGAAATATTCAGAGAAATCAAACAATTGTTAAGAATACAAGTTTTGCAATGTACGAGGTTAGTACACAAATATATGTGTAACTTATCAGAAACGGAACAATGCAAATCGCGGCGTGATTTGCAATTTAATTAAGTCCGACAATATATCTTTTATCTATTACCTTCGTACCCATTTTATTACCTTTACCGTTCTTACCATATCTTACCATCTTCCGGTGGACAATATCTTACCAAACGACACCCAGGGGCTTCTTCTTCTTCGACGTTCCAACATTTAACTGGGAGCACGGTACCGGCGAGTCGCTCGCGAATCGTACGAAAAAGCGTAGATTCGCTTGGACAAATTTCACCGTTTACCGATCGACTTCCGGTCGTTCGCGGGAGCCACGCGAATCGCGCGTTGTTACGATCGTAAAATGGCGAACGTTACGACGCGAAGAAAACACTGTGTGCACACGCTCGCAAGAAAATGGCCGACGAGCGTGCAAGATAAATTCCGCGAGACCGAGCGGCGTAGAAAAAGCATCGCCGCTCGACGCGTTCTCTTCTCTCTTCTTGCGCCAAGTGGAAAGGAACTCGAGAAGCGGTTTCGTTCGACACCTCGATCGAGAAATCGCTCGACCGCGACCGGAAACAGAGAACCGTCTCCGCCGTGATCTTCCTCTCTCGTACCGAGCGTATATCTCTTCTCAATTCGTAATCAGCCTAAACACTTGGGAGGTAAAGACGACAGAAAATATCGTACAGAGTACAAAAATTGACATGGCATAGTACAACGAGAATCGAATGCGAGAAAGTACAATACCATGAACAGTATTAACAATAATTATAACTGTATGTTTTCATACGCAATGTAAATATAGAAGATAATAGGTACATATCGAGTAGAAAAAGTGTGTACAAAGGTGCGTGCTTGTATATATGTATACAAAATGTATATACATATATATATATCCGTATTTTTACATATACACGTTAAATGTATCATGTAATAAATCTCCGGGACACACACTTGTTTACGGACTTTCATCGACGCGCGTACATTTATACGCATATATATATACATATGCGCGTACGCGTGTGTACTATATACGTGTAAAAATATACATACGTGTAAAACAACGTTGTATATATGTATATATATTTATAGATATAGATTTATATATATATATATATATATATAAATCAAGTTAATCAAATATTTTGATGTTTTATATGCGTTACGAACAAAGAAGCGAGTTATGTACACATGGGTTAGTAAAAAAAAAATAATGTTTTGGAGTGTGTGCAAGCGCGTACGCCTCGTAATTATCCGTAGAGAGGAGAAGTATAAAAATGTGTTCGCAGATCGAGCACCACCACCAACATGTATGTAACTACCCTAATGAAACGCGAAACAATCTGCAGGCAAAACAATACGCGCGTAAAAGATTTCGTCCGCGCTTCCATGACGAGAACGCACCGCGCTCGCTCACCTCCGCAGAGTTAAAGAGTCGTAATTACACTACCGAAGGAAGCGTGGCATGCAAGACGAATTACGCAAAAAATGGCACAACGCAATGGATTAAAATCTATCGAGTGTACGCATACACGGATGGACAAAGAAAAAGTATGTTGATATCACACATCGTATTTTATATATATATAATATGTAATGTGTGTGTGTATATATATATGTGTGGTATGTATATACACACACGTGTTGGTACGCGTGGAAAAGGTTCGACGCGCGTGACACGAGACTGTAAAGCAAAGGATACTCTTCTTCAACGAGATATGTGTTCACAGTCTTTGTAGGACGCGTGCAGACGCGTATCACGCGTGTCACGACTACCAAACGACACGTGCTTTTTTTGTTTAAACGTTTTTTTTTAGTTACCGATCTTATAGAGAGCCACAACCCAACGTGAACCGTAGTATCGTTTTCAAACGCGAAGGAGGGACAAGACGCGTATGAATATTCACACGAATACGTATACTACTTTTTAAAAGCCATCGTTCGCATGTGCGTCCCCACGAGGCATTCGTGGGTTATTTGAAAATGGAAATACTGACCCCCGTTTCGCGCTTCCGCGACGCGTATGGCGAGAAACGCGCGACGCACGACCAACCGTCGTCGATCCGTTAGGTTCGCGATAAAAAGATGAGGAGAATTAACGGTTACAAGTTACAGAATGTAACACGAAAGTGGCTGATCTCGTAACGCAACGCACGGTTGGCTTCGCGTCGTTTAAAAAAACGAGATCGTCGATTCCGACTTTGCCTGGCGTCATCTTTCCTCGCCACACGATCGGGATCGCACGGAATAATTTATCCCCTTTTACGCCCACGCGATTACCCGCTTGGCTTTCACGGGTTACGATCTGTTACGCGTTCTACTTTCGTCACGTTTCTACCAACAAAAAAAACACGTAAACGACTACAATGGGTGGTTCCTTTCTCTGTTTCTTTTCCCTTAGGATACGAGGATTGCCCACCGACTGGTTGAGGGCAAAGGTGAACGGTGGGTCGCGTCTGCTCGAAGAGAAAAGCTTCGAACGCGTTTTTTGGATCTATCTTCGAAGCGATCGACGCGAACGACGCGACCACCTTTGCCCTTGTTTCGCCGGATCTCGTATCCTCTTTGTTTCTAACAACTACGTTTATAGGAATCCTCTACGTACTGCAAATAACGTGGCGCAACGCCGGCTCTAGTTTTCGGCTGCTTTTTTTTTACTTTTTGTTATACGCGCATTACCGCCACAACCAAGTGGCCGACAAAAACAATAGCAAAGTGGAAAACTCGCGAACGAGACCATGGTGCGACTCGATGCTTCGCCAAGAAAACGGGACAAAGCGGACACAAAAGTGCGTTACGAGAGGGCGTTCGACTAAAGCTTTTTTTAATCGAATCAAATTGATCAGGCTGCGTGTACTATCTCTTTTTTTTTTTTTTAATTGGACGCCAAGTCGATTCGTGAACACGTTCCATACCGCGCAGGCAACACTCGCGCTTTTGCAAAGTTCGACTCTCACCGGTGAGAGATCCGGTGATCAACGCCACGCTCCGATCGGTTCGTTACGCGTGTCCGTGGATTACGTAATGGATCGCGCATCTTCCAACCGTACAAAGATCGCCCGATACCGAGACGCAAGGATGATAAAGTACACGGAATGCTACATTTGAAACTGAATATGCTTTTATTCAAAAACAATTATCCCGCGTACTGATGTTCCATAAAGAAGCACGTCGCGCATAGGTGAGGTTTCCCGTAACAATTCTCGCAAAACGTTGCTACTTTCACGGTGCTATTTCTCGCGAACTGGGTACCGAACTTGTTTACATTCTTGTAGTAACATCTCTCGCAACGACGCCTTACTTTAGACACTTTCCCCTCTTTCTTTTTCATTTCGTGGCGCAAGAATCCGCCCTTCGTATCTGCGAGAGATAAATTGCTAGTCTCATGATCGCCGCCGTGTCTTTGGATGGATCGTCGATCTCTACGCCGAGCGGGTCACCGGTGACCCGTGTATCCAGAACCGCGAACCGAAAGAAAGATCGTCCATCGCGGGTAATCGATAACCCACGCGGCACGGAACGTGTTGAAAGACAGCGATAATGAGCAAATTCGCAAAATTTGCTCGGTAGCACCTTTTTGTTACTTCAATGAAAACCGCTCGAACAATCGATTCAAGGTAACAAGTCTCTGACGGTGAAAACAACGACCGTCCCCATCAATGCGAGCGTTTCCAAATATTCTATTAATCGTGCTGGACGGTTTCTCCCGCGCGAAAACGACGGACTTTCGTTCGAGAAACTCTTAGAAACGAGGATCGGTTGCGAAACGTAGACGTAGCAAAGGACTGGCATTGACGGAGAGGTCGCTCCTCTCTCTCCGATATTACCTTGTATCCCGCGTTGGATCACCTTTTCTTTTTCGGGCGACCATTTACCCTAAACGTGTGTTTTTAAAAATACATTTTACACCACGCGTTAAAGAGAGCCCCTAAAAATCGCGACCGGTCAAATAGTTTTCGTAGGTCTCCTCGGGCGCCTCTTTCCCTCTTTCCGTTCGTTTCTTAGCCTCGGGTCTGGCCAATGAAAATTAACTCTGACTTTTTTCTACCCAAGTTTCGGGGACGCCAAGGCGTCCGTGCGAACCAGCCCGCGTCGCATCTGCCAACGCCAGCTGCACAGTTGTTAGCAGATGCACCGATCCGAGGAAGCGACAGCTGCGCGTTCTTTTACTCCTTATTCCTCTCCCCGCGTGTGCACGCGTTTCTGTATCACCGAGCGAGCTTCGCTGCCAAACCGTTAATTCTCGAACTCGAACTCGAACTGTTCGAGACTCGCGGTTTCGTTCGATTCTTCTCGACCGTACCGAGTTCCCTTGTTTTCGCGTCGGAATCGTCTCGCGATTTATCGTTGCGTAATCGAGTCTGTTGATCGATCGACGGGGTTCAACGGCCCCCGAGACGCGGAGAATCGCGAAACTAGGTCGACTTCGAAATCGTCGCGCCTAAAACACGCTCCGGACGAAATAATTCCATTCATCGCGTAATTTCACCGACCTTTCGCTTCTGGACACGATTCATCGTCGCGCAATTGATCGACGCGATAAATCGTCGAGTATTTTCTCCGCGACGATCGCGGTCATCATACGCGGTGTGCGTCGTTCAGCCACGACTCGCGAGCATTTCTATCGTCGCAATTATACTTCTGTCGGGGTTCTATCGAGCTCAAGGCCGACGGGTTTCCGTGGGAACCGTCGTCGCGACCGAATCGTGAAACGTCCCCGTGCAACGCAACGAAACTTGCGCAGCAATATGCTTTGGAGGATTAAAATAAAATTTCGACTTCCCGTAGTACACGCTCGAATTAATTTTGTAGACGGTGACGCTTAGCATTCTTCACGCGAACGTAGAGCCTCTCGAGGACTTTACATTAAATCGATTATACGGTACGTAATATGGTCGCGGCTGTATTCCGTTACTATTCAATGTCTAGAAAGAACGGCTTCCGAAGAGGAAGGAAAAACTAGGGCAACGGGCTCCCGCGATACGCGCCGTTATATCCTTCTCAAGCTCTCGCGTTACTTCGACTTATGTTTCTCATAGCAACAACGCGACTGTTGCACGATATGCACGCGAATAACGATCCGTTTCACGAATTTCCTTTCGACCCGTGTATCGCTTCGTCGGTCGGATTTGTTTTACGAAAATCTCTCTAGCCTCGTTCGTAAATTTACTGCGCATTTAACCCTTTGCACTCGATACTCGTTTAAATATGTATTTCGTTCGAACGAATGAAACAAATTTTTATTAGAGAATAAGATTACATCAACTATACGACGTACAATGTACCATCATCTAATAAAGGTTTTTCCACGATAACTTTTGCACGGAGGAAAGTATTTCGCGCCACGCGTAAATGAAATAATGTTCAATGGATGAAAACGCGGTTAAAAAAGCTCAGTACTGCACCTCGGTGTGATAACGGTCGAAACATTTGGCTCTGCAAAGGGGTACCTCGCAGTACTCGCACATGTAACATGTATCCTTACGTCTTCCGTGCACTTTACAGACTCTGCACGGTTTCTGAGGGAATCTTTTGGCTCCTGATCTGTGAATTTTTTGAAGACGATGCTGCCTCAAGTTCATTGAAAGCCTTTGTGGTGGATCCGCACGAGAATACAGTCTCCTAGTACCTAATAGTGAAGGTTGATTTTCGTCTGCTTCATTGCATTATATGGCATTAATTAACGCGTCTACCCGAAAGCAAAATTATGTGCAAAGGGTTATATATAATTACTGTACAACATCCTTAAAAAATTAAAAATACCGAAGGGAGAGGATACCCTTGAGAGACCTGCCTACCAACAACCGAAAGTATCGATATATAAAACCGTGAAAATAGTCTGTTTATCGTTCTCGATCGATCCTTGGACGTCACCGTTAATGATCGTTGGCGAAAATTAATTACCAACTGTACGATAGCAATGATCCTTGCAAAGCTTACTTGAAAATTTGTTTAGTCGAGATACGTGGACGTTCTAACACCGAATATTCCGGCAGCTTTCGCTGTCCCTTTTTCTCTTTCTTTCTCACTCGCTCAGTCTCTCTCTCTCTCTCCCCATCTGTCGTCTGAAAATTGTTCCCACGTGTGACTGATCACCGTAAGAGGATCACGATATGTATCGAGGAGGATTTACTACCCGGGTTAACGCTTCCCTCGCTACGTTCGTATATACACGATAATGCAAAAGATGCGAGAACGTGTCTCGTATTTCCTTTGGTCGGTGGTCGCGGCGAAGCTGCTCGGTCCGCACGGTCGACTTTTTCCTTGCAGAGGAGAGAGAGGTCGCAATATCGCGTCGCGAGGCCAACGATAAAGACGAGCCACAAAGCAAAAAGGGAGGGAAAACGTTCCGTGTGTCGCGAGTACGCATATACGCGGTCGCCAATATCTTGGAATATTGCACCAAGCGATAAGATACCGAAGGACGACGAACAATACAAAATAAAATGCATATACGTGCATCTGTAGTATACGTATGTGTATAGAAAAATTGTGGCGTTGTCGGTCTCGTCAACCTCGCAGCATGGTATCGCGATAAAAATAAAGTGGAAGACAAAGATAATAAGGAACTTAGAAATTAACGGAAAAGCTACATGCCCTGTTTAGAAAAGTGAAAAGCTCTTTCAGAGACCGTGCTACTCTTGAATGTACCGGCAATCTAGGTTGAACCACGTTATTCGACAGTGAAAGAAAAAAATGAGCCCTGTCGCGCCTGCGCAACGGGCACTTCTCGCTAAGGCATATTCGTTTTACTTCTTTTTCGTTAAACGAGTTCTAAGAATGTGTTGCGCGTTTCTAGCGAGACGCTTTTTCAACATTCGTCGATCGTCAGAGAAAATTCTCTGTTGGAAATCTTCCTTCAAATTTACACATTCGAAGAGCGGTGGCTTTTTTTTCCTTCGACTTACGGCGTTCCATGAATCCGTTCATTTTTGCACAACCGTAAATCAATCGAATACCAAGTATGGTCGGTGCCAATGTCAAGTGCCTATTGTTACGGCGGGCAGGAGCTGATGAAAAATGGTGTGGGTGAGCCTACCTTGAGAGTCGCGGTGGGCCTGGGCGGCCTCCTGGGCTGCAAGAAAAACTTCGTCTGTCGTTCCTGGAGCTCCTGCCACCGAGCCCACAACACCTCCCGCGTTACTCCGATCTCCGGTAACGTGCCACGCACCTATACCTGCTAATGAAACAAAAAAGAAAGCCATGCTCGTAACAAACTTTGTCAAACGTACGCGACGATATCGGAAACTTCAACGTGAAATGAGAAAATTAAAAGTCGGTTAAGCGTTTGGAATGAGGGATTACTTTATTCACAAATTTCATCCTCATTTAAACGAGAACAAAAATACCATCCGGATCCTTGGGACGATCCGCATTAGTGAAATACAGGGTAATCGCGATCAAAAATCGTACACATTTCTCTTACAGAAAAGATGAAACCTGATAGTATTATTATAGACGATATTATCATAAAGGTACACTCCGTCGTTCATCCCCGTTTTCCGCTTTTAATCGCGAGAATAATATTTGGCGATATAACACGAAATCTTATATTCCTATTAAACACGCGATTCTCCGTTGCTGTCGTACATACGTATACACGCATACAAACACACGTCGAACACTTTACATGCCTCGAATACTTTTGCCTAATTGATCCTACCGCAACACTTAGAACAAAGAGATAATACTGATAGTTTTCAAGCTATTTCACAGTCCGATACTTTGTACGCCACTTGATCGTATGCTGACTCGCGCTTGTATTCAACCCTTTCACAGTAAAACGTGACTGTTCCGAGACGGTATATTCTACGTTGCTTCGTTTCGCAATAAGAAATATTCCTTTAAAAAAATAACACGTTTTACGCGTACCTTCTTCATTATTCGCGTTAATAAGTACTTTGCGGCGTGTGTAAAAACACAGAATGAACAACATACCACGCACTTTCTTTCGATTCAGTGGAACGATAGTTTCAAACTAAGGCGTCTATCATATTATCTAGCATATATAAATATCTAATAGATTTGTTCAGTTCGGGCACTATCGAATTTACTAAAATTCACAAAATTAGCTCACGAGTGCCTTGAAGTTCAGAAAAATTGTGACCGTGTTTCAAATCAATAATATGGGTTGATCAAACGATCACTATTACTTTCAAAAGCAATACCATCCTTCTGTCTTGAACGTTAAACAAAATGTAACAGAACAAAAGAGTCAAGGAAAAAGGAAACTGAGCATGGAATAATAACTCGTTTCGTGTCTATAATGGACTAAACAGTTCTGAGGTATCGTCTTACCCCCGAGAGTCTCTCGGGCTAAATAAGTTTCTGTGAAAGGGTTAATGCAAATGCAAACGCAATCGGCTCCATTCGGAACACAGATCGTACAACTATAAAATTGATTACTGTGTCGTACAGTGACTGCATGTATATATAGACTCGTATGTACGTATAACAAGAACTAACCTCAAATATATACTTTGTAGAGCGATAAAAATTCCTCGTCGGATCGCGATCGATCGATACATCGATTCGCTGGCTAATTTAAAAACTGAATTCTAAACCCTGTATTTTTCGGAGCACACGGTACAACAAATTACCAGGAAAAACAAATTTGAGCAATTTGTTCGCGCGTCGTCTCGTTTCAGCGGAATAAAAAGCATCGATATTTTCCTGCAACGTACGATTACGTGTGAGAATGCTTCCGGTATCAGCGATGCTTAATAATTCCCAAAGTTTGGCACAATACACGCATACGAAGTTCTCGTCGAATGAGAAACGCCAAGAAAAAAAAAAGAAAAACCGAGTCGATTATCTTCGATCGCTATATATAAAAATTAACATATTCCTCGAAACGAACAAAGTAAGTACAACGCCGCGTGGAATTATAAACAGAACGGAAGAGATCGTAACAGCTGAACAAGCCGTTTCAACCGTTTAGTGGCATTTCTCGCTGCCAAATCTCAACACTGAACATTGTTACGCAAACTACTTTCTGTAAGGCATACACACTAAGACTGCCTAGGCTGGACCAGGTTACTAGGTTGTTGCCTCCATCTCCTTCTGACGACGTTCAATTTTTTCAAATAGAACTGCAGGGTCGAGCGATTAATGCCATACATCTCTGATGCCTGAGTGGTGCTAACCCCCTGCTGCAATATTGCCTCCAGGGACATTTTAACGGAGTCTAAACTATACTTTCTGCCCTGCTTGTTCGCCAGTGATTTAAGCAACGCGCCTACGTCAACGTCTGGGCGTGGCCGCCTCGTATTCGGCCCTTTTTTACATTCGAGGAAATGGGACGCCCAGACGGCACCGCCGCCACCACCACCCAAATTCCCTCTCGACCGAGACCGCGCTCCCGCCCCCCCACCTGCAACGAGGAAACCCAAGCTAGTGTCGGCAAATCATTGCACGGCCCGATTTATACTTATACAATTAAACGAAACGTTCGCGAGGACTCAGTAAGTTTCATCAATCAAATGGTCCCTTTTAATCGTATTGCCAATATTGCTTTAAGAAACTCGAACGTATAAGGGCGATCTCCTCGTTTTCGGTAAGATGCCAGGGTAGAAAGCTCAGCTTCGATCCAAAGTTTCTTCTGGATGGAAGGTTTGCTACTGTCACTCGTATCCGTCATACGATATTGTTTAGATACGCATAGAGAGTTCACGGTACATATGAAAGCTAAATCTGGAGAAATCTGAGCAACTAGAGATTCGACGTGTGTGCGAAATTTGAAATCAGCTCGCCATTTGCGAGTATACCCTGTATTCCGCTACGTTACTAGCCAAACGAAACCATCGTTTAAATGAAAGCGTACGTTTGTGCAAACTTACCAGGATGTTGGGAGGGGTCGTGGGACGGTCCGGCTCTGTTATTATCTTGCTCCATTTCGTTTAGGTCATTCATATCGTCATCTAGCGTCAGATCTTCGACGCTCTCCTCCGGGTCTTCAAGATACTCAGATTTTGGCTCGATCAGACTATCATTTGGCTCTGGCTTTTCGAGTGGTAGCTGTACAAAGAGAAAGTATTTGATACACGAGTTTCTTCTTTTTCACTTACGATATCATAGACACGTAGAGACGGATGAACGTAAAATAAAAGAATATATTGTATCGCGCCGTTTCCACTCTATAAGACCAAATAAAAACGGAACCAAATAGAAGGATAAAGCACGACGTTCGTTACTCTTCCAACGCGCGAAAGAAACAGCACTACGGTGACTGCCTCCATTATACGTTGGTAAGCAACTCTCAAACGTGGTCACGCTGAGAAATCGATATTGAATTTCGCAACACGTACCTGTAGCATTTCGTCCGCCGGTTTCGTCAGCTGCGTCATTAAAGCTGACCTGCCAAGCGAATCTGTGGGATCTGCATGTACTTTTTCGTCAGCCACGGGTGCAATTCCAAGCGCAGGAACACCCATTTGCTGGGGCAAGTCACTGGAATTGGAGGCTTCATGGTTTTCTATTGTATCTTCACCGACGCTTCTTCTTCTAAACCTCTTTCTCTTCCTCGAAGTTGGACTTTGTGAGCCCTCTCTGCAAACGAAACAAGGACCGATCAATTAAATGCATTTCCAAAGCTTCGTTCGACGAATGAATGTGTATTTCCAATGTTCTTACCTCGAGGAGAGACCCTTAGGTAGTTGGGGACTGCCCGACTCTTCAGGCAGGTCCCCTACGGAACCTTGTGCCATAACCTGCCTAGGAACTTTGTTCTTTTCTATTGTAAGACCGGAAGACGCGTGTGGAATGTCTAACGACGGGGCCGTTGCTTGTGGAACGACCTTTTGTTGCCTTGTGTCCGTCTTACTGCTACCACCCGTTTTACTTTCTGAGAGACCCTTTATTTGTAGAGACTCCGCGGCCTTAAGAAGCGCTGCCAATTGGTCTTGGGAGATGTTTACTTCCCCCCTGTACATGTAGTCCATCATCGCTTTCAATTCTTTGAACTTAACATCTTTCAATATGAAGACTGGATGTTTGTCGTAGTGCTCGCTGAGGAGGCCCTACAATTAAAACATAACATACCCTTCAAGTATTTCATTCATCGTTAACTAATTCATTGTAAAACTAACGTAAATCGCGAAAACAATCTCCTCATGTAACGATTAGTGAATTCAAATACTTAAATCTAAACATGATAGTAAACGAAATAATTAAATATTCCCGAATAAATATATCAAGGATATTCAGAATCGGTATAAATTGTGTAAATTTTCCATTAGGCTAAGCTCAGCTTTCACTGTGGCATAATATTAGCAAAGGGAATTTAATTTCATGATCCAAGCTCAAATTGCAGAGGCACTGCATGTTCAAACACCCCCACCCATGTCAGGGTAAAATCCCAGGGCAAGTGCCCTGGAAATCAGCCATCTTGCTTTCTCTGTATTGATCACGAGGAACCAGGAGGGGGTTTGGGCTTTCATTCCCCCTGCCTCTCAGGCATCTGCCCAGGCAACGTTCAACAAGGGCAGCCATCTTGTTTCAATTTCAGGTTCCCCCTTTCCCACAATTTGAATTCCAGTATTTGCTACAGATTCCAACCATGCTTAGTCAATGGAAATGAAACAAACTAATGACAAAAAGTCCAATCCCCGATTGCTCGTATTTTCTACCCTTTTGAAAAACGTTTACTTTTCAATGTATGACAAAATTGTAGTTGTACTTTTACGGTATATTCAACTTTAAAGCACGAAGTAACATTTAATGTAAATTTAACGTTTCCTTGATTTTCAATTCAACCGAACTCTACACCCTACTCATTAAACGAACATTACGTATGCTACTAAATCAATAGAAGAAAAATATATTTATGACAGAAACATGAACAGAATAATAAACTTACCTCAAAATAGGGACTGCACGCGGAAAGAACTACCTTATGGGCCTTTAAGTATTTCCCCTCCGCCGCCAGGGTGCAGTCAACCAGCGTCCCGCTTTCGAGAAGCGTGTCGAAGTTCTGAATTAATGTGCTTTGGTGGTTATTCCACCTAAGACAGAACTGCTGGTCGTCTTCCATGTTTCTGATTCAGTTCCCTCGTTTCTGTACAAGCAGAAGAAGACCCGTGGCGATGAGCAGACGGAACGACCCGATGTTCAATATCGACCGTGCCTAATGCTATCTAGCTTTTCTACGCCCGATTAACGCGAACATTGAGCCGGATAATTCCAAAATATACGGCAGAAATGATAAATTTTAACTATGTTCGCGATCGATACGCAACCGCGGCAAAAAGCTCCGCAAGGAAGCACCAAAGCTTCCAAAATGGCCGTACGATGCAAGCGCGTCGGTCGAATCGGTCTTCTGGCCTTTTCCTTTGTGCGTGTCCTCATAACGGTAATGGACGATTTGGTGGGGATGATGCAGGAGGACGCGCAAGCATCACGCATGCGCAGCTGCGCCCGTGCTGCGCGTTTGACTTGCGCACTGGCTCGAGGCCCCTGGAATTCAGGGGCGTCTGCTGGATTCACCGGTACCCTAACGATTATACCGAAATGCGGAAAAGTAAAACGCGATAAATCGAATATACGCACGAACTACACGATGGAACCCCTTTCAATTCGTTTGACAATGATGACAAATCAAATATTTCAGAAATATTACTATAATAAATTCTACAAATACAAGCATGACAATCTCCTATCATTCCAATTCTAAATACCCAAACCACTGATTCCCAAATATTCTTCGATCTATACATGATAACAAATTTTTGAACATTTATGTCTCGACAATAATTGTCCTTCGTTACATTACGGAAGGTAAATATAATATTTGAAACCATAAACGAAATTTGTCGCGGCCATTAGAAAACTACAAATTTGGAAGACCAGGGCGAAATGTAACAGTTTACGTCACCGCGGTTTACATCATTGACGCGCAATAAAACGGAAAATCGATTACTCGGTTCACATGCGCAACGCGTAAGTTTTAACCACGGGTGGGGAGGGGGGACAATAATGCGAATGTACGCGTGAAAAGATTAATACGAAATAAAGCGAAGAGCATTCACTGCTTACGCGCGATTGCGTAATCTATTTATATTGTTATCTTGTATCGAATGTTACGTCAGATGGCGCCGAGCAACGTGTGTGAAACAAAACAAGTTAGCGACAGATAATTTTTTCAATCGCATCTACCGACCGGCGAAAAAGAACGATGCACTTTCCTTACACCGCCCCCGGAAACCACGAGAGGAGAGGAGACGTGGATCGCAATATGGCCGTCCGCGAGGTCGCGCCCGGACAAAATGGCGATAGAAGAAAAGCTCGCAAGGAAAAATATACAACCTAAAAGTTGACACCGATATTGAAATTTCCCGTTGAAAGTACCGTCTGGACAAACACAGGAAAATCGCAAACGCTTACTTCATCAGGGAATTTCGATCGAACGAAAACAAAACCGAACTGGTGTTTTCTCAAAAGTATATAGAGGATCCGCCCGCGCCATGTCACCCCACCTTAAAATTTTCCGGAATTTTCTTGCGAGCTCTGACGAAATAGCGAATTTTATGAATAACTATCTACGTGTTGTATCACTCACCTAATAAGGGGTATAAAACAATCTAATATCACAGCAACGGGATCGATGAAAAGTGAAAAACTGCGTAAGCGTCCAAGCTCGGCGTGCGCCTCGAGCGCTGCCCTTTTCAACAATGGCGTAGCACAACGCCTGCTTGCTTGCCTGTACATCGACCGTCAGAGAGCGCAGGCTTCCCCGGAAGAGGGCACGAGAGAAGAAAAAAACGAAGTAAACTATCGAGCATGCGCTCTACTCCCGAAAGCTATGATGGTCTCGCCGTGATTGGAAATTGCAACTAGAGGACGCTACAGATAAAACACTTTTCTATTTTGATTCAATAGTATACGTTAGCATGAAACTTTTAGTAAAAGAATCCAGCGATACATGAAAACAAGTACACGCCTCTCTCACTTTCTTACTAACAAAAATGCTGTATCTTCTAACGAACAGTAAGTAACAAACATGCTAACCAATCATAACGAAGAAAAATAATTGCGAACAAAACACATGTAGGTGACTTTCGTAGTGATTACATTTTACGAAATATAATCAACGTATCTGGTATCGTACAATGTATTTCGATAACAGGGCAAGTAGGTAATCGATCGTATCGAAGAAACTAGCAGATTTATCAAACTAAATACGCGGCATCGATCTTATTGTCACCCATAATTACGTAGCATTACAAGTAAACTATCTTGAATATAAATGAACGTTGTGAGAATGCATGTGTGTGCACATATATGTACACATGTGCGTATAAATAAGCAATTAAAATGAATTTACTCACAATAAAAAAAAAAGTACAAAGTGTCTTCAACGTCGTTAACCGGCCCTGGACCGCAACCTGGCACGCGTACGTAATGGCCGACTCTGTAGACTTGGCTAAGGCAAAATGGCGAAAACTCTCGAAAACGAGCTCGGAAAATGCAAATTACTTTATTCGAAAAAGAGTTCTATTCGTCTGAATTTCGCAACAGACACTTGTTCCACGAAATTTTGAACACTTTCAATTACGTTTTTTTCACGAGAACACGCTTCAACGCGACAAAACCGCATCTTTGTTGGCATAGCATGGCGACCTGATTTTCCATAGACTTTTCCATGGACACTATTCGAAATAAAAGCTAACGACTAAAACGCAAGCCAATGTACTTATACGGATGTTACTCACCTATATTGGCACAGTCTAAATATCACAGGAGGAAAACTTGGAAAACTACACGTCCCGTCCTCAGCGTGCACTAACCGAGCGTCGTGGGTTCTTTTTACACAATGGCCGTGGTGCTACGCGTTAACGATCGACCCGCTCTGCAAGGGGATAACCGGGATGCACAGAAACAGTGTGCCCCTTGCACGGCGACGCGGCGCAGAAAAGTAAAACCAACGTTCTGCGCATCAAGATACGAATAGTGGGGCAAAGAGAACGGCCGTCTAAGCAGGGCCGTCGAAAGAATTTTAGAACCTAGTGACTATTTTTACGCGGCACGACACCGGACATATAAAAGGTAGGAACGCATCAATGAAAGTACAAAGTAATATTCGATCTCATTCGCTTTATTATCAATCCGTATAATGACAATTTGTATTCAGATCGCATTCGCAAATCAGATACAAATATATCGTGCTGTGCTGCATACACATTACAATGTACCGCTCGTAATTCAAAGTTATATCGATACAAGATGCTTTGCAACGTAAGAACACCTGATAATCATCGTTACTTGTCGCAATCTTCATTGCATTGGTTAAATTCTATTCAGCAACGAGAGGTTAGCAAGTTGCGGAACGATAAAGTTGATACAATCCTGATTTTTGCCGGTCTAACATCATGGCAATTCGTGAAGGTAGGGGTTCGCATGGACGTGGTGGGGATGAAGGCAGATTTCCGTTGAGGGGCGCGTTTATCGTGTAGCGCAGCCGAAGCGACAGGCGGGAGAGGCGAAAGGCGGCGCGGGAGAAGTGGAAAGCCGGGAAGAGAGAGCCGACGAAGGGAAGAATCGGGGTCCACAACAAAATCGCTTAATCGCTTTGCGCCACCGTCCGCAACGGAACACGGGCCGTCCGCCGCCATCACGGTGCCCCCTAGTGTGCATTTATGTCTTTCTCTTTCTCCTTCTCCTTCCCCTTGTCCGTCTCTCTCCTTGATTCGCTACGCCACTTCGTGCCGCGACGTTTTCACGGGCAAACCGAGAGAGTGACAGCTGCCAGTCGTCAGCGCGGTACGTGCTTTACGCGACGACTGACAATCGTCCGTGTGTTATCGCGTGAATACGCGTTTCGTGAGAATCGTTCGTAAAATATCATCTCGTGCGTGGTCGTGTACATCGAGTGTCATAACTACAAGCAAAAGTGAGTGTCTACCGCGGACCTTGGCACAAAGTTGCCAAAAATCGGCCGAACTTTTGCTCCGGCGGTGATTTTATTCGTGCGTCAGGTTGTCATGGTAAGGTAAGTGCAAAGACAGAATTTCTCAAATATAATACACGACGCGTACGGTACGTATCGCGATCCTCGAGTGCCCTTTTGTTCGATGGTAAATACAAAAGTAAACGTTTCTATAGTTTCCGCGATTCGTCATTGTCTTCTTGATGCGTCTCGCGTTGACTCGGCTCGATATAACATCCGTTTAGAGAAACGTTACGATTTTCATGCGTCGATAATACCGATACTCGATTCAATGAAATCTTTTCCGTGTTTATTAATTCCGCATCCGATTTACGCGTGCTCGCGCGTATTGTTTTGACTTTCGACTGTTCCCCCGTGTATCCCGCCCAGCTGGTCAGTCTGTCGGCGTGTGCGTACTCGCATAGGTGTGCGTGACAATGATCTACGACGTTTAACGACCTGTCGTACGGAGCGACGAATTAAACGACGTCCCTCCACGCGCGCCTCGTGGCTTCTCCATGAGGATTTGGAACACTTGCCGCGTGCACGTTCGAAACGCTGTCGTCGATTACGGTAGGTCACGTGCACGATAACTGTCCAATAATCAACGATTACGTATGCGCAGGAAACACTTATTTAATGTTTGCGCGTATTACACAGCTAAACACAAGGAAAACATAACCGTCGCTTTGTTTTCGCGTATATTTGCTCGTTGAACGTATCAGGAGAATATTTCCTCTAAATACAAATGTTACACTTCGTGTTTCACGATTAATATAATTTGATAAAGTTCTCAAAATTGTTATTATCGTTACGCGTTTGTTTTTTTTTTAGTTTTTGTTTTTAATCTACACGATGTCGTACATAGATTGATCGTTGTTCAGCTGTCAACGTCCACGCGCGTCCTCCTCGCTATGTTTAGAATAATAGAAAGTGATACGCCAAGCGTTTACAGACGCAGTATTTTATAACGATACATAACAAAGTACATTACGTAGATGTTTAAGGTAAAGACGCTCTAGTGCGATCGATTGTTCGAAGGATTTTTCTTTAACATTCCTGGTAGGGGTAGGGGGTAGGGGGTAGGGGGTGGTAAAAGTGGACGAGCCGTTTACCTAAGATAAACAGAAACGCGTATGCGTGCGCGTTGTTTATTAAATTATCAGCAAAGTGCTTATAAGAATTAATCGAGGACAAACATACGTAACTAGTACGTACACTTTGTGCACCTGAGATTTTCTCTGCGATCGTACAGCAACCAACGGTTTACCTATACATTGTGCTCGCGGTGCCGATGATAAAGAGAAATGCTGCCTAGAAAGCAGGTCTTGACTGAATCTAGGCCACCCTGATGGCGCGTGCACATTCTCCACAATTTTACTGTTCCTTCTCTCGGCCTTGCCGCGTTCGTAACCATCGAGAGAACTGCACCTTTTCTCTTCTCTTCTAGTCCTCCCTCTCTTTGCCGCCTCTCTATCCCTTCCATTGCATCTCCGTTTCTCTCTCCCTTCCTATTTTTTCTTAGAATGATTCAAGGATCGAGTTCCGGAGGAGGACCGGCTACAACCAAGATAAAAACGAACGTTTGAATCATTCTTCGCTATCGATAATATCGTCAGGCATATTTAAAAAGTCGCGGGTATTTCTTAACGATTTATCGTTGACAAGATCAATTACCATCGATCGCGACACGGTGAAACGCCTAAAAAGTCTGGGCAAAACGCGTCGAGAGAGATTAGGAATCGTAGGAAGAGATCGAAAGAATCGGTTTTACGTTATCGGTGACGGTATAGCCTGCTAACGGGAAGAGATTAATCGAAAATTGGAGGATTATAATCGCGTAGCGTCTTTAAAAGAAAACCTCGAAGAGATCGACGATTTTCTCGAGAGGCCGCGAGCGGAATCGCGTGTATATGACTGACAGTGGGGCGATCGAGAGCGACCTAGAAAGGTTTCAAAAGACATTTTCCCGTTCACCCACGTATAAAGCTGCCCTCTCGCCGCAAAAGCATAGAGCCACATAACGTGAAACCTCGTATAATAATTGTGGTGGCAGAAGGGAGGAAGGAGGGAGAAGAATGAAAAAAGTGCTCGTACAAGTGCTAAGAACAGAGACGGAAGAAATGACAGGTAATGGACGCAAAGGAAGACAGAAAAGAAAGAGAACGCGGATAAATGTATATTTCTAGATAGGCTATACATACTGTGCACGTATACGTGGATAAGCGCGCGCGCGCGCGTGTGTGTGCGTGTGGTACGACGACCGCGCGCGCATAGGAACAACGGAAAGTACGGAGCATAATACGGAGAAAACGCTGGTAAAAGGAAAGAGGCCTCTCTGGCTGCCTTTCCAATCGAATCGAACGCCCCTCTCGCCTTTGTCATTTTCTCTTTGTCCCCGTTTTCAGCTCGCCGTTCTCTCGGACAGTTCTCTTCCATTTTTCTCTATTTTCTATCTGTCTTCTCCGACGCGACTCGGTCTGACTCAGCAACGGAAGAAGAGTGGAAGGAGACGAGGCAAGAAATTTCTCTTGCTTCGCTCGAACTCCTCTTCTTCCTCCCTTCACCCTTTGACTTCCCTCGTAGCATCCTGTCTACCACCCTAACCTCGGTTCTTTCTTGCGTTTCGATCTGCCTCTACCCACCGTTTCCTTCTCCTTCCTGCCTCCTTGCCTCCCCTTCCTTGGCTCTCTCCTTCCTCGCGTCCACCTCCACCTCCACCTCCACATCCACCTCCACCCCCGCCGTCACCACGTTCACCTCCATAGCCACCTCCACCGTGGTCTTCCTTCTTCTCCACCAACTCCTCCGCTCGCTCGTTCGTTCGTTCGTCGTCGTCGTCGTCGTCGTCGTCGTCGGCGTCGTCTCCTGCTTCGCCTTCGTCCCCTCTTACTCCCTCGAGCCGCTCTTTTCCGCTGGCAACCCTCTTGCCTTTCTCTCCCTACTCTCTTCCTCGTTCCTCGTCCCGCTCCGCACATCCTGTTTCTTTAATACGACCGAGACGGGAGGGGAAAAAGGAAAGACAGACAAAGACAGATGGTGTAGGGGATACAGAAGAACAAGACGCGAGAGGGAACTTTGTTGCTCGATTTTTCTCGCGCTTTTTTGTTCGATGTTACTTACGTAAAAAGCTTCTATATTTAAATCAATTATAATTCGCGCGGTTCGTGCACGTTTTCTTTTTTCTCTCGCGCGCGATCGATCGAGAGGGTAATTTTTAAAAAAAACTGAACCGAAGTGAACGTGGAATGAACGAACGCTGGATGTTCCGAGACTGGTAAAAGGAGAAAGGTAGTTTCCATCGACGATCGACGGAAAAGAATTACACGGTTTCGCGGTATATACACGAACGTTCATTTCTTATTATTAGACGAGTCTGTAATTGATATTTCGACGGTTGCTGGCTAAATATTTATCTTTATCGAACGTACGAACGTGGTCTCGCGTTTGTAAAAATAAAATGTTCGTTCGTCCCGCTCCTTTCCGTTGCTGTCTCAAAAAAAGCAGTTTCGCCTCCTCTTCTTTCTCTCGCCAACCTTTTCCCTGCTGTTCCTTCTTTTTCTCCCCTCAGATATTCTCGCTCGCGTTCCCCTTATCTCCGGAGTTTCTCATTGTCTGAAAGGGCCATCTGTCCCCCGGCTTTTTCATCCTTCGCTTTCATCCCTCCGTTGTACACGAGCACACAAAGAGACTCTCTTATCCGCCGTTCGCCACCCTCTCTTCACCCTTTCTCCGGTTCTACCTTCTTCTCCGTAGCTTCCGTTCGGTCGACTACTCCTGCGCATCCTCGTTGCTCCTTTCTCCTTCCTTGGAGACTTTGCCCAGGCTCCTTTGCCGACCAGACGGAACCACTATCGTGGCAACTATAGAGAGAGTACGCTGGAATAATACTCCGAATTCGAGATTCCAGCGATAACGTCCCGTTATCGTACAGTTATACGCTCTGTATGCTCGTGAAAAATCACATATCCGCGCGTAGTCGAGAGAAACAATCATTTTTTACGACGCGAACGACAATTTTTCCCATAATCATCTATCCAAATGAGAATAAAAAAAACTTATGCACCCTCGAAACTACATAGAGAGAAAAAAGATCCCTCTAGGCGAGCCACGTGCGACCTTGGGCAAGTCCACGTCACCCTCTTACGTTGCACCCTCCGAAGGGACGGAACCCTGATCACGTGGATCTCGGGGGTGGTTTTCAACCCTCGTTTATCCTTGCTCCATAAGAATGGAATAGAGAGGAGTATAGCGCGGCGGACGATGGACGATGAATAGTGAGACAAGCTACGATCGAATGTTGTTAAACTCTAGGCAGTACGCAAACTTCATCTAGCAATCGTACGAACATTACATATTTGTGCACGAATGTCCATATTCATATACTAAATGCAGTTTTCTCGACACAACCAAGTGTACATGGATCTCTTTTACTCTAATTAATGCGTTCTTTACCACATGTCGTATACTCGTACGACAGCTGTGAACAGTCGTCCATCGCCATACTGCGTGAAACGCTCCATTCGAAATATATTTTATTCGTAGCACGATTTTCCAACCGAACGTGTTAACTTTTGATTGTTGTTTGTTCGGTGAAACTTGGGAACGAATTCACCGTGTTGGTTTCCTGTCGTCGTTCGTTTATCCGAGGATTCCTTCAACGCGGACCTTTTTACGAGAGATTTCGAGGGAACATCGACAACAGGACTATCGAAAGCAGTATCTACTCCGATATAGACCGTGTCCTTTCCTTTCTCCTTTCTTGCGTCTCCACGTGTCGGTTCCTCCGCTCTCCTCCAGTTCCAGTGAAATTGGCGTTTCCGGGTCCGTCTCCTCCCCCCGTATCGTGGCTCGTTTCTTTCTCCTCTCCTTTCCTGCCCTTCGAAACCAGCCGCGCACGGAGTCGTAGTCGGAGTCGGAGGGAAATGGCGGGAGGTAAAAGGTGGTAGGAAGAACGGAGCCGAGACTCCCGACTATATACGACTACTCTTTCAAGTGGTAGGGCGAAGGGGAACAGGTGAGAGGCCGAGAGAGCCCGGTTCTCTCGGAAAGGTGAACGGAGAGAAACGAAGAAACGAAGGGCATTTGGAATGCGGTACTGTTATGCCTTACGGTACAGACAGGACGGAAATTAGGACTGCTACGAGTTCTCTTGACCACTGATCGTTATTCCCTCGTCTTCCTAGCCAAACTTTTCTACCCCTTATCATTTTCTTCTGCGACCCTTGAACAGTTTAGCGCGTCTGGGAGCCGCTCGCGGCGATACATGGTCCCTGGCAGCGTTTACCGCGTCTGGGAGCCGCTCGCGGTAATACGTCGAAGAGAAAAATGCTTACTTTTCTACGAAGATGTCTAGAGAAGGGAGGAAACGTAAAACTTTTGGAAAATTCACGTTCCTCGAACCGTACTTGGTTCCTTTTAACGCATCGTTAAATGGTTGATAAGGTCTCCCGTCGCTTTCGTTCGTATTCCGTTCCCGTAGCAGCGTCTCCCGTTTCGATCTATCGACGGGTGACCTACGCCTTCCCGATCTCCGGAATCGAGCCTGGCCCTCTCGTCGCTGACCAACATTTTTACGCGTAGGCGTCACGGCTAGCCCGTATTTTTCCTGCCCGTGGATACCTTTTGCGCCATTACACCGGTAGAACGAGGCGTACGGAGCGCGTCTACGATCGGTTCAGGGATGTCTCGACATCGCGGCGTTATCGATTACTTTCAATCTCACGGGATACGAAAAACGTCGGTGTATTACGGTAAATCGATATCGACGTCGTTTCGATGACGGAGCGCCGTACTCGCAGAGAGAGTCGATAGAAAGCGTCGTTGAAACGTTCATCTCTAAAGGACAGGTTGCTACCGCCGCGGATTCGAATCGAAACGAACCTCTTGCTGTATTATTCTTTTTCTCTGTATCCTCCTGTACCCCGGAGCAACACTTTGTTTAATGCAACTCGCTCGCGTTCAGTCTCTCGTTCTCGATAAAAATAGACGCTACGTTCCTTCCTCGGACATTGTGTCAAGTAATCTGATCGGAATACGAACACAGGTCGGGTAATTGCGATTACTCTCATCTGGACGGAACGAAGGAAGGCCAAAAGACCTTACCGTTCTGCAATGCGCCTCGTCCTACGGAAACCGCGCGCGAGTTCAGTTATCACGCTCCGATAATTAAGGGGGTATTTCCATTTCAAACGTCGCCTTCGAACGATAAAAATTCCTTTAATATTATTGCAATCTTTTTAAATTCTGTCGTCGTTGAAAACGATTATCTACGACGTAGAATTATTCTATCTTGAGACGTTTATTCTCGGTCTACTATCCTTGCTGCGCGAAGAGGGCCCTTCTCTATAAAAACTTTGACCAAATCTATATTCTCGATACTCTGAAATCTGACCAGTGCCGACTCCCATCGAATTCGAGGAGTCAAATAGAATGTTCGTTTCCAAGTCCAACCGTAACAAAGACGCAGGCTCGTTACGGTCGCGTGAATCGGCCTTACGGCGCGTTTCTCGATCGTCTCGAGCGTTTCGCGAAAGTTTACGAAATCGAGCTTGTAATTTATTTTTCGCGCGAAAGCGGTCGTGCGTTGGTCGTGTTCCAGGCGTGTCCTGCGCATCCGGCGAAGAAGCGGAACCGTCCGCGGCCGCAGAAAGATTTCGTTTGCGGTCGCCGAACAGCCGCGTACGGTTCGTTTCGTAAAAAAAAAGTACGGGGGAATCGCGGCCGCCGCGAAGGCAAAGGTCGACGCTGGTTTATGCAAAGTCCGCCCGGTAGCGATGCAAATTTTATTAGTCTCGCGTTTTATCATCCGCATCTATGCGGAAGAAAAACGAACATGGAAGCAAAATCGGAGAAAACTGTTTCTGGAGGATTTCAGAGTCGGCTTCTCTGGAAACGCGGTCTACGATGGTAGCAAGAAGGGAGACGGGGAGGGGGGGCGTTCGTGGAGAGGGAGAGGGGGAGGAGAGAAGTCGTTTCCGCTTACGTTTTCCCGGAGAAAGAGCTGGTTGGTCGTCTCGAGGACGGTACGACGAAAGGAAAAAGTCCGGGAAGAGTCGAGGAAGAACGTCGATAACGTTGGAAAAACGTAAAACGCGCACCGGCCAGGAGGAGAAGGAAACGCGCGTAGTATAGGGAGTGGAAGAGAGGAGAGAGAGAGAGAGAAAGATAGCAAGAGGAAGAAAGAGAGGGTAACACACAGCTTCCCATCGAGCGAGAGAAGGGCGTAGCGGCGATGAGTGGAGAGGAAAGAGGAGGATGAGACCACGGGAGAGGAGAAAAAGAGAGAAGGGTGGCCGGAGACCGTGGAAGAAAAGGGGGCCACGAGAAAATAGCGTCTTCGTCGTAGGGAGGGAACGAGGGAACGAGGGAACGAGTAAATGGAGCCAACGCGCGGAGAAAGAGGGAACGGGAGACGCGGAGGGTCGAGAAAGAAACGATGAAACGACCGAGGGACAAAGAGGGCGGGAGAAAAGAAAAGAAGAAGATGGAACGAGAACGATACCGGGGGTAGATGAAGAGGGGAGGTGAGGCGGCGGGCGCGCTCGTCTACTCCACGAATGGCAGAGAGACAGACGGGAAAAAGAAAGAGGATGGGATCCGAGGGAGGCGAGGTGAAATTGGACACAAAAAGCTCGAAGAAAAATTGAGATGAATCGTAGAAGGGTAGGCGGGGAAGGGAGGATTCTCTGAAAGGGAGAGACCAACGCAGTGTCCTTCTTCGAGGCCGCGAAAGAAAGCGCGAACTCGCCTTTCGAGGGATGAGCGACGTTCCTTGATACGATATTTCTTGCCGATTTCCAAACGCGATCGCTCTCTGCACGCAACGACGATTATCCTGGTCTCGTTACCGATTCGACGCCTCCATCAAACTCCACGAACGTGTAAGTGAACGTCGTCGCTGGATCGAAACATTGTTTCGTTATTGGGTCATCCGGAAAACTCGTAGCGTTTTTCAACGGTTGACGGGTATTGACCAGGGGTTGAAAACAGTTACAGTTGCTCCCAAAAATATTTCAACGATGATGAAACGTGACTGTACTCGGTGATTTATCCGTTTAATAAATTCTCGTACAAGGGATGTTTCTTTTATACAGTCTCGTTCCTAAATATCACACGCTGATTTTAACGAAACTTCTTAGACGGAGGACCGAAAAATGTTTCACCCATGTTCGGTGGTTTGCGTCAACGCGCAATAATTTACGAGATATTTAACAATAAAGATTGTAAACGTCCCTCGGTGCGTTAATTGTGGTCGATTAAACTTTTCGTTCAAATTAGATCATAGCCTGCGTAGACTCGGTGATCGTGCGATCCAGGTTGCGTTTGAATTTCTACGGAAAATTTCGTTTTAATTTATTGTCGTTTACGGTGTGAATTGTTCTTAATTGTAAAAATACCTTCTTCATACGTCATCGGCTGCTATCTTGCAGTTATACCTCGTTTGGATCTATGGTGGCTATATATCAGGTTATTACATACCCTGGTGTATACGTCATTCGTTCCCTCTGGTACGCCTATTTTCGCATCCACGGCTGCTCGTTTAACGTCACGCGCTCCAAAGTAGTTTACAGACGTCCCGCTCTTTCACGGTCAACTTTTTACATATATTTCGCGCGCTTTTACCTCCGTTCGTCGAATTCGTGGATTCCTTTGCGCGCGTTGCATCGCCAGGGCGAGCGGACGGTTGCTTTGCTCGTCGATATCAGTGAAAGTACCTGAGAAAATAGTTAACGGATCTTTACACTACGTTCCAAAGCTGCAATTCGATAAATAAGACCATCCCATTCGGACCCAGTAAATCAACGCTTACTCTACCTTTGTTATTAATACAGTTATTATAGCTCCTTGATCAAGTGTTTCCGGAGCTGTGTAAAAGAAAAGAACTTGTACTTATCGAACGCAAAGTCCGATAGTTTAACTTTGAACGATCCTGTACGCGAGTCGAGAGAAACCGTGTAAAACCGTCGAGATTAGTGTACTCGCGCACGCGCGAAAGATCGACCGTCGAGAAAGCGTATCGATCGATTCGATCTGGTCGACGATAGCGGTAGAATCGATCATCGTGATTCGACGGTTCGCGTTTCATTTGCACTCAGGAGCGCGGTGCTCTCTGATGTATCGACAGCGCTATCCCGCCACCGGGAATCACTATACTGACCGACTCGAGAGCAACAAAATTCTTATCTAGATAAACATTTTCGAATAACAAGCAACAGATAAACAGTTTCTCATCCGCAATTTGCTCGATAACAGATATTAAGTAATTCCATACATCGTGTCGTTTCTTGACGTCAACTGCAATTATAAAATAATACTTATTTTTGTCTCGAGTTTAAAAATATATGAAAATTGATTGGTGCAAGATCTGGAGATAGGTGTTCCCGATTTAATTTTTATTTTAAATATCGAACCCTGTTGGATCGTGGCGTTCGTTCGCCTCGTTTTCGCGCGTAAGGAAAACGATCGGACGATTATCGTCGATTCGTCGCCGTTCCACGGCTCGTTATCGCGCATTATCAGTTCGTCTCAAAACGATGTGCCGGTTAACCCGATTTCTAGATATCGATGCACGTACTCGGGACGCGAACGTATACTGTATCGGTTAGGCGTTCGTCTGGTCGGTGAATACGAAACGGGACGAGAAAGTACGCGCGCGTAAAACACGGTTAACGAATTGCAGGCAAAAACCGATAGGTAAGTGCACCAGGTGCGCTCGCTTGCCGCTGCGCTATCGGAGAGCTGCGTGCGAACACGCACGGTCAATTCGAGCCTTTCGACGAAGCAATTCTCGACAATGCACGGGACCACGCGTGGACGATCGTGTCACCTGTACAACGCTCTGCAACGTTTACACCGTTCGATGCTCGTTAATCGATCGACCGATCTGCACGGTCTCCGTCGTCACGATCGATCGAATCGATTTTTCTGCCCGCCCCATTAGCATAATACGTAGACGGTTCGCGACCGTTTGGGCCTCCCCGTTCGGAATCGGAAGACGAACGCGAAAAGAGGGACGCGAGAAGCGAAACGAGACGAGACGAGGGCTTAAAGTTTTCACGTTATCGGAGCACGTCTAAGCAACTGATAAAAGTCCGTGTTCCTACGGATAGATAACGCGGAATGGCTCGTATAAAGAGTCACATAGATAGAGGCAGATAAAGCACGGTCCACGGAACAGGTGAATGTTACGGGACAGACCAACGCCCGAACTTCTTCGTTTGCTTTTGTGGTGTCGATTCGCGCCGATACGTTCCTCCGGCCTGTGAACTCGCGGGGAAAGCTCGAACCGTTTCCCGGTTTCGCGGTATATTCTTCCTCCTCGCTTTCTCCTTTCCTGGGACTGGTCGACGTCGAAACGCGCGCCTTATCGCGAACTTCGAGGAAACTTGGTGCCGTCGAAAGTGTTTACCGATTCTCGCGAAAAACATCGTACGCCGATTTCCAGCTCTACCGACCGGTCCGTTCTTCGTGATCGCGTAAAACGCCTGACTTCGTCTCGCGCGTTTCGTCCGCGACCGCGTAGAAAGCAACGCCGATATCTTCCCGTAACCGTGACGGAAACGAAAACTAAAGAATATTTCATGGAGACAGATCGTTATTGGGGCGTGCACTACAGGTACTGTTCCGCTTTGCGGATCGATCTCGAAGAAGGAAGAAGGGCACCGAGAAACGGTGTTTCCGTGTGCGTGCGTTGGGTGGATAGGGGACGCGAGACGAAACCGTCGATGACTTTTTTGACGGATCTACGGAACGGAGATTGATAGAAAACGAAAACTGAACGAACGTTTCCATCGTGTTTCTGTTGCAGCGGCGGCATGGCCGGGCAGCATTACTGCCTGCGCTGGAACAACTACCAGTCGAACATGACGTCCGTTTTCCACCAACTCCTACAGACGGAAGCCTTCGTGGACGTCACCCTGGCATGCAACGAAGCTTCCTTGAAGGCGCACAAGGTACGTCGATCGCCAGATAGCGCGATACCAACGCCGCGACCATATTCTTAACTCGCCAACTCGAAAAACAAAGGTCGAAGAACGCTCGTTTGAATTCTGTTAATTTAGGAAAAATCTGTAATCCTTGGCTACCATCGTTGTGGAAACTTGATTAAATTCTTAAATTAAAGGGAAAATTTAGCGTTGCTTGTCGACTCAACGACCTGGCGCGCTTTCGGTCCACTCTTTGCCGCGTTATTTTGGGCATATATTTGGCCAATGCACTTATTGCTCGCTCGATGTCCCGTTTCTTTTGCGCAGGTGGTATTGTCGGCGTGCAGTTCCTACTTTCAGAAGCTTCTGCTCTCGAATCCCTGCAAGCATCCGACCATCATCATGCCACAGGACGTTTGCTTCAACGACCTGAAATTCATCATAGAGTTTGTCTACAGGGGTGAAATCGACGTCTCGCAAGCAGAACTTCAGGTAATTTAACGTTCTTAGTTCCACAAGCATAGACGCATGAATATAAAACAGAAAATGCGTACACTGACGTTCATACGTTGTCGATCTTTGGACTACTGTAACTTCGTGAAAGGAAGTCTTACAATAATCTTTCTGGGACTGTTCGAAAGGCTGGACCCTTTACTTTCACGCGTCTAAGTTTAATTTCCTCAAAGATTCTTTTACGCTAAGCAGCGAGTAAGAAAGCGAAGCGGGTGTCGCTCTGAAATAAGATAGAACATCTAAGAACGTCTTGGATGTCTTAACAATTTGAAAAAAAACATTAAGTTGAACAAGACTTTCACTATTAAGAAAATAAATGGGAAATATTTGAAACTTTTGACGGTCGTAAATGTACCGCAAAAGCCTGTAACCGTGTGGTCGCGATTACCAAATCGAGAAGCAACGATACGGTTCGTACGCGTCGAACGAATAAAGCGATAACGTGATCGCGTTACCATTTCTTGCATCGTCGAAGAATGCGTGCGATTAACGTTCATTTACCAAGTGAAACGAATAGAGACGCAATGGGACGACAAGACGATCGAGACTTTCTCTTTGTTGCGCATTATTTCGTGTTCGTTCACAACGAACGTGAACGGATATCTTCGTTAACCCTTTTATCGACGGTAGAGAAGAATTCATCGTTTACCCGACCGTACCCGTTTGCGATTCTGCACATCCGTTGGAAGTTAACTTCCTCCTCTTCTTCCAGATGTCTATTTTACCGACCGACAGGTTTATATCTCTGCAGTTTCCTTCCCTATTTGTTGGTAAAGCAAAGTCGTGGAATTCAAAGATGGCGCCACCCACCCTTGCAGGCACGACGAACACAGATCTCGTTTCGACAGTTTGGCGCGCAACCCTCCCTTTCCTTCTCATTTTCCCCTTCCTTGTTCTCGATTCCCTTCGGTTCTCGCTATAAATAACGGTGCACTCGCGACTAAAGGAGTCGTGTGCGTTTCAAATGTCCACTTTCCCTTTCGCGCACTTTAATTTTCTCTCAATCACGATACCACGGTTCGCCGAAAGTCTTTATTTAGTTAATGGCCTCGAACGTGCGCGCGCTTGCACGCGTTTCTAACCTAGTTTGCATTACCATAAACTCGTGTAAGCCCCTAGTCAAGAACAAAGCGACCTTTACGCATCTTTTCTAACGAATAAAGCACGCGAAACAATAGATGACTTTGTGGCCAATTTTATGGAGTACTTAGAATGCTTTGGTACGTATGTATGTACGCTACTCGTAGTTTTCTATTGTAGAACAGGTTGACCGGCTATTTGAACTGTTCAACGCCGGGCGACGAACTTATACTGTGTACTGCATTTTGAGTACGAGCCAAATTTAAATCCATTATTAATCGGAGAATAAGTGTCTTCGTATCAGAAATTTGGTACAAGATGATCCCAAAGTATGATTTTAAAGATACCAGAAAATTAATCTTTTCCAAACATTTTAATAATTTCGTATCTGATTAGTTTTCCATTCTGTTCTTGTAAATTCACTGTTTTCGGTTTTAGAGGATTTATTCCGGCAAATGCCAACACGTAAGAGTGGTCGACAAACCAGGTGTGGGAAACCATCGCCAATTCGTAGGTTATGTCTTCCGACTACGGAACGACTTGAACGATCAGCTCACGTGCAGGGACGATGATACGCATAAAATCATTTTTTTTATCCATATTCGATACAATAATTTCGTTTACCGTTGCAATGGTTCTTTCGATGAACGAAAACTACGGGACGATCGGTTCGGGCGTTTTCAATGGCGTAACCGGGTACGACTTTTCGATCTAACAGTATTCGGCGTCGAGAGTGCATATGTTTTACAAAATCATGAATGGACAGTACCATTATTATGTTCTTCACTTTCGCGAGATCAATAAGACAGTCTTCAAACCCCGTCTCGTTAGATTCCATTGTCCGACAATCAAGCTGCTACTACTACATACCATACCTACCCGATGCAGTGGCACTCAACCATTATCGGTTTAACTATCGATTCCACGTATCTGTATAATTTCCAAACTCGTTCCAGTCGCTACGAAATGAGCGTATAGATTAACACATTGTCGACCGTTCGAACAGTGCTCGATTCTGCGTTGGCCACCGCAAAAATGTGGCAAACAACGTGTTGTAATTTTCGTAAATTTAAACATTCACGAAGCACACAAATTATTTCATTCGGTACTTTTTTAAACCATGGATATATTCAAGACAGTCGTAAGCCGAACTTCCATACTAATTGGTTCCAGAATAGCCGACGTAGGGTTAGGAAAAGACGTAAGTCGAGGTAAACATAATGCACACGTTATACAGATATATACAGAGTGTTTCAAAGAAAGGATTCAAGATTCAGAAAATCTTGTGTGCATTTAAGACACACAAAGTTACCAGGTTTCGTATAGTTGGATAATATCGTCGAAACGTAGCATAATCTATTTCTCGTTCTACAACGAACTGCATAATATGTTCGTTCGTTCGTGTAACGACTATTCGAACTAGTCGATCGTATATTTACGATCTACCGTGTGTCAACGTCTTTTGACCCTCTGGCACGAAAATATGCCAGAGAGAACCGCTCGTAAACGATGCTTCGAGTTTCGTTATTTTGCCATTTTTTACCTCCCTTTTACCCCGCTCCGTGAAGCAAAACGTGTTGGCACGCAACGATGCTCACGCCCCTGATTGGTGCTCTTCGTTCAGAGTTTCCTATCTCACTGCCAACATTCGCTTCGGACATAATTCTGGGCTGGCCGAAAGTAAACTTGCAAAGCAATTTCTTTTCAAATATATCTTTTTAATTTAACGACGATTTTTAACTACCGCGTTCATCTTTTTCTCGTTGTCGACGTTTCATCTTATCGGAAAGAGTATAACCTCAAATTCGTTGCGATCTACTATTAACGAACAACACTCTCGCGAGCAACAACGTGTTTGGATTAACGGCAGATTCGAAAGATTCGTAATGGATTTAAAAGAAATACCGCATTTTAATGTAACGGGTTTCGATAAAAATATGTGCAGTCGATGTCCGTAAATCTAGCGTTAATATCCGAGAAACGTTCTACGTTCCATTTTCGGAGAAAAGCCAATAGATAGGACCTGACACGCAGTCCTTCGACTCGTTGTCCTTGACATGAGAGGTAAGACGACGACGTACGAAGAAAACACATATCGCTCATGTGCATCGAGCTCGACGTACTTACATATATAGGGTGTCCCGTTTTAATCTTCTCGCCTCATTATCTTCAAAAATACTGATCAAAATGTTCGTGTTAATTTTTGTAAGTCTACTGAAACGAAAGAGAACGTTCTCTGATTCTTACTGAAAATTTCGATATTACTATTTGACCAACCCAATATATCTGTAGCGTGCCATAAAAAAATCAAGTTAACCTTCAAATAAGAATTAAGAAGTAGCCATATAATGCGAACAATCGTTCTTCTAGCTTTATCGCAATCAAAACTGTATCTCGAGACACCGTGTATAGCCGTATATTCACGGTCACAACTGCACGTGTATCTTTCCTAACCTAACTGGAACGAAAGCGCAGCAAAAAAATGATCAAATGTAACAACCGAACCGTACCAAAATATCGGTAGGACATAGAAAGCTTCAAACAAACGCATATGTGCATACCCTTTATCAAATCGTACACACAGTAATCGGGCAAGAAACATTCAGCATCACGGGGGTAAGGATAGTATGTATTCTCTACTGACCTCGTTCTCGATCGGTATCTCCCTTCTTCGAGTAGTTCGAGAGAGAAATGCGAGCGCATAGAGGGATCAAAAACGAAGGCACGCAAAAAGATGCTTCTCGGTTCTTATCGTTTTTATTGGCTGGTGCTTCGCGTGATTTCACGAAATTTGGTTGTTCGCGAAGAAATTCGAGAAACGTATCAACGTATGCAAAACAAAAGTTGTAAAGCTCGACGAGAATACGGACGGTGAAGGGTAAAATGAAATTTAATTTCGAAACCTGTAGTGCGTGGTAACATTGGCAGTACGTACCACCCGAGTGATAATTAATGCAAGTGGCTGTGACTGCTACGAGAGTGGTTATACATTTTAACTAGAGATCGAATCGATGATTATGACTACAAATGGGTTGCTAAACAATGATTAAATATAATTACAATTAATAGGGTATAATCGGTATTTACAGGGCAATGCGCGTGGCAGGAGTTACATATGATATTAACGAATGAACAATTCGAGTTTCCAATGTATTTTCTAGGTTAAGCGTAGACGAAAAAGTCTCAGCCGCGAAATTACCGCAAGTTCGTAAAGTACGCGTATCGGACGTTGCTTTCGCGACTGTACCGCTTTCTACGCTTTGGCCAAACCGCGAAGAGAGTCGTTCGTACGCGTGACTAATAATTTTCTTCTGTCCCGGAGCGAGCAAAGAGGTTGGTCGAGCGAGTGGCGGCGTACGAATGTGTAACCAACGTTCTTTGGGTCGTAGGATAGCATTCGTGACCGTGGTCTCTTTATTCTCTTCGATAGATGCGAAGCAGAAGAAAAGCGACGAAGAGAAGAAGAGAGGGAGGAGGTATAGCGGCAAAGTCGAACGCGGGGAAACAAGAGAATTCGCGCTTCCTCCGTCGACTGTACCCGCGGTTTCTGCAGTGGCGTGCATGCGTGCGCACGGTTGCACGACGGTCGTGTGTATCGTGTGCAGCGTGCACGCGTATGCGTGCGTAGAGAGACGACTGGAGCCGCAGATTCCCTTTGTCCGCGGCGCAAGCTCTGCAATTCGCGACTCGACTCGAGTCTTCTTTCTTCCTCGAGCGCGCACGCGGCTCCTTCGTTTGCCTTCTTCTACCGTTTTCCCATCTTCCTCTCTCTTTCGTTTCTTTTCGGCGATTCCGTCCTTCTCCACGGTGCTCGGTCTCCCGAAACCGACCGTACCCTCTTCCCTCGTCGTGGCGTCTCACCCGTTCGCGAGTTGCGTTGAGTCGCGTCGCGTCGCGTCGAGTCGAGTCGACGCAGGGCCGGCCCTACGGACCCTCGAAGTTCCTGCATGGGGCCGGTTAACGACAACGGAAAGTGGGGGTAATTCGATCTTTCCCGCGTGTCCGCCGACACTTCTTAACATGGCGATTATTAAACTATCATACTAGATATCCTGACGCTACAAAATCACACGCTACTGTCACGCAGACCTAACCTATACGCGTTCTCTTCTTCCAAACGTCTGCAATTAAAAGCAACGGCAATTCAACCTCTCTGTTAACTTCGTTTTTTCTGATATGCCTTTGGTACGCAACGCATGAAAATTATTAATTCTCAATTCATCAAAATGCGTAAAGATTGAAACGAACGAGAAATCTGAAAAACACAATTAATCGATAAATATGAAAGAATCGTTTCGTCTTAAAACTTGCACAATGGAATTGCGTCAAGATTCGAAGGCGATAGAGGTTCTTACGGATTATCAAACAGCGATTATACGCATACACCCTGTAGAGAATTATCCTCGCCCCCGTAGGAAATCTGCATCGACTCGAACGAAACGATTCATTCGAGAACGATCCGAATAATGTAGGATGCAGCGACGAATAGAATTTATCCGTATCAACGCCTGAAACCAGAGCACGAGCGGTGTTTTATTCGTCAACGTTAACAGAACAAAATCTCTTACGGTTTGTTCGCGATGTATGGTGAACCAGGGACCTAACTTTAGGCGTACACCACTGCGACGGTCATCTCCCTCTCTCTCGCGTATCTGCACGCATATATATTATATGTATATATACATATATATACATATATATACATCTATGTACATACATATATATATATATATATATATGTACAGTCTCGATCGGCGTGTTCACGCGAATACATAGCGCTACCTTTGTCGCGCCCACGGTATATCGCCTCTGTCCTTTCCCGTTCTCTCGCGAACCTTGCATCCGTCTTCGTCATACCGTCGCCGAACGCGTTCCCGCTCTTCGTCTTCTCCGTTCCGTCTCGTTCGTTTCCGCGCAGACCGTATTTCTGTTCTCGTCCTGCCACGGGAAGTCTTCCTTCCTCCCGCGGGAACCGCTCGTCCGTCTTCGTCGCGCTCCCGCAAGAGGCGAACTCTTGCGTTTCTCTCGAGCGCCGCACACTTGCCGCCCCGTGCCCGCCGCCGTACCGTCGTGCATCGTGCTCCCCGTCATCCCCCCTCCACCGAACGGACTCTCTTACCCCCTCTTGCTCCGCGCTCGCCGCCGCTTCCCACCGGCCGTCCTGCCACCCGCCGGTTTTCAACCCCTTACCCCGCTGTCAGGGACTGGTCAGGTGCGCTGGCTCGCTTCCTCGCTCCACGCGAGCGCTCAATCGCTCTCTGTCCACCGTCGAGCACGCATCCCCCGCGAGTCTCTTCCTCGTTGTACGCGCTCGAGCGCGGTCTGAATCCGTCCTTGTTCGTCGCGTCGGCGAATTTCGCGGCGTCCTCCGCCGCTACCTCCACCTCCTCCTCCTCCTCCTCCTCCTACTCCTCCTCTTCCTCCTCCGGTTCTGGCTCTGGCTCTGCCTCTGCCTCTGCCTCTGCCTCTGCCTCCTCCTGCTCTCCGCCGCGTCCTCTTCATCTCCTCGCTCCTCCGAATGCCGTGCGCCCTCAGCACGGAGCGCCGAATGCCATTTCACTTTCGTTGGGCTTCGCCGCGTAGGAGATCGGGCCCTGCCAGGAATTATCCTCTCGTTCTACGTGGTCGTAACCTCCTCGTACACGGTTTCGTCTGGCTTTTTCACGACGTCGACTCTACTAACGGCGGCGACACCACCTCGTTTTCTCGTCGTGACTTCTGTGCCTCTGCTTCTCCTTCTCCTTCTCCTCCTCCTTCTCCTACTTCTGTCTCTTCCTTCGCCACCGC
The DNA here is from genome assembly GCF_051014445.1 of Colletes latitarsis. NCBI lineage: Eukaryota > Metazoa > Arthropoda > Insecta > Hymenoptera > Colletidae > Colletes > Colletes latitarsis. The sequence continues at coordinate 38,140,675 of NC_135138.1, forward strand.
CGCTTCCTTCTTCTCTTCCTCAACTTCTTCCTGTTCTTCCTTCGCTCGCTTTTCGTTTCCTCCCTCGTCCTTTTCCTTTCCTTCTCGCTGTTCCTTCTTTCGTTCGCTCTCTGACCGATCGCCGGACGCTCCTCGTGTCTATTCCTCTCCCTTTTCCTCTTCCCTTTGCGTTTTCCCTTCCTCGTGCGTCTCTGCTCTCTCGACGTGGGACCGTTCGCCTACGGAGTACCGCAGCCAGGTGAGTGATAAACGATACAACTTCCTTCGCGCCAGGATGGAAGAGTGTCTTGCGAGCCGCGTCGCGTTATTACTACCCGCCGTAGGATGGGCATTGCTCCGATGGACTTCTCGCAACAGAGAGAGAGAGAGAGAGAGAGAAAGAGCGAAAGAGAGAGAGAGAGAAAGAGAGAGCGAAAGACGGGGAAAGATAGCAGAAGTTTTATGTGAATACACTACAGCATATTACCCGCCGAACGTTGGACGACCGTATCGTGCACGTGAGCCATCGTGTTTCAAGATATTTTTGTGCGCCAGACTGTTCCGTGCGGACCTTACTTTCTCGTTTCTTCCGAATCGAGGTATCGCGGTCTGAAATCGTTCCGTGTATCGTTTACAAGTTGCCGCGCGTGTATTCGAAACGTCGACGAACCGTGATTACGTGCAAAAGTGTCTTTCTCATGAATGAAACACAGATGCAACGAACCGATACGATGCCGGACGCGTTCGCGAAGTGTTTACGAAGTCTGCGACGCTCGAATAATTCGCATCGAAACGAAGATACGGATTACGATACACGAGAGGCGTCGATCGAACGCATGGAGTATCGCACACGTTGTGTAAATAATGAGACGCGCATAAACGTCGCGGACGCTTTGTAATTCGCTCGTTGCATTCGGTCATTGATGCTATACCTAGGTCGGATAACTCTCCGAAAGGAGTTTCTTTCCTCGAAGATTGAAATCGTACTTGACCCGATCCAGTGTCCACGCTTGCGAAAATTTTTCTTCCCTCGAGTTAACGCAAATACGTTATCGTTTTACGATTAACTCGGTGTCCGTATTGCTAAAAAATTACCCTTACGAGAGGAGAACGATCGAGAGGTAATCCAGTGTACTCGAGAATCCTTTAGAACGCCTGCGAAACTGCGCTACCCGCATTATCAGCCTTCTCCACTTCACATTCGTAAACATTCCCGTCACGCACGACTTATCTTGTCGATTTAGACACTACTGTCAGATAATTGTAAAGCCTTCTGTTAATCACGGGTAGAAACGGATCTGTCAGCGAAAAATCCAATTGTCGCGTACGGATACTCGAGGAAAATTCCAATATGCTGCAAAAAAAAAGGAATGCAATTAGCTCGTGGCGTGCGATACAATGACACGTTTATTCGGATCCGCATACTGTAGATAGTTGTCTTTGATCGATAGGAACGGATCGAAGCGCGGATAAAGCTCTGGGAAGAAGTTACGAGGGCATTATCGATATCCTAGTTTCCGCGAAGAAAATCCAAAGACCGATATTAACGTTACAGAAAATATTGGCAGGTTTTGTAAGAGTAAACGTTTCGACGTAAGACGCGATTAATGTACTGTCATCTCCGAAGATACCGGCGTATTCTTGCATTTGCTCGAAGAGCACGTGGTGGCCAGAGTCGCGCTTCCATTCAGAAAGGAGGTTATGTAGCGTAGAGAAGAAGAGAGGAAGGTTATGCTCGTGACGCCCGTTACATTATCAATTCCGTTATGGCGCCGTATTCGTAATAGTGGAGACGACCCTACGACCATCTTCGGGGATTCCCCTGTGCGTTCTCTCTCCGCTTTCCTCCTCATTTCTCTCTTTCACGTATCTGCGACCCTCTCTCCCCCTTTCCAGCTCTCTCTTCTCTTCTTCCTGCGCCTCCTGGGTCTCTTCCTAGCGGTGTGTCTGTATAATATACCTTACACCGTCTCCTGGTACGACCTCACGGAGACCAACCCCGTGCCACCCCTTCGCGTCCTTCCTGTTCTCGTGAAACGTTTCCACGGTCGATCTTTTTGCGGATTTACACCTGTTGGACTTCTCGTTCTATCGCCCCCTTATTTCTTCCTGCGAAAGAACTCCACCCAACGTCGTGTTCTACCTCGATGGGAAGATCTTTCACCGATTCGTCCCGCTACCCCATCCGCCTCTCTCTGCGTCTCTCTTTTTCTCTGTCGCTTTTCCCGCCTTCAGGACTCGCATTTGCCGCCCCTCCCAATCGGGGTTCGATTCCTGTGGGACGAATCGTCGGTTGTTTGCCGTCCGATGTTTCTCAAAGCGGACATTCCAGAGAAAATCAAAACGAATCGGCCGTTCGTTCGAGGAATGGGATTCGTTCGCGACGGAAACGGTTTCCGTCGAGTTCGATACTCCTCGACGTGCCCCGCCGGTCGCCGACTTCCGCCTATATAACGCGTTTCCAAAACATTCCGTGAACGTCGCCTGCCAAAGACACAGATCGGAAGTAACCCGCTAGGGGTAAAATTTTTTCTCTCGTCTCGCGTCAATTAGTCTGGGATAATTGGTCGGGCGATGCCCTTGAACCCTAAGTATTGATTGGTGAGGTTGGATTCTGCCGGTGGCTTTCCCTCTTGCCTCCGAACCGATGGCACCACCCCTATGCATCCACCGCCGAACCAACCAACTACCCACCCGCTCCCTAACCCCTGCACCAACACCCGCACTACCCTACCAACCCATTGCCTAGCGTCCGTGGTTCTCCAAGTCCCGTCGTCGTCGTCGCCGTCGTCATCGTCGTGTCATTGAAACATCGCGCGTCTCCAGACCCTCTTTCGTTCTTTCATTTAATCGAACCGCGTAAAGCCATTTTACGGAACACCACTGTCGAACGACATCTTATCGAATCTCCGCGCGACAAAGGAAATCGATCTAACCGACTCGCCCTCGATAACCAACAATTATCAGACAGATAATTATATATATAGACGTTCTCTTAATTTCTAACTACAAAAAATGTTACGGGGAAAAGCGGTCGCAGTAACGGAAGACTTTTTCCGCAGAGACCGCTTCTACGACCGACCCACAAAGCTCGTTGACATCGCGAATTGCGTGTACGTTAGTCAGAAAACGTAGCGACGTAGTGAAAATCGGGAAATTTTCGGGAAAATCGTGCTCTGCCCGGGAGTCCCAATTACTCCTGTTAGCATCGTTACGCCGAGGTTGTCGCCGCGGCGTGCACGTCCGACATGGAAGTTCGATCACCCTGCTGCAACCAATACCACGGAACTCACGGATTGTCGGGCTCGAAGATTCGCGGACATTTCAACGCGGTTATACGTATCCGTTCGCAGCCGTCGGGTGAGAGGAAGCGTGTGAAAGAGACAAGGATAGACGAGGAGAGAACGAGAAACGGGGGGAAGGGGCGAAGGGGCGAAGAGAGATGCATAGAGCAACAGAGAGACAGGATGTGTGCGTGGAAACGGTTGGAAGTCATCGGTGTCGGTGCCGTCGCGAGTGCCGTAGAGAGAATCGGGGGTTGGGGGTGGTCGATACGGCCCTGGGGCCGCGACAGCCGCGTCGGAGGCCTCCCCATTCTTCCTGCGGGCGTTTTTGCCTCTCTGCTTCTCTCTCTCTCTCTCTGTCTATCCATCTATCTTTCTCTGCCTCTCTCTTTCCCTCTCTGTTCCCTCCGCCCCTGTCTCCCTCAGCTGCTCACTCAATCGCTAGCTCAGTCAGATTCTCTCCCTTTCTGTCGTTGCAACTCTCTTCTTCTCTCCCAGCCATACCACTGTGAACCTAGTCCTACCCCTCCGCCACCCAGTTTTCCACCCACGCCCGCTTTCCAGCCGCCACCGACACCCCCGGTGCAGCCTGCCTAAACCCCCCACCTGAACCTCTGCTTCCATCGCCTAACTCTTCCTCTGCTTCCTCAGCCCCCTCGCTCCTAGCCTAGCCGAGCCGTTGCCGTTGCCGCCGCCGCCGCCGCCGCCGCCGCCGCCGCCGCCACCGCCACCGACGCTCTCGTACCGCCTGTCCCCTTGCCGACCCCGCCTAATCGCACCACCCCTGCCTTGATTAAAGAACAGAGAACCTCAACTTCAACGCGGCCCTCGCTCTCGATCGCTCGTTCGCTTCTCTCTCTCTCTTCGTCTCCTCTATCTTCCGTTTCTCTCGCTTCTCCTATTCTCTATCGCTTTTCTTTCCACTTTTCGTCAATTCCACGTTCGTCCATTCCACGGATTTTCCCCTTTACGCCATTCTCGTACGCGTGGGCGAAAGAACGTTCCAGATTATGGGTTATTTTTCTTCGATCGCGGACGAAAATGCCTGTGACCCAATGTAGCTCGCAATATCTTTCCAGGATAAGAAAAACATGGACTCCGTCGATTCATTTTTCTGTAGTAGCTGGCTTCACCGAGACAGACTACAGCGTTCGATCCAATGCGACTCGCAATTTCTTTCAGCACTGATCCATCTTTCTCCCATTTGCGCCGCAGAGTGAGAGGAACATGGACAGCATCGAGTAATTTTTCATTAATCGTAGACCCCGCGAAGACTATTTAAGTCCGCGCCCAACGAAACTCGCAATTCCTTCTAGGTCTTCCCTTCCTCCCCCCTTGATACGCCTGGGAGAAACACGGACAGCGTCGACATGGTTTTGCTTGGACGAAACGTCAGGCTCGATGCAACTCACAATTCGTTCTAGGGCTGAAGCGTTTTTCGTCAGCGCACGCGTTTCTGAAAAAGGAAAAACGATGAGTCTCGTGGATAGTATGTGGTATCACGAACAATATAGTACAATAACGCATAGACTGCGTTGATTTTGTTTCGAAATGTGCAATTCCTTTCGAGATCGATCTTCTTTTGCGCCTCGCGTGCACCAGGCTGCACGAAAATTCCGCTCGAGACGATTTTCTCACGCGGAAGTCTTCTCTTCTCATTTACCGCTTCCTTCTACGCTCCTCTTCCGGTCCAAGGAAACCGTAAGCTCGTCGAGTTCGCTTTTCTTTCGGCATACGTCGCTTTCGCGTTCTCCTTTGCGTTTCTTTTCCTTGGTCGGTTTCCCTTGCGCGCCGCTTTCAAGGTTAAGATCACAGAAGAGAGAGAAAGGAGGGGGTGGGATGGATGTTATAGTCTCAGGGAGGACGTCGTCGCGCTGCTCGACGCGGGTCGACGCACTGTGCCGATGAATCGCTGCACGCCGAAACTGGATCGTGAAAACTGATTTTAGACCGAGCCGCGGCCAGACGGCAACTGCGAGATGAAACTGTATCCGTTGGAATGGGGCGCAAGGATGACGAGGTTTTACCAGGAATATGCAAATCCGCGCGGCCCGGCACCGGCTAGTCCCTTCTTCTTTATTCCTCTCAGAAAGCGGTTTACCGAAATGGGTTTATTCCGTATATGGTCTTGTTCACGATGCAACAACGCCCGTTGCGTTTTAATGGTCGGCAGTTCGCGGGAATACTTTGATAATTGTTCGACCCACCCTATGAGAATTCCACCTGCTCGCTAGGTGAATATCTGCTCCCTTTCTGATCGGTTGCCGCCGGGAAGATTGCTACGGAGAACCCGTGATATTCCATACATGATCGTGCAACGATAAACTAGGAGGTCCATCGTGTTTCAGTCGCTGTTGAAAACGGCCGATCAGCTGAAGATCAAGGGCCTCTGCGAGGTGCCGGAAAGCAGGGACGGTCCGCCATCGGTCAGTCTGAGCTCGCCACCCCGTGAACCCGGTACGCCTAGGATAAATTTCACCAAATTAAAGAGGCATCATCCGCGATACAAGAGGGCCAGAACCACGTTCGAACCTCGGGCGACGGACTCGAGGCATTACGACAGATACAAAGAGGAGGAATCGAACGACAATTATAATCGAGAGAACAAAGAGGTAAGCGGCCGAGAAAATACACTCGAATTGACGAAGAAAGTACGATGGAGAAAAAGGTGAAAAACGATTTACAAGGGTTGGGGGAGTGAGGGAGGGAGGGGTGAAAGCACGAGAACGTGACAGCCGTCCGGCGAACGGTGGCACGATCTCGTCATGGTCGTCGCTAAATTCGTACCGGATATTTCGCAGAACCACAGAGACTGGCAGGCCGAAGATGAAGATTGCACGGAGGGAACGGCAGCAGCAATAGTATTGGAAACTTGCCAGCGGAACAACAGCAACAACAACAACAACAACAACGGTAACGGTGCTAACAACAATAACAACGGTAAGTCGATTAGCAGAGTTCGGCGCCCCACACCTGAATCCTTGCACATGCTCTTATTCTTCTTCCGTTGCACACAGAATTGGACGAATAACATGTACGTTTTGTTCGTAAACTCATTTATACATTGGAATCTATTTAACGAATTCGTTAAACCAGTATCTAACATTCTTATTCGTTGTTTGATGATAAAATTTGTGTAATAGTTAACTGTAATTGATATGCAAGTACGTTGGTTACCGAGGATTCCAGGTGTGGGGCGGTTTAGCAATTCGAAATACGATAGAACAGACTCTTTTCACTTGAAATAAAAAGGTGACATGTTTTGTCATACAGGACTCGGCCATTACGGTCATCATCCAGATCCTGGGGAGGTTGATCTGCCCCCAGAAACCCAACCTACGCCACCTAGTGCTACTTTGGTTGGCACTACGATCACCCATCTGAGGGACCCGGATCATCATTCTACAGGTGCAGTCCTCTTTTTAGCATTTAGTCCGATTGCGGTTGTCCTCGCTTACAAGCGACCATTTTTAAACCGGCTACCAGTCAGGGACTGAAAAGAACCCGAACGTCACTGTTTCAAACTATTATCAATGATCAAAACCGTCTAACATAACTTCAATTTTCTTCAACTATTACAAAGTACCGAAATTCTTCTTCAATAAGTTCTTCAAGTAGTTTACTCAAACTTTAATATCCTTTCCCATGAAGGAACTAATTTTTTGATGGTTTCGTTACTCGAACGCGGGAATAGGGAGCGTTGCTGTTATCGTCTGTTGCTGCACAAGCAATGTTCGATCGGTGGTGGGTGAATCGTAATGGGAGAGGAATAAAAAAAAAAGCGTAGCCGTTCGTTAGACGGGGAGGGAATCAAAATAATTGGTCTAATCGGGCTTAACTAGTTGCGATTAGATTTGCGTTGCTCGGTTCGTAACAGCCCACGCAACCTCATTTAGTCCACGCATCTAGCTTTGCCTTCGACGGCGCTTCTTTCGCGAAATCCCAGGTGGATCCGCGCAGAGAAGCTAAAAGCGTGTCGCGATTCGTCGTCGTTCCGCGATAAACGATCGACAGGCGACTCAAATGGGACCCGGAAGAATCGTTTTGTTCATTCATATTTGCTTGCAGAGATTCAAACCTGTGACAGTGTGAAGATTAAGTTCGAAACATTGCACACGATGGATTCGTCGGATACCATCGACATCGACAGCCACATGTCGGATCGGGCGAGCGTCAGTTCGAAGAACGCGGCCGACAGCGACAACATGATGATGATCACGCCGGAGCTGCTCGGATTAATGCCCTCTGGAAGTTCCGTTCACTCCGATTCCGGTGAAAATAACTCGAGGGGTCATTCCGGACAGTCGAGTTCCCATCACCATGGCTCCAAGTCGTGGACGCAAGAAGACATGGATGCCGCGTTGGAAGCTTTAAGAAATCACAACATGAGTCTCACGAAAGCCTCCGGTAATTCAAATATGCCCCTTCGGAACACTTACCTTAACCCTTCGCGGCCCCACGTCCAGCCAATTTTATCCATGTTTCCAAGAAGAAAAGTTTTAGATAAGTTAGAAATAACTGTGCGTCTTTGTAAAGGTGCCAGGGCCGCTAAGGGTTAAGTTTTGTAAATTGATCGGTATTTTGTACGCGTACATTACTTGATCGTGATCGTTTTAGCTACTTTCGGTATACCCTCGACGACACTGTGGCAAAGGGCTCACCGGTTAGGCATAGACACACCAAAAAAGGACGGACCAACGAAGTCGTGGAGCGACGAGAGTTTGAATAACGCGCTCGAGGCGTTGCGAACTGGAACGATCTCGGCGAATAAAGCTTCGAAAGCGTTCGGTATACCTTCCAGCACGTTGTACAAAATCGCGAGGAGAGAAGGTATCAGATTGGCCGCACCCTTCAACGCGAGTCCTACCACTTGGTCACCGGCCGACTTGGACCGCGCTTTGGAAGCGATTAGGTCAGGTCAGACGTCCGTGCAGAGGGCATCGACGGAGTTCGGTATACCCACGGGGACGCTTTACGGTAGATGTAAAAGGGAAGGAATTGAACTGAGCAGGAGTAATCCTACGCCGTGGAGCGAGGACGCTATGACCGAAGCTCTCGAAGCCGTCAGGTAAACGGTTACTTCTCCATTATCGAACCCTTTCGCTAAACCAATGTCACTCACAGTTTCTGAACTGTTGCAACTTCATAAAAAATAAACGTGCAACAGCCTTTATAGGAATTCTATTCTTTCGCGTCCTTAAATTCACACCGTCGAATTATTTACGCGATTAAATTTGTCGATTTACCCACGGCACGTTTCGTTCATTTTCGTGTTTCAGATTGGGGCAAATGAGCATCAATCAAGCAGCTATTCACTATAATCTACCCTACTCTTCGTTGTACGGTCGTTTCAAGAGGGGGAAATACGAAGAACCCGTTGTCGGCGAAATATCGCAAGACGGAAGCAGTCCGCATTTCCATCAGAGTCCAAATCAGAATCATTCGTCCGTTGTTCCGGATCAAATGACGTACCAAGGCAGCTGAAACTTACCCCTCTATTAGAGCCGTAAGTTAACTTAATCGTAGAGTTCGTCGTTGCAGTTCGATCGAATTTTACGAACGGACGCGAAAACGAGTCCGAAAGCCGCAGAAAGCCACCGACCAAACTTGTCGCAGAACAAAATTGGCTGAACAATGTTTTACGGAATTCACAAACCGTGGTACGGGTGGGGGGTAGGGGGGAATGGGAAGGGGGGCTCGCAGTATTAAAGGTGGACTACCGTCAGGAAACATTATGTACATTGTATGATTTTTATGTCGAAATCGGAAACGTAGACTAACGATAATTTATAAGAATTATTTATAAAGAACGCTCTGTACAGTCGGGAGGATCCCGGTAAACCTACTTTAGCGTGTAAGTCGCCTATGGGCCAATAAGCGAGGATATAAAATATTCTACGGACGGATATCTTACTAATTTAAATTACGCGAAAAACCGATCGCTCCGTAACTTAATTCGTCTTACGTCCGTATTCGTTTTTCTAAGTCTTCTTAGTTGATCGTTCTTCTTGAGACAATGCTTTAGTTTATTTTATACTTGCAATGTGATTGAAATTAGTATATTCGTAATTAAGCGTAAAAGGATGCTTTTCGTGCATAAATAATGAATTTATACATTTGTGGACGTTTAGGTAAGAAAGGAAAGCATACACGCGCGAGCACGGAAACACACGCACACGCCGACACACTCGACACCCATAATTTACCTACACTTACAAAATTTATGACGTTCGGATGACATTGTAATCTACGAAATTAATAAGCTAATATGGTAATCACGTACAAATTCGTTTTGAGTGATCTCTAGAATTTCATTTATTAATTTTTCCGTCACGCGAGGCTTCAAATCTTATTCAACGAAACAGTACAAATTTATTTTTTAACGGATGATTCGTTATAATTTTCATACGCGTAAAAGACAACCGCCTTTAAACAAGTTTACGAATGATGTACGACGATCGTCGAAAAGAGGATAATTAATGTTACTTTCATCGTCTGTTTCATTTTTGCATTTGACGAAATTACAGAAGTATGTTATTTACTTCAAATAGAGCATACTATGTTGCATTTGTGTTTTCAGAAAGGACTGAGTAGGATACATTTAATGTAGAGAAAACGTCGGTTTAGAAAACATAAACGAACGAAACTAGAAAACTATGCAGATGTTTCTACAAATTTTATCAATTCTTGGACACAAGGAAATATTTTCTCGATCGTCTCAACTGCCACGTGTAAAAATATGTTAGATTTACTATTAATTTATCATGCTCACACATACTATATAAAAAATCACATGAATATATACCACTTATAAATATATGTACAGTTTATATATTTTAAATTAAAAAGTAATGCAATTATGAAGAACTGTCTACTTTATATATACTTCTCTTGTGTTCAGGTTCAACCAATATGCATAAATTCATACAAAAAGGAATACTACTCTTATTAGTCAAAAATTTACATCTAATAAATGATTTGTGATTGTCTAGAAACAACTCTATATACAGAGGTCTTATGATTAATGTTTAATACATACTTATTAGTTTTAACATTAACATCTGTATTATTAAGGCTCATTATTGCACTCATAGAGTCAGAACAGACCAAATAAGTCTGTCATAATCTAATGGAACTAGATCCATGGCCCTTGATACAGCTGCATACTTAACAGCAAATACAAATGTGGCTAAATTATGCTAGCACCACTAGAAAACCCAACATCAATTCAAATTTTATCTCCTATGCTCAATATACCTAACCCAACATATATAATTCCTTATAACAATATTCCTAGCATCTTCGCGTGTCTCCCTTTAGTCTACAATGTCAGTATAAAAAGTTGTCTCAAGCTATTCGTATAAAATCGATCGACCAATCGTGTTCGAAAATAGTTGATAGTTAATTGACTTCGGTTCCCATAGATTCAGATTGTAATGGAAGCTTGCAAACATGAGATACTATTTGCGATTTAATAAAATTGATATTTGTACGTTTGCTAAATGATAAAACTATGTAGAGATAATATTTAAATATTTATAAAATGTTTAATTTACGAATATCGGGCCGAAAGTTCAGGAGCATCCATCAGATTGATCTGTCGTGAAAATCGTTGGCGTCCGACAACAGTTTCGTGTGAAATGCAACATTGTATGCAAAGATGCCATAAGTGCGCCGAAGGTGCTCTCTCACACTATGCCAGATCATGCGTACGAGTTTTGGAAAGTCGACAAAGGCAAACTGACACATGCTCTCTTTCTCTGGTGCCTCGTGGCAGTCGAGGGGGCCCCCCTTTTATCGTGGAATAGTTCGTTACCTTCAACGCTAGATGGCGCTCATTTTTCGACCTCAAACCCCCTGGTGCTAAAACGCCCAAGTTTGTCGTGGAATAGTTCGTTACCTTCAACGTTAGATGGCGCTTATTTATCGACCTCAAGCCCCCTGGTGCTAAAACGCCCAAGTTTGTCGTGGAATAGTTAGTTACCTTCAACGCTAGATGGCGTTTATTTACCGACCTCAAGCCCCCTGGTGCTAAAACGCCCAAGTTTGTCGTGGAATAGTTCGTATCGTCCACGCTAGATGGATTTCTCGACAAGCTTGGGCGTTTTAGCACCAGAGGGTTTGAGGTCGGTAAATAAGCGGCATCTAGCGTTGAAGATAACAAACTATTCCACGACAAACGGGCGGTTCTCTCGACTCCCACGAGGCGGTCCGAAATTACTTCGGGTAGCTTCGGAGAATCGAGAGAGAGAGGCATCTCTGGTGACGTGTCTTTTGCGTATTAATTACAATAAGTTTTGTTACCGGTAACCGAAATAGTTTGGTTAGTCGTCAAGTCAGACAAATGAATTGCCATGCGTTCGTGCTAAAAGTTTTTATCTCGTAAGTGGACGAAAAGTTTAAGAACAATGGTGCGTTTAGATGCAAACGTTTCGAATCCGTTTGAAATAATCGTAGGAACGTACGAGCAATACTTGCTCGGTTACAAAGTGAATAACATCGTTAACGTGAGTGTCAATTGTTGTAGTTACTTTGTAGGTTATGTTTCGTACATCACGCGTATTAGTAAATTTCATATCTTATTGTGTGTTGCGACGCAGATTCGAAGTAATTCGAATACGATCGTTGTTAAGAAACTTTTGAAAGTCTTGAGAATAGTTTTATTACGTTTCTCCACGCAATTTGATTGATATAAGTTAAGGAGTGTTGAAGATCAACTCTCGTCATTGGTTTGATAAAATGTTGTCTAATAATTATTTCGTACACTTTCAGGAGTACACCGTGGAAAGAAGCTTTGCAACCCACAGTCATGTAGCCAGTGTACGTAGCATTGGAAGTAATAAACATTATTTGGCCTCTGGTGGAGCAGATGATTCCATTTGTTTATATGATATGCATTACAGAATACAATCTGGCAAATTAGTGCATCACAATGGTAAGCAGAAACTTTTACGAAAAAGGTCGCAGTCTATTACTGAAATATTTTTAATACAACATTCTTTCTTTTCTTGCAGACACCGTGAATTGCATTGCATTTACACCAGAAGCATCTCATATGTTCTCGTGCAGTAACGATGGTACCATAGCTGCTGTTCGATGCGGTAATTGGCAATTGGAGAAACATTGGCTGAAGCCACACAAAGGTTTGGCTGTAAATACATTTGCTATACACCCTACAGGAAAGCTCGCGTTATCTACCGGAGCTGACGGCATTCTTCGTACTTGGAACTTAATAAAAGGGAGACAAGCGTATGCCACAAATTTAGTGCCCAGATTGAAACTGGACGCACGCAACGTTACCGTGCTAAAATGGAGCCCGAACGGCGAAAAGTATCTGTTAGCTGCAAACCAAAGAATAGATGTATATTCGATAGAATTAGCGGGGGTCGATAGCGAAATTCAGTTCGATTCAAAGATAGTTTGCGTGGAATTTTTAAGAGACAATTTAATTGCCGTCGGTTTGGATAATGGTCGGATCAAATTCTACGATCTCGAAAAATCGGTGCAGACCATTGACGCGATAGGGCACGACATTAGAGTAAAATGTATGGCTTTCAAAAATGATTTGTTAGTTACCGCTTCGAGTTCCGGTGAGATTAAACTTTGGAAATACAGCAAACATAGATTAGATATGTTGCAAAGCGTTAATTGTGCAGCCAGAATTACTTGCCTGGCTCTTGCGATGCCGTATAAGAATCTCAGTCAGGATGACGAAGCGAAAGCGGAAGAGGAAGAAAAAGTAGTAGAGAGAAAGAAATTTCGACTTCGACAAGAGGTCGTTATCGAAAAGGAGGGTGATTGGGAGGTAACGCCGATCGACGATTCGCGAACGGTATCGACGGGGAAGAAATCGAAGAGGAAAAGACGCATGGAAGGAGAACAGGCTCCAAACGTTTCGGATAAGAAACGATCCAAAACGATCTTAAAGAAGAAGAAGCTAGAAGAAGATGGAGTCGAGAGCATTCCAAGGAAAAAGAAGAAATCCTCGAACGTGGAAGATAGGAACAACAGTTCCGATAAAAAGAAAATGAGAAGTGCTTCGACGGTAGAATGCGAACGCAAACAGTCCTCTCTGCAAGCTTGGGAAGTAGATAATGTACCTGTTCATAGACCAACAAAGAAATTGGTGCGATCGTTGAAGAACGACGAGATCTCTTCCAAGAAAAAGAAAAAGAAAGCAGTCGTAGATGAAACTATCATAATTCCGACAAAAAAGAAGAAAAAGCAGTGAAATTGGATAGTTTGAAACGCCGGATCGGTTTAAAAAATTTTATTCGCTTTCTGTATAATATTTACAGATAGTAAATCCTATTAAAACGTATGATCTATAAGTATTCTAGGTTACACACTACTTCCTACGAATCAGTCTGTTTGAAGCTTCTTACGATTAATGTAACTGTACCGTTAGTGTTGTAACGTGTACGTGGATGACCGTTGAAACCAACAAAAGTCTGTTTAAGTCTTTCACGTCGTATGTGTTTGTACCATCGAGGTTTACCACAAAATACACTTGTGAGGCGGGTTCATGGGACTTCCGACCGGACAATTCCAAGCTGTCGCAAAATCCTCGTTGTTCGATAGTGATCCGATGACTCTGAAGTGATTCGGTGCATGAACTTCTTCTACCAGTTTAGATTTTAACGCGCCGTTCGTATAATTACCGCACCATACCTGTAAAATATATACACGTAATTGTATATTAAATTGTTTGAACCGATACCAATATTTTCCACTTTAGCGAATATTTTTAATTTAGAAATCTTACTTGAGCGAAGCCCACGAAGAACAGTTGTTCGTGACTGTATCCGGTGAGACCAGGTAAAACTTGTTGACCGCTGTTTCTTGTTTTCAGCCTTTGATACGCTCTGTAGGCCTCCCGTATGCCGCCATTATCGGCTATGTTTTCTCCCTGCGTATTAATGCCATTTACCTGAACAGCAACAGTGAACGAATAAAACTTTGTTGAGCTAGGTACGTAACGTTGAAGGCTCAATTTTTGTATTAAAACCATATAGAAGGTCTCAAATAAAGTATAAATGTTTCAAAATGGGAAAACTTTCCCCTTACTCAATTTACAGATGCGTGTTGGATGTACAATTATTTAAGCAACAGGAAATCAGAATAGAAGAAAGGAGGTCTGTTTTATAGCTCATAGGTAAATATTACTTTTTTAGTTAAATATAGAACTGATCGAGCAATATTTTTAAGGACAGAAAACTCCATAGCAATAGGTACATTTACTCTATTACCGCTATTTACCTTGGCACGAATATTCGTTTAATCCTTACAAGGGTCGCAATTACACTCACCGTGAAATTATCGCCCAATTCCGGCAAGTGATAGTTACTATACTGTTTGATCATACACTTGACTTTCTTGTGGTAATGTTGCAATGTCTCGTCGCTCCACCATTGCCTCAGATTCCCCGTCTCGTCGTATCTGCGACCTTACGGGGAAAAGTCGTGTAATCAGAAAACTGTATAAATTATGATTAACGTGCAATCACTTGAATTTCAATGAATGGCCAGTTTAGGAGTACTTGGTAATTTGTATTAACTATCGACGAGTGAACATAGACAGGATACCTTGGTCGTCGAATCCGTGCGTGAGTTCGTGACCCATAATCGCGCCCATGGCCCCGTAGTTGACGGACCTGTGCAACGCGTAACGCTTAGAAACGTTCAAACGGAAACAAAAGCCATTAAGGGGTAACGCCAGGCAAATTTTATCAAGGTTCAATCGAGTCTGCGAAAATTATCGTGAACACTGTTTAGAAAAATTTGTAGTTCGGCCAACCCTGGCAAAAATTTTAATAGAGGATTCTAGAGGCCAAAATAAGACGAAAATCAAGAATACCAATTTGTTGATGGAGGCTTCGTTAAAAAGTTATTAAAAAATTAAAACAAATTTTTCGGCGAAATTAAAATTTTTCAAATCGTTCTAAAAAAATTATTTTCATTTGCAGGGGTCGATTACAATAATTTTTGGTCATTACACGTACCCCCGAAATCCTACGCATTTTCGAGAAAAAAATTCAGTACTGTTGGAACTTTAAACGTTAATAACTGTTTAACGAAGCCTTCATCAACAAATTGGTATTCTTGATTTTCGACTTATTTTGGCCTCTAGAATCCCCCATTAAAATTTTTCCCAGGGGTGGCTGAACACCCTGTATGATAGTTTTCCTATTTAATACTGGAGTGTTTATTGAGATATTTATATGAGAGATTCATACGTACTCGAGTCCGTTTCCGTAGAACGGGGGATGAAGAATACCAGCCGGGAAAGCTGCACAATCGATCGCAATATAGTAACCGAGCAAGGGAAGCGATTATCTTTCGATACTTACTAACTGAATTTAGTATCGCGCTATAAAACGCGTTCACCGTGGTGCCCGTCGATATCCACCGATTTTTATCCGGTTTCTGGCGCAAAGCGTTCAAACTTTTCTTCATTCCCGCGTCGGCCAACTTCAGAAACGTGTCGAACAATTTCCCTGGAACGACCTCCATCTACGATAAAAGAACATTTTTTAGAAACGAGTGTTTTATTAAAATTTATGACTGAATCTCGGTCAAAAGATATGATTTCGGAAGCTTACTCCCTCGTAATACTTCTCCAACTTCGTGAGGTTGTTAATCCAGTCTGGAATCCCCACGTACGGTCTCATCGCTTGTAATTTCTTGTGCGCTCGAGCTCTCGTGCCAGCGTCCATCCAATCTAGCTCTGCGACCATTTCGTCGAACGCGGCTTTAATATCCAATAACATCTCCAATGCCTGAACATTTCAAAAGAAAGAGCTTATGCATTTGAGATTCGTAGATTCGTGAAATACTTAATATGTATTCTCTATGCTTAGGATTCGAACAAAAAAGAAAATCGTCGGTGTAAGAGAAGCGTCCAAACCTTTTCCCGAGCATGGTCGTTGAAATACTTCTGCGCGTAAACGTAACTAATCGCCATGCCGAAATTCGCGTTCGCGTTTACGGTGCAGGCTTCCCATCTTGGTGTCTTCTCCTTCAGCCCGAGAACGTTTTGCGAGAACTGGAAACCCAGGTCGCGGAATCGTTGCAGCGTTAACGGAGCGACCGTCGAATAAATGCTCCACCATACGTATCGCGCTGAAACATTTGACCAACAATACATTGTACGTGGCTTATCATCGATCATACGTCGAAAGGTAAAGTTGCAACGTGAAATTTGACCGCGTTACATTTATCGAAAATTGGTCATCGATCGAAAGATTACGTGTTTGCTTATTACGAGAACAATTGTTAAATTAATCCACGTGAAAAGATTTTCATTTCAGTTATCCGGTCAATTCTGTATGCGAGTATGCATACCTACGGTAGCGGGCGGCGTGGCCGCGAGCAGGTCAGGTAATTGCTGTAAATAGTGTAGATCCATCACGATCGCGCGATCGACGCTGGTGTTGATCGTCGCGTTCGTGTTGTTGAACACGGCCTCCACGTATTTCGTCCAGTTCCACTAAAACGTTCGGTAAAATGTTTTGTTTATCAATGTTTATAGGAATCGTTCGCTGTGTTCGTTCATTGTATTCACCTGTTGCGCATGCAAGTCTGTAAACTGTTGCAATTCGTCGATCGTTACGTCGTGAAACACGTGATTAGCGCCGCGTCTCTGCTCCGGCGTTGCCATAATCTGGATTATCGCGTGGAACATATTCGATTTATTCTTGTACGCGCGTATACGCTATTCGGTAGCGTACGTACCTTTGCGATTTTCGTGCTGAAATCCAAAATTTCGTTGGCGAAACCGAGACTGTTAAACTCCGCGCCAGCTAGCTCCACCATAGATTTTATATATTTTTTATACTCGGTCAATTCCGATCGAAAACGTTGAGGATCGAGAAGGTAACGCTCGCTGAATCCCGGGGACACTTGTTCCACCTAAAAATAATCGCGGCCACGGCATTGTTTGTGAAATCACGCAACTGATTTTAACGTGTCCGTTGTCTCACCATCATCCTGTTCCTCGACGTGTTACGAATATCTTCGCTGATGTAAAACTTTAGGAACAGATCCAATCCTAAGACTCTTTGCGCCTTCCCGGCGATCTCTGATAGATCTAGATGCGAGATTCCGCTTCGCGACGGAGGATCCTTTGGTAATCCCAGCCTGATCAGCGTGTCGTGGATCGGTTTCAGTCCCAAAGCTTCGACGCTCGCTGAAAAAAGAAAATGTTGGATGTCTAACGTTGTTTTGCCTAATCGTTCGATTACATTTAATTCTTTTATTCCCGTTGTAACCATACAAGCTTCTGATATTCTAACTTGCTGATATCAATACTATTTGTAGAAAACAAACAATGCCTATCTTTCTTTGTTGAAAATAACGCGTTAAATAGAAAAGAATACGGGCCGATAAGACGCGTATTGACGATTTCACGTCACACATCGATGATATATAGATATAACCCACATTTGAACTGATTTGTTTGCACACCTCTTAAGATGAGAATTTTCTGTACAGATTGCATTGTTCGCGAAGGTGCGCTCGTCTGTCAACGAATAGTAAATTATTCAAATTTGATGCTGAAGAATTCATCGACGCGATGAAAAATATCAGAAAATGCGCGAGACTCTGCATCGTAATTAATCAAACTTCAGACACGTAAATACCGTGTAATCAGTGTTAAGTATATATTTATCTACAGAATATTCCGAAACGAGTATTGTAATCGAGAAAGCAAGCGATTGTACGTACGAAAATGAACCGGAAACGTACAATCTTTTTTCGTTACACGAGGCATTGCTTCCGAGAAAATCGATTTGCGTGCTGTAAATAAAATAGGTTTATCCGAATGATACTAGTATCGTCTAAATCTGATAAAGGCTACCACGATGCTGGCGGTGCCCAATCCAGAAGCCGTGTAAACACGTGTAAGCAGTTTCGTAACGTAGTGTCGCACGCGATTCTCCACATACGATTTATTCGCTTGTTATTTTTATAATTGTTTAACGAAACAGGAAACAAATATACAAATATTATTTTGGTGTATTTTACAGATGGGCTGATATAGATTTTCGTTGTTTTCAACGGAGGCGAATAACTTTATACGTCATCGCAGCAATCATAATGTCATCGAACTGTGTATTAGCACATTCAATTTTTAATGAACGTCAAGATTACTCAGCACTCTTCGTACTGGCACTGTTGTTATCGCAGTCATCGAAAACTATAACGAGGTTTTATAGGTAACGTAAACTGTCTGAGATATTTAATTAAAATTTTTAATAATCGACGGTAGATTAAATTCTTACTTGTATCCATGCAAGTTCTGTACAAGGCTCTGGCCAACTTGACCGGTCTAGGATCGTTCTCGTTATCCGATTCCTTCAGCAGGATTCTCAGATTCTTCAGCAGCTGCTTCCTGAGAAGACTCAATTGGTCCCAGGAAGTTTGACTCTGCGGTATTGGATTCTTCGAAATCCAACCACCGCAGGCGAATTTATAAAAATCTTCGCAAGGATCTACGGATTTGTTCATCGCGTCTATTATCCTGGCAGCTAGAACCGCAAAGAAATTGTTTTCGCGATCATTGATGGATCGTTCGTCATCGTACAATTAATACGATAGCAAATTATCGTTATATAAACAGGTGTAAAATTGAAACCGGTCATTTCCATGTGTAATCGCGTCGCGAGGTTAATCGAAGAGAGAAAAAAATGAACGGCGGACCTTGGGTTTCACACCGGTACGGTACCTGTCTTCACGCACTCCTCGCTTTGGCACATCTCTTTGTACTCATCCCGGCGGAAGACGGCTATCTGCAAGGTTAGCGTTACAACTAAGGCAACCACGGTCACCGTCAATAAGCCGACGATTATCACCACCTTCGTCTTCTTCCCGCCGAATTCCTTTTCTTCTCTGCGAACGTGTTGCCTGCCCAAATCGATCCGAAAGTGCGACAAATTTCAGAATATCGTTGGAAAAATCTTTTAAATCTGCTTCTTCCCATAAAACAATAATTACCACGGAACCATCGAGTTTCCCCCCGTTTCTCCTGGAACGTCTCTGTCATGGTCCTCCGGATCGGTTACCTAGCAAAAATTAAGCTTTTAACCCATTCGGACCTGGAATTTAGACACGGTTTCCGGCCAGGTCTTAATCTAATATAATTGCAAATTCTGGGACGAATGATCGCCATGTTAAACAGTTTTTCTCTCTTCGGTAAATGCATCGCGGATAAATTTTTATCGATCTAATCGAAATCTATCGGTTTATCGCCCTTTGCGCCCACCGACGATTTCACCTTGTCCCAGAATCGTCGGAATTACTACGGCATTATTCTCTTCGCGCCCAATATCCTGCTCCCGCGAACGATCCTCCTTCTCACATCGCTGCACCGGTCGCCAAAATTGTCGGAAACGAATCGCGCGGCTCTATGGAGAACACGATCGAGTTGTTCGCGCGTAGAACCGCCGTTGGATCGAAGGACGAGCCGAAGGGTTAATGGGACGAACGAATCCGTTTCAGCCTTGGCCCGCGAAATGTAGGTTGCGGGAAGTTGCCGGCGTACGGCAGCTTAAAAACCGACTACACGTACAATACAACAAGATGCAAAGCGCGAACGCGATGCGTACAAAGTATTAACGTTGTTTGTTTTCTACGAATAGAACTACCGCTTTATCGATGTTCGTTCTATAGCATGGCGCGAATACAACTTCGTGAAATGGAGTATTCAAAGTAACGCCAAGCAGAGAAAGAATTAACACTAGAAAGGCTACCAATTGATGCATTGGTCATCTTTCTTTGCACGATGTTACTTTGAATTTCTTCGATGAAAGCGAGACTACTTTTTTCGCGACCCATTAATTGACAGGAATTTCCAGCGGTGCAATTGTATCGTGAAGATTCGATGAATTCGTGTCAAGCGCAAAGTGGCGGTTTTGTCGGTGATTTCAATTTCTCGCGTCGACCCGTCGAAGCTGTAAAATCCAGAAGGACGAGCCCCTGTCCACGCTCCAGTTCTTCCCAACGAACCTATCCGCGATCTTCGAGCCGATCTTCGCCAGGCACGCCCGATGCACGCGTGTTCGTACCAGATATGCGTTATGCAATAAAATAATACACCTACTGTACTGCGTAGCTCGTATTAACCAGTTATACAACAAAGTGTGATCGAAGTAAGGCCCATCAGCGAAGATCGCGATCGTACGGGATTCTTCGAGCAAAGACAGGGTCTCCTTCGAGACGGAAAGGTATAAATAAATATATCCACGAGCTTGGAAAGGAGTTAGCCGATATTGACCGTGAACGTGATCGCCGATTCTATTCGCGGTGCGAAGCGTCATTGTCTGATCGCACGAATAGCTCAGATATCCTTCCACGCAACCTCTTTTTCTCATCTTTCGCTAACAGAAACGAAATCGAATTATACTCGCGCGAAAGGAAAAACGCTACGAACTTTTACGCGCCCCTGTTCGTCGCGAACGCGCGCTTTTCACTGGAGCAATTTAAACGACGCCTGACACTTATCAATTTGCTTATCAAGATCTGGCAATATTCCCGCGTGGACGTCGACCGCGGTTTTAAATCTATTCTCGGTCCTGGCGTCTGTTTTTCTAGATCTTAGCCAAAACAGACGCTCGAAATGTAAAGGAAAATTAATATGTCTACAGTTTTAGGGTTGATTTGAGGCGTTCCGATTTGTAATGACAATAATCCCAGCGAATCGCGACAAAGACTCATCGCTTCCTCGACGAGGCACAAACGGAGGCGTCGCGTCGTCGCGTCTATGAGACTTATGTTTTATGCAAATCGATGCACGCGAGACGTTCTAAGAAAGAAAGAAAGCTCAATGACTGGCTGGTAAGAATATCACGGGGACGGGACGAGCAACGTCACGATGATCCTGATTATTCTCGTTCCTCGCGACAGATCCGAGGTCGCGGCGATGCACGTTCGTAGCCGCGAATGGAAAATACAATCGAGAATCGTCTCGTCCATCGCCGTCACCTTGTATCTCATCTTTTGGTCCCCTTTGTCTTTTCCGCTTCCACGCCTTCCGTTCGATGCTCTGAAACAAAGGATTATTGAAATAAACGTTGACGAGTCGTAATTTGCGTCGAAGAAAAAAATCTGCGCGTCCTTCTTTGCATTTGTCGCCACGGTCGCTTCCTTCTTGGACAACGACGCGTTATCCTTTTTGAGAAACTCGGTGGAACTCGGACAAGGGCGCAGAATTTTGCACGAATATTAGTTTAATAGACGATCCCGATGCTTCCAAACTTTTTGACAGTAGTGTATGTCGCGCGAAACGAACGGCTCATTGGGATCTTTGATGGACACGTTGATCGTTTGCCAAAAAGTAAATCGGTATCGAAGGCTGGCACCTGCATACTTATTATAGAAAACGCGCGAAACAATTTTTAACGAAAACATCGGACGGTATCATGCCGGCCGTCAAAAACCATACTTCGTTCTGCGCGGTTCGAAATTAGCCGCGGCTATTTTTACGGGATCTCTCTCTCGCTTTTGGCGGAATTACAGTTCACTGAACGTACGACGTCGAAGTAAACGAAAAGTTGGCCAACTGTCCACGCGAAACACGTGTTACGCGCCGATCTAAGGGCTCGGTAGACGCGATCGTTTTTCACGTTGCGTGCCTGCAGTAAATAAGACAGACACGCGCTTTTTATCGCCGCGCAACAGCGATAGTCGTACACGTGTTTACGTCGGATTATTGTACAACTGGAATGCGTATCTGTTATTTGTATAATATTAACACGTTGACTGCTAAAATTCAAACAAGCGGTACCAAAAAGATAAATTCGTGTTCAGAGAAATCGAAATACGATTTTAATTCAAGATCGTTCTCCAGGCCGGTGTTTACTAGTTAAACTTTACTTTTAAATGTATCGTAATTTTAAACTCACCTCGGTTTCTCTAGATTCTGTTAGATTCGCATATTAAACTATGTGATTTTGTTTCCCGCCTTCGAGTCGCGCGATTTTGCTGACGGATTTCGACGTTGGCGCGTTTCGTCGACGCACGAGATCTCGCGATCGAGGGAAAAATCAAAGTTACCGCGCGCGACGATATCTTTTCGGTCGATTCGATACTTCCGTTTGCCTCGTCACGATTTTTACTCAACATTCGAGTTTTCGAATCCCGTGGGAGGATGCGACACGGAACCGATAGTAAACTAAACTGATGTTTCGGCTCGCGAACCAGCCAGCGTAATCTTCGAATCCCCTACCACCTCCGCGCCACGATACCGTCATCCAGCCGTCCAGGAACGGCTGATGGACTCGTCTTTGTTTCACCATTAGATATTTTTTTCTGACCTCACTGTCGCCTAATTGCTTCTACTTGTCTAGTAATGTCGCGATCAATTAGAATGAAAACGGATTTAGAAATAATTAGCCGCACACGTGCTCGAGCGAGTTAACCCTTCGTGGAATAATTCAAAGCCATTTTTAGCTAATAGTCATTTGTCATTATCGTATTACTTTTTTAAGAGATACAGAGAACTGTGCTTTTCATTTAGAAAGACTTTACCTCTCGTGGTGCTGGAAAATTGTACAAAAAAACGTAATCTCGTCAGAGACAACCTTTTTCTTATGTGGCTACGTAAAGATAAAGTGTGTACGTTTTGTTATATCCGACGATCGTCCGCAAAGGTTTGAGAAAAACTGAAACGGAAAACAAATTTTCCCATTGTGCAATATTCTAACCGCGTCAGCGTCTCCTATTACGATCATTATGTCTTCATTATGAAGATTGATCGTGCTACTCTGACACCAGTAATTCTATAACGAATTAAATTATTAAATAACAAAGACAGATTGTATAATCGTGATGCAAAAAGTAGCTCGCCCGCATTAGACCTAAGACGACATGTGCTGCATCTAAAATGCACCGCGCGTCGTATGGTAAATTGTATATCTGTTTTATCAATGATTAATACAGCTCTATCGATCTTTTAACACGCCGCATGAATTCAAACGATCTTCCTTTCTTCTTTCTTCTTGTCTTTTATGTCGCAAACAAACATGGACGAGATTTTATTAAAACTTTTATTCCATTGTTATTCGACAAATTACGGATCAAAAGTTATTTATCCTTCCTCTGTATACAAGCGACTATCATTTCTTTATTTCTTCCATTTTTATTTTGCGATTTCCAAAGAATTTGTCAGACCTTTGCGTTACGATGATGCGCGAGGGTTACGTTGGGGTGCATACATTCCTGGGGTCGGGGCGCAATCGGTGAATATCGTCGATATTCGT
The DNA here is from genome assembly GCF_051014445.1 of Colletes latitarsis. Lineage (NCBI taxonomy): Eukaryota > Metazoa > Arthropoda > Insecta > Hymenoptera > Colletidae > Colletes > Colletes latitarsis. The sequence continues at coordinate 38,164,195 of NC_135138.1, forward strand.
CGATCCTCGGGTCATTAATGTTTGAAAAGCCTATAGATTTACAAGTTGTTAGTCGTATTCGGCATTCGCCGCTACGCCTCGGACGTAGGAGCGTCGCTCGTTGCGTTCGCTTTGGTCCGCGGCTTCGCTCTTGTGCACGGTACGGTACGAATCGTAATCTGTCCCAACTCGAGGATTTGATTGCACTTTATCTTGGCCTCTTTGATCCGATGAACTCGTTACGCACTGTTCTTTCGTCGGCTGGACGAGATCAACGAATTACTTTCGGTTGAATCCGCGTCGTCATCGCGCGTCCGATCTACGATGTTTCGCTCGTTTTTATTGTAAACGCGAGGTCGCATTAACGAGCGCCGTAATTCCTCTCGTCTTCGCACTTTATAATTAAAAACAAGCCTTTTTACAAATACCCGTCTCTGTGCGCGCGTTACGAGACGATACGAACACCGTAGGAAGATTAATAATTGCACTGATCAACAGCAAATATAATGTTACTCTGAGAAATCAATTCAAGTCCTTGTAGAAATGAACATGCTACTTACGATTTGTTGACCAGTATTATAGCAGTACTTATAACAGTTTAATTTAACGGTTTCCAATCACTTTGGCACACGGCCAGCGATTGAAAGCTGTTGAGGAGATATTCTAAGGCGACTCACGTTTAATGGTTTGGAAATAATTAAATTTTATGTAAAGACTAAGAAAAAGGAAACAATTTTATATAGTAAGGTGTACTAGAAATGGCTAATTATTATCACAAACGACAAATTAAGTAATTTTGGCCACCTTGGTAGATCTAATGTTATATTTTTAAATGTACATATTTCCGAAAATTTTTCGATACGCCAAAGTAGAAAGTCCCTTGATAAATCCCGACTGTAATCGAGTACATTGAACAGTAGCGCGTTTAACTGTGGAATAGGTCAGTGGAGCACGCATTTATAATACGAATTATAATCGATTAAAGCGATCACCCGAGAAGCGAAAGATCCAGATTCGAATCTAGATTCTGCGATTCGGTAGAACGATCTCGTTTCGTCTATAGAAATCAGAAACGAAATTATTAATTTTCTTCGAAAGTTCCTTGCGATCGTAATGGCCGCCGTCCGCGAGTCAATGGGTTACGGTCACAATTTTTACGAAGATAAACAATCGTAAACAAATAAATGCTCTGAGATTTGCTCTTAAATTATTACGCATCTGGAATACTAGGACAACGTTTGCACGATAAATTATGGATACAAAGGAAAAAGGAGGAGCGATTAGCGCACTTTGACTTCAATGTCGTTGCTAGCTGTGACGAAGACGAAGTAGCAACGATCGCATCTCTCGAGCGCAATTTGCTCGTTCGCGATATCGATCAGCGCGAATCGTGACAGCGATCGTAACGTGTAAAACAATAATTACCAAGGAACGATAGGAGTTCCGAGAATAACAACAATCGCGTGTAATCTGTAGAAAGGAAATTAACGCGCTGACTGTCATGGCGGTCGCTGGTGAAGCAGATCCACCGAAACGCCTGTATCTTGGACAATTTTTATTATTTTCGCGTGAAAAAAATTGTGCATACTTGTCGAAATCCGACACGAAAGTGTCATGGTTTCTTTCTCTTTTTAAATTCCATAGAACGTATGAAAACGATTAGATTAGAATACCCCCTGATGCCGAACAGGGCAATCGTCTCGATTTGTCCGCGCTCGTTAACCGCAGTGCGACCGATATGAAATTAAATAATTGCTTCGACATACATTCCGCGTAGACGGTACCGTCGATGACAATGCAAATTGACTCAACAGGCAGGATCCATTTCGTTCGTAAAGGCAATCGTGTACCTTCTCGGCTCGGCTAGTCAACGCTAACTTCTTTGGGAAAGTCAGACGATCGAGCTATCGCTCTCGATTGAAACCTCCGCGCGACAAACACAAAGATTACGAGGGCAAAGAAAATTGCGGTAGAAAGAATTCGTGACTACTTTATTAAAAATGTAAAACAGAGTAATCCAGGTACAAAGATGAAACTGTACACGATCTACATCGGCTTTACGTGTCGTGGTATCTACAGTAATCGGTATCCTCGATTAGCTCCTGAGGGATCAGCTCTTCGGCCGGGAATTGATGGGACATCGTCGCCGCGTAACTTTCCACTTCCTTGAAGATTCTCAACAGATTTCCGCCTACGAGTTTCTTGATATCCGACGCCGACCATCTTCGGTCCCTCGTTAATTCGGCTAGCAACAGAGGATAACCGGAAACGTCCGGAAGTTCGACCGGCGGACTAAAAGATAAGCGAAAATTTAATCATCGTCGAGATAATATTAAAATAGATTACATACGTTGTACCACAGTACCAACCTTAATATACCGTCGTAACCGGCTCCAAGACCCACATGATTAACGCCAGCTATTCGTCTAATATGATTGATGTGAGCTGCAAAGAGACAAGCATGGTAGTTCGTTACAAAAACGTTCGTCTAGAAGATTTCTACTTGCATAGCATACCTATGACATCGTACATGGAAGCTTTATCGCCACAGTTTAAATGTGCGCTGTCGAAACTGACCATAACCAGACCACCGTTCACGGACTGGAAAAGAAAAATTATGAAAATTGTCCAACGATTCGTTCGTTTGACTTTCTTTTCTCACCAAGTTGCGCAGCACATCGTCCGGAACGTTGCTGGACGAATTGCAGAGAGCTCTGGCCGCGCTGTGAGAAAATATCACCGGCGCTTTGGTCGCTATCAGCGCGTCTCTCATGGTCCTTATCGAAACGTGAGAGAGATCCACGAGCATCCCTAGTCTATTGAGCTCCTTAACAACCGCTTTGCCGAACAACGACAGCCCGTCGCTGTGAAAATCCAGCGACGCGTCCGAATTCGGGTCCTCCACCGAGCAGGAATCCGCCCTAAGGACAGAAAATTCTTTAGCACTTGTACGCAAGATAAATATCTAACGTTAGGCTCTGTTTTCAGCGAAGCAGGAGGATAAAACCATTGGAGACTTACCACGGAGTGTTGCACTTGTGCGTCAAAGTCATGTATCTCGCCCCAAGTCGATGGAAGCTTCTCAACACCGCCATAGAGGTACCGATGCTATGGCCACCCTCGATTCCTACCAAGCTTCCTATCACACCGTCCTTGTGTGCCTTTTCGAGCTCCTTGCTGCTCGTCACCAGCCTTATTCTCTTCGGGTACCTCGATGCCAGTCTACGTACCACGTCTATTTGTTCCAAGGTGAGCTGAACCGCGTCGAGGAATTGCGCCTCGCATGGAACGTACACGGACCAGAATTGTCCGCCCACGATACCTTGTCTCAACCGGACCAAGTCGGTTTGCCATCGTGGACCCCAACTCGCGTTTTGCGACAGGTCCTCGTCGAAGGGAAAGTCCTGCAACTTTGTGCTTCCACGGTGCTTTCGAAGGTTCCAAGCGAAATCGTTGTGCCTGGAAGATTGAAGGAAATTTAATTGAACAGCTCGACGATCGCTCGCTAGATGTTATGGTCGTTCGAAACGATCTAGTTTACAAAATGTCGGTTACCCATCGACGAGAGGAATCTCGGAGAGCATTCGTCGCACAACTTGGAGCCTAGCTTCCAACAAATGCGAGCTTCGCAGTTCTAAAGCTAAAGGTAATCCTACACCGGCGACCAAGGCACATCCGAGGAAAAAGAAACCTGCCATCACTATCCACCTTCTCAGCATACTTCGTCCTGCATCGTACGTAGAGGCCAATTCAATTCAGATCTTTCGGTGTGCATTAACACTTCGACGGCCGCTGTCACGTGCACGTGATCTTGTATGTTCATTATACCTACTATCCTCGCGTGCTTTACTTTAGTCTACGTTGTCAACAACTATGTAAGGCTAATGTTTGAGTATCTGTAAAATGTTGAATTTAAAAATTGCAGGTCAAGAAACAGTCAGGAATCTTTCGTCGAGTAGACAACAGTCTCCGTGCGAAACATGCGGCCATCAAAGTGTTAGCATCTTTGTTTTACGAATCTCCCTATCCTCTTTCGGAGGATTTACGCTCGTAGACAGTTTGACGATTTCGAATTTCACGATCGGTGATTTTTTCCCCCTTTCATTGACCAGCGAAATCGTCGTCGATCCGTGAATCGAATGGAAATCGTATCGAATTTTCTGCTGTTTGTCCGTCTTTGTTTTCGCGCGGGCAGAAGTCACGCCGCGCGGAGCAGGCTCGCCGATGTGCGAAATTAGAGAAAAGAGAGAAGAGCGATTAATCGACGACGACCGATCGATCGTTGTACAACCGCGAAATCGAAGAAGAGATCGACCGCGAAAGGAAACAGCATCGCGCGACTGGTCATGGGACCGATACTATCGATGATACTAAATCGATTTTATACCAAAGTACTCGATAGGAAGCGTCAATTCCGCTGTATCGGATCAAAATCTTTTTGATATCTCAATAGTTATGGATACCAGTAGATCGAAAACAGTTATGTTTGTTTCGAGCCCTATACGTATGAAGTTTTATACATTGGCGAGGTGGACTTTGTTTATTCGTTAAAGACATACCGCTTTCCCTTGGTGGCTCTTTACTTAACGACGTAGAGACACTCAGATCCTTTGTATGGTGTAATGCATCGCCATTAGGTAATTTTCTTATAAGCTCTGGGGACGATAACTGCAAGCATGTCTGTAAAAATATTAATCTAAGTTTAATGAAAGATGTAATTTGTACACTTAGAGAATGCTTGAAATCCTTTAGCTAGATTGCAAAATTTTTAAAACTGATTTCGTATATTTGGGCCATTTTTGTACAGTCGAATCAGAGGAATCTATTGCAAGAAAAGATAATATGACACAAAAAAATAAAAATAGATAAGTATAATCATTTACGATATAGCCGTAGAATCATCTTAGGCGAAGGAATAGTTAATGCAATCGAATGAACTGCCAAAAATTCGTGAATTACCTCTAATATGTCGACTTCTTTTCTTCTTGGAGGTGGAGACCGATAAACCATGCTATCTTTATTCACTCCGTAAAGCTCAAACATGTTTCCCTTCTTTCTACGATTCGTCTGTCGCCTGTTCCTTAGGACAGTAAATACTGAAGGGAGCGTCTCGTTTCGAGGAATATTAACGCATGCGCCAACCCTCGTATCGACCCAATATCGGGGAAACGTTTCAAATCTAAAAAATTTCACCTAATCGGTAAGATTTAAGAAAAATTGCTTGCACGATACTGTGTTCCAGTAACTACGGTACGCGTTTACCCGAACATTCGCGTCTACGAGATGCGATACAATTCATTTGTGATACGTAGTTGCGAGACATCGAACGGAACGCGTCATAAAAAGATATTTTTATTGACGTTTTTAAATCCCTTCGTCCGTGTGTTTTTACTATTTTACATTCGCAATGAAAGAGAATTCTACGATACTGAAAGGACATAATTCAGTCGACGAATGATGGATTTCGCGAGAGATAATGATTGGTTAATATAATAAAATAAACTCTGCACGAAACAACTGTAATCGATCCAAGAATATGCATACATATCGTTGAGAGAAACATACTTCGTTTACTACTCTGTTCTTTTCGCATGTCTCTGGATTATTTCGTTAACGTAGGAAACTGATCGAAGAATCGAGTACAAAAATTCACATGGAAATATATTTATTCGAGCGTCGTGTACTTATTTGTATTATCGCGTTGTTCTAATGGAACGCGCGACAGCACAGTGATCGAACGCCCGACTCGTTGTTCAAAAATTGTTTGTTTCGCGCTCGTTTGAGAGGATAGGAAGTCGTGTGGCACGCGTCGCTTCCAGGCTGCGCAGGAGGATATGCGCGAAAGTTAATTCCCACCGCCATATACCGCCATATTGTTTGCGGTAGTCGTGTACGAAGTTGGTCGATTTGTACGCGGTCTCGTGAGTTTTTTTCTTGTTCGGTGAGTCCTTCGGGAAAATTTGCAAACATTTCGCGAAAAAGCAACATGAAGAAGACCAAGGACGTGTCCGACGAGGACGAATATTCTGCAGACGATCCGGAAGAAATTGAAGGAGCTTCCGAAGAAGACTGGACTCCTGAGGCCGGGGTCGAGGTAAGCCCACGCTACTAACGCTTTTCCCACCTTTACTGTTATCGCAAACATTCTTTCTCGCATTTTTCTCTGGACTGTAATTTCCCACTTTCTGGTCACTATTCTTATACAGATTTCGCCACACGCGAATACGTTTATACGCCATTATTCGCGATTAAAGATCTGTCAATCGGAGGCAGCTCAATTTGTTCGTTTTAGTTGGAATTGGAACTGGAAATTCGAACGTTTTCGAATAATGGATCAACATGGTCGTCTATGATATTTTCATCAATCTATTTGTTTCACGCGTTTCGTTATTGTTAAATATAAATTGTTTCCAATCAATCTCCTCGAATAGATAACGAGAAAACGTGAATTGGTTGTGTAGCAGCGCCGTCGAAGCCGTGACAAACACGCTACCTGATATATCGTACGTCTTCGAAAGTGTTATCACTGGTAGAATTATCTTACGGAAATTTGTTTTATTGTAAAAAAAAACGCGCGCATTTGATAGTTCGTAACGCGGATAGGAAGTCCAATTTTGGATCGTATTATTTTTGTAAGAAAACAGTTATTCTTGATGATAGCGTTGTGACCGTCGCGAGTCATCGTTGCCGGCCGGTCAGTCGGTGGCGCCAGCTAATGAATTCTTCAAAACAGTGCAATAGTACGCTTAACCATCTATGGTTTTTAACGCGTACACGCTTTACCGTTTAACCTCGTATATAAATTAAATATGTAGATATTATAAATTTTGTATTAAATTTAAAACAAACGATGCTAGGTAAGTGCATTTCATTACGATGATATATTTTCGTTGTTACATATTGCTGTTATCAAAAAAGTAACAAAAGAATAACCACAGTATTTTCACTAATTTTTTTAGGGTGGTGCTAAAAAAAGGCCACAGAGGGAAGTTGCTAAAAAACGACAACATTCGGAAGAAGAAGAAGACGAAGAGGAAGAAGAAGAGGAGGAGGAAGATGATGAAGAAGACGAAGAGTCTGATTCTGACACAGGAAAAAAGCCCAAAAGGAAAAGACGATCAAAGAAAGAAGAAGATGAAAAGGAAGATGAAGATGAGGACTCTGATGATAATAGCTTTAATGAATCGTCTGGAGAAACACCAAAAGATTTCACTGTGAGTTGTTCCTCTAATCCTTATTTCATATCTGTGATTATCCATTTAAATAATGACATAATTGTATTATTTACATTGTCTATTATAGTCTGGGGCATTTGTTGTTGCAAAAGCAGACATTGGTACAAGTACGGATCCAACACTATGGAGGATAGATGGAAAAGCTTTACTTCAGAAGTTTTTACCTTTCAAAGAAAATGGAAAGACACTATATAAAAGCACGTCAACGGTAAACTTTAATACATTTGGTGTAAAAGTTCATCTTTTTATTTCTACATTTTTCTAATAAATCTTTTTTTTTTTCAGTATTCCGGATGGTCGGTGAACAATAAAGATAAGTACTTGGCTGCACAGGTCACTTTTAAAGTGCAAAGTAGAACAGAGACAATTGTTGAACTTCATCTTGATCAACAACAACAAGAAATTGTGAAGTATGTTTCTCTTTTTGTTTCCGTGTATAATAATATGTTTAACCCCTTAGGCACGATGCGGCACTATACTGGCTTTCGCGGATGTCACCTGTCTGAACGACGCGTCACTATAGTGACTCATTAAATGATCATTTTCATATGTTTTGTTTCACACTCTTTTTGCCTTCACAATGTTTTATAACAGTGTTAATATTCATTAATTCAACAATGTTCATTCCAATGTTTACGCATAATTCGCGTTGAACTATCTCGTACAGAGAAACAGCCCCGCGCGAAATTCAACCGTGTCTAAGAGGTTAACAAAATCGTAACAACAATTCGTTCTTTCTGTGTTTCAGGGAAGACAAAGAAGATTAAAATTTAATCTTCCATTATCTACATTTAATGTAAGATCACGGTTGATCTTATTTGTTTATATACATTTTAAGGTATGCTAAGAAAAAATACATCTACATCCACATGTACACAATAACACTACACAGGCATATTACGCAAACAAATGGATGCAGTTTACAAAATGATATTCTAGCAGATTCGTGTTTAAAAATAAGATTGAGTGGACCATGGATCTCAGTTCAAAGTTGCAAAGGGGTAGCTTTACGTGTAATTGATGGTTCTGTCAAATGCGTATGCGTGTTTCAATTAACAATAAAGCTACCTACAAGTGTGCGTCATTATTCAGTTCTTTGGAGGTACACGATATCCACTCGCATTCTGCATTTTATAATTTCAACAAAAGTCTGGACTTCTTAATTCGGCTGCATTATTTTAAAAACGTTTATTTTTTTGCTTTCTTTCTTTCTAATGGTTATTTGGTATATAAATTTGGAAGCAGTCCTGATCTCAAAATTTACTTGGTCGTTTATTGTACTTTGAATAATTATACCCTATGACGAAAACACGTTTATTGACTAAATCCTGCATTACATTTAGTCGTCGAGATGGAAAATGTTAGATATAGAAGGGAAAAAAAACAGTGTCAGTTACCGTTTGTCTTGTGTTCCTATCGTCCTGTGAAAATCCTTGGGAAATTGTATTGTTTTTAATTTTTTTATTTAAATTTCGGATTATTTTCATGACCGTGAGTATACTGAATTTATGTTAATAGTAACAGTGTGAATAAGAAATTAAATTGTACTGTCATCGATCATGTTCAGTGGTATGTCATGTTGGACCTAGTTTTATGGATAAAAATTATGGTTCACATACATGAAAGAAGAAAGAGTAAAAATTAATTGTGTTAAATATTTATTCAATATTCCTGTATTTGTACATTTCATCGTATCTTCTACAAAGCTCCTACCCTGTTTGTATAATCTATGTACATCAAATTTATTGGAATGTAGGCATATAAGGAATATAATTTTCATTATAAGTTTAAACGTTTAAACATTAAATCATATATTTAAAAAATTATACACAAAAATAATTTTACGTAAGTTCTTCAAGAATTTCAGATCACTTTTTAAAATGTTTAAATTTGTACTTGAAACTTTTTGATTAATAGTATTTAAATACAACTTTTACTGTTGTATTTAATTCAATTATAACATGCTGAAATATAGTTAATGTTAACTAAAAGAAGCTCAAATAAAACTATTCAGTTTAGAATAAAAACAATTGGATTAGTTTTAATAACAAAAAGATATACATAATTGAGCACTAAAAACAATTAATGAGCTTGTAAAGTTACAACTGTGTATAAACTGTAGGTTACAGTTAATATTCTTTTTATATTGGTTATGCAAACAAGTTCTAAAAATAACTACTCTTTCAGAATATGTGTTTTTGAAAGCACAAAAATACAAAATAGTACAAACATCAAAATATGGAAAAATTATAAAACATTACAAATAGGAATGTTTCAAAGTTTTCCTCTTACTTCTTGGCAAGACAGATTTGACAGTTGCATTGAGATTGTTATCTATACAGCTGTCCTTTATTGTTTTCTCTTCTTTAGGTTTCATTACATTTTCGAATATACTTTAGTATTAGCTTTTTTTAGGCATTGGATTGTCAATCGATTGAGGTTCTTTTCTTTTAATTTGCAATACATAAAAGCCAAATAATATTAAGTAAAATAAAATATACTAAAGTATGGCGTTTTCATTTCAAGCAGTTCGTAGGCATAGCGATAACTTGTATCTTTGTAAGTCGATGTTAGCAGTTTATTACTTGTCTAACGTGTATCATTAGAAATAGACTCAATGTTCACACTGATCCCAAACACAATTTCATAGCATTGATGTTCTCGCTATAAATATAATCATTCGCTAAGTATTTACAAAAAAAAAAGAAAAAAAAATAATATGTTCTTAAACATGAAAGAAGCTGTAAATGTTGCTTCGACTATGTTTCACGTCGCAGTCACGGTCGATATATCGAAAATTTTATAAATGCCTCGGCGAACGATAGTATGAAGTATGAAAAGTTAATTATATTGCATGTAGGTACCAATGTTCAGTAATTACCATTTATTCTAATAACTTGGAATGTTTCAGTTATATTCAATCATTGTTTCATTTATAAACGAAACAACGTAATATGCAATAATATTATTAACAGATTATTGCTGTGCGAAATTACGGGACTAGAAACTCCGAATTTCTTTCATTGACTATAGGAATGTATTATAACTGTATTTTCCATTGTGTCTAACAGCATATCAAGAATATGAAGCAAAAATAACAAACATTGTTTCAATCGTGTTTATGGTCTATTGCATATTTGTACGATTGAACAACAATAGAACTATTCAAAGGTTAACAGAATATTTAGATGAAACATTCAACATTAAGAATATAAAAAATATCGACTAAAATTAACAAGTGTCATAACACAGTAGCAATAATTTTCAAACATAACGGAACACTGTAATTACACGTGGAAGTGAAAACAAAAAAATATATATATATATATACATACAGACAAAGGCGCACGCACGTTATTTGTAAGCATAATCACATATTGAACATTGGTATTTCATTCATATTTAATATGAAATAAAATTTGAAATCATAACAAAATATTTACATCTTTATTTATAACTGAAAACATAAAAAAAAATGTAGCTGTTATGAATAAAGATGTTTTTTTTTACATATAAAACATTGGCATTGTTAGTTTTTATGGTACTTATTACTTCCTGAGATAATTCCGTGTGCCAGTTTTACTACGTGTATAGTGCTTATAAATGCATTATAAAGCACTATTGATATATGTGAAATAAATATTCAGTTTTTGAAATAGATAATGAAAAAAGTTAAAACAATTTCATATATCTAATACCATGTACAGAATGAAATGTTTTGTAATCTTATGAACAATCATTACTGTCATTCACTTATACGTGAATAATCCTTTTTATATATTTACCCCCTACACTAAAAACCAGGTTCCATTCGTACTGACAGTACATTGCTCAACATTTCTCGAATTTCTGCCATTTCTCTTCTGTTTTTTACCACCATATTTTCTAAGTTTTTATTTTCTTGAATAATTTTGTCCATTTTTTTCCAATATTTTGTAGTACCAGCACAACAACAAGTCGTACTTTCTTCTTCATCCGCGTATATTTGTTCTAAAGATTGATTCTTCTCAGTATGACATTTATCGTTATCTTGTTGTTTTTCTTTAACTAAACTACTATCTACACATTGAATACAATTATCACTTCTTTGAGAAAATGTATTTGAACATTTTGCACCACAAATTTCATCTTCAGTTCTTAATGCCATGTTTTCAGTGATCTTTTGAAGAGAATTAACTTGAATACCTGTACTGTGTTCGCCGATTTCTACATTTTTTTGTGAGTTAACGTCCTTAGATTGCATTTTATCAGATACAGACGTCTTCAAGTTACAGTAACTCAACGCATCCATATCTGTTATTCTAGTTTGTCGCTTTAAAGTTTTCCTTCTTTGCGATAAAATAGATTCACCATTACCATTGTCAATAGTTTGAACGAAACTATCGCTGTGTCTTCGTCCCTGCATTATCGTGAAAGTCTCTCCGAGTTTTACATCGCAAAATCCATCGCTAGCTCTTCGAATATCAGATAAATTTTGCGAAGTTGTACCAAAAGAAATATCTTCTTTAAAATCAATATTTTCGTCTGAAGTTATATTTTGTTCATTTGAATATTCCCCGCAGGTTTGCATTGATAAATTAATATCCGTATCGCAAAGTTCTGTACTGTCGTCGAATGATAATTTCTTTGGTAATATTTTATCATGATTAATATTAGTATCTTCTAAGTTTCTATGCATCTCGGAATTTTCCATGGCATCTGAATTATTATTTACATTGCATTTTGATGATTTTTTTATATCAGAAGGATTAATTTCAATTAAATCGCCATCGTGTCCGAATGCAAAAGATTTTTGTCCTGAAACATTTAGGTTCCCATACAACTTGCTATAGTTTCTAGTACAAAAAATCTTTAAATAAAATAAACGTAGGATGTAGTCAATTCTTACCGATAATCATACGTTTATTACGCATATCAGGACTTTTCGAACGTGGGCGTTCTAAAAATTGTCTATTATCAGGGGACAGTACAGAATGTGTGCCATTGTGTTGCAATGGACTATACGATTCATAAGAATTATACATTGCATATGGGTCATTTTCGTGACTTTCATGTTCTCGTAAACGTTGCATAATTTTTTGTACAATTTCTGACGGTGCTACATACGGTGAACCTTATAAATAAAAAGAATTATCCCATCAGCTGTAATAGACTGATGTTATTGTACATTATATAATACTCATAACATTAAAACATCTAATAAATAAGTAATAATAATTTAAAAAATGATATATAGTAACATTTCAAAATTGAGTATACATTACATCGAGAATGTAACAAAATATATTATTCATGCTATTTTTGATTTTATTAAGAAATAATTGAAAATTTACTTTTATGCATACTAACTTTATAATGATATAACAAAGTTCATGCATATTAAATTTCTTTTATATTTATAGTAAAGAAAAGTAACAGATTAAATATTCAATTATAGCAGGCAAACAATCAAATTAACCATTTGAATTCCAAGCAGCGCGATTGGACTGTTATTCCATGTCGAAAAATGCCGACGTATACTTCGGTTCTATTTGCAAGAAAGTTTTCGTTACATAATTATTTAAATTTATGCTTGTCAAAACACGACGTGTTGAGACCTTAGTGACATATTGCACAAATTAAATTTAATCTTCCGATGCCGTTAGAGCTATCGGTTTTATATTTTTCAACATGAAACAGAAGAAGCGCTATTGCGTTTAAACGGCTAAATACCTATGCAATTGAAATAATATGTTGCTGATTTTGAACTTAAATTCTTCAAATAAAAATATTTTGCAACAAAAATAAATTTCATTTAGAAAGTCCCAACTGCCATAAGACTTACAAACTTAATTGGTCCAGAATGTCGGCGATGTAGTGAAAGTTTAGACACTGATAACGTGTCATCACTTCCTATAAAATTACCATTTACGTAACATATTGTTACTGTCGATTTAAGATGATTTATCTACAAATTTTGTCCCAGCTATACGTCATTAAGCATAATGACTTTAAATATCTGTTCCTCCATCATTTACCATCCCATTATAAATTTATTTTGTTGTATTAGGTGATTTTTTATATAAAACTTACCTGTTAGTCCTCTATATCCTAAAGATACAGAATCAATAGATTCACTTGTTTCTTGTTGTTGTTTCATAAAATCATTAATAGCTATGCCTTTTAATTTTGAAGGCTGCAAAAATCTTTTTGGTATACGTGAAAGAGGACCACTCTCTTGTGGACTATTTGTACAACCACCAAATCCAAGACCAAGTAAGATTGCTTCTGGATCTGCCCTTCTTGATTCTAACAAGCTTTCCACACTACTGCAATGACTGCTATCAGACTGCAGACTTGGATCACGTACCAGTTTATAGGGTAATGAGCTATAAGTAAATATACAAATATAATTATACTACAAAATGTAAGACAGATATATTGAATCTTTATGTATGTTTCATTTTTGCATAATACCTAGGTAGGCCAGGTGTATTAATTGCAGATGTACTAGGAACATTAATAGGTGCTGAAACAGTCATGGTTGGTATTTTTATCCCCAAAGAATGTGGAATATCTTTAGGCTCTGTCTGAGTCAATGGAGTAGTAATTATTTCTTGTTGCTCATCTGCTATAGACAAATCTGTCTTAACAGATGATGGTAGAGAGTGAACCCATTGTTGAACTGGGCCAGTTCGACGCCTCATTTCCCAAATTCCACGTAACCAATCTGTTACTTTTACAATTGTTTCCTTGCCTATATTTTCTAGTAAAATGTAAAGAATCGTTATTAAATAATTTATAAAATTAATAATATTCAAAAAATTAAGTATCTTTAATGCAGTAAGTTCACTTATACCTTAGCATATTTTCACAAAATTTATACTAACTACTGTATATATTTAGAAGAATATGTGTACATTATACGCATGTTACGCATTATCTATATAATTACGAGAACCGCGAATTATGTTTTTAAAAATTTTATCGGAAGAATTCTCGAAAGATTGTTAGCTATTAATATTAATATGAACATTTAAATATTGTAGCACGTACGCACGAAAATATTTACAAATACTATATAATGTACTTTTCTTGGTGAAATACCTGGATCCATATTCTTTAGGCGGCGCAAATAAGATAACATTAAAATTAGTAAAAAGTGAAGATATCTACTTATATAAATACGCAATTAACCAGTTAATGTTTTTATACACGATTGCGAAATTATAATTTAACGGTATGTGCTTATTAGATGAGATAATTAACACACAAAATGCAATAAACTTACGCTACCTTCGATTTAGGAGAAATAGTCGAACAAACAATACATTCCCGTTAGAGTCAAAGTGCACTTAAATGCATGTTAAAGCAACATCGTTCTCTGAGCGATTTGTGTTCCGCGAAGCGATTGAGAACAGAACAGCCACTTGTTACTCACACTATGAGTGCTTCAGGGCCGTTTAATGCAGTGGTACTATTACAAAATACAAAATGAACATTTTTCATTCATATCATACTTTTAGTCTTTGCTCATTTTATTTGATAAAAGTTTGATTTAACGGTTTCAGCCCCAAACGACATTTCCCGTTTATCCATTTCTACAGAGAAACCTTTACTTTTATTAGTAATTATGCAAGACGAACAGATGCAATTTTATTCATACAGGTATACAAATATTAAATTTCTAATTAAAAAATATGTTAGGACAACCAAGTCGTTGTTAGCATATTTTTATCAAAAGGTAAAAGCATCTGTACGTTATAAAATAATACTCTTGCAACCGAAATAAATTCGCATTAATCATATAGATGAGACTATATAAATATATCGTGTATATCACATGTACTTATGTATGTAAATTTGTACATGAATGATATATGCATCAGTTATCAACAGAGTTTAAACTAATTGTATTAATATGTAACCTTCAAATTAGAGAGGCACTATTTTGTGTGCGCGTACGCTTACGCGAAGTAACTATATTACGGAAGATTTTGAAGTTTTATTAATGTCATCTTCCCGGAAGAAAAACAAAAAGAACGTATTAACGCGACGGCCCCGACATGTCGGGAAAGAAGAAAAATATCGTCAAGAAAGAGACAATTCCGATAGAGAAGACGAAGGATCAGGTTAGAAAGATGCATTCAGTTGGTCATGTTTTCAAGGTACTAATATTATTATTAAATTTTCAGAAGAAGGAGAATGGCCTCTTCCTTTCCTTGTTGCTATGTGGGATCTCGGACACTGCGATCCTAAGAAATGTTCCGGTAGAAAACTTGTTAGATACGGCTTAGTGAAATTATTGAGGTTAGGTGCTCGATTTCCAGGCTTGGTCCTCACTCCAGTTGGCCAAAAGGTACAACGATCACACGAAACGTATGAAATAATGTAATTGTAGGTACTTGAGGCTGAAATAGTTTGTTACAGTGCGTGAGCCCAAAGGATCACGATATTGTACGTGAATATGGTTGTGCAGTCATTGACTGTAGTTGGGCACGTTTAGATGATACTCCTTTCGGTAGAATGAAGACACCCAATCCTCGTCTTTTACCATTTTTAGTTGCTGCAAATCCAATAAATTATGGTAAACCATGTCAATTGAGTTGTGTAGAAGCTATAGCTGCTACTTTAATTATAACAGGTTTTCCGGATGAGGCAAAATTTTATCTTGGAAAGTTTTCTTGGGGCCATGCATTTTTAGAATTGAACGAGGAATTGTTAAAAAAATATTCGCTTTGTACAAACTCAGAAGAAATAATAGCCACCCAGGAAAAGTTTCTTGCTGATGCAAGACAAGAAAAAATTGACAGACATGGTAATTTTACAATCATTGTAAAATAATGATTTTTATTGTAAAATAGTCATTGCAAATAATGCCCAACTTTGCCATCGTCATAACGTTATTACCTTTATTATTCATAATTATTTTGAAGCTGTTTCAGATTTTCCACCGACGGATTCCGAAACAGACGACGAGGAAGGAGAAGAATCAGTGCCTGCGAATACCGTTTCCCAAATAGATAAGCAATTGAACGATATAAATATAACATAAAAATTGTACATATTTTTTTATTTTGTACTTAATACAAAATCCGTTACATTACACGCTTATATATTACTCATCGTTAATAAACAGTAAAGATCGTACATCGAGCAACAGTGAAATGCGATTCTTTACGTTAACTACGCTATATTCGAATGTCGCGCTTTATTCTTGGTTAATGAGGAGTTTCGAACACATTTAATTTGAAGCTTTCGAAATCTTAAGCTACGTATAATGAATGTTTAGTAATTATTTAGTTTTCCATTTTTACTAATTTTGATAAGTTTTAGCTATATTATGGGGAACAGGGTTTTTAATAATTGTTACTTATATTATATATATTGTTCAACGTCCAATAAGATTCGAAGCTATTCGAAGTCTCCCCTACCACTTTTGGTTATTTCATCGCGCTTGCGCGTCTCGTAATTTTCAAGATGGTGGATGGCATCTCGAGAGTGAACTGGTCCGTCAGTTGCACAGCTGATACCGAAGTGACGTCAGTAAAACAAAGCCATGCGCGGTCGATCGCAGCCGCGAGGTAAACTGAACCGTCCGAGCCGTCTTGCGAACAAACATTGGGCGTCCGCGAAACAGTGAGGTGCATTTAGCAAGATTTCTCGAGCAAGGGTACAGTTTGCGTGCGCGAGTACGGTCGACTCGCGTCTTCCTCGCAAACGATGCCGTTTATATCAAAGGATTGGCGCAGTCCTGGCGAGGAATGGGTCAAGACCGTGGAGGGCTGGGAAAAGAAGAAAATCCTCGAGTGTGCAAACAATAAAACGCTTTCTCTCCTCCTTCGGTAAGTGTTACTGGTCACTCTGGCGTTCTCTGCTCTCCTTCTACGTTCCCGGCGTCGTTCTTTGTTTTCAAATAGCAGTCGACGCTCTGGCGGGGCCAGTCGTTTCCGGGTGCTCGGTCCGCTTCACAGCTGTTACATCGATCGAATGACAGTTAGTCCTCGGTTTGTTTACAATCACGAGCACTACGGAGGAGCGTTCTGTCCGTCGTGACAGTCGTTCGCCTGACATTCCGTCGAGTGGACCGAACCGTGACGGAATATACTCACTTTCGAAGCGTTCAGTGGTTTCGAACAGGATTTTTTTTTCTGTATTATCTCGCCAAACTAGTACGTCGCGTCGTATACCAAATTTCATACGCGTCTCATAATCGTCGAGAAATCAATCTCAGTTTCATCGATAAAGAATCGAACTCTTTCGACGGTGCATTTACGATGTAAATAAATAACGTTCTTCGGATTCTTAACGTTTATCGATCAATTCATAGTCGTACGTTATTTTTTATCGACGAAATTGTTTCTTCGTTCAAAACATTTTGACGTTAGTATGTCAAGAATGCTACAATAATAATTCTTATTAAACTTTCTAGAGAATCAAGAGAGTTCAAAGCCGTCGATCGTTTGTGGCAGTCCAAACATAGCTACTTACACGTTCTTATTGTTAGTACTTTTCCAAGACAGCGGAACTTTCGTTGCAAAATATTTTGATCCCTGATTATACCGAGTCGTTGCATCGTGAGTGTTGCCTGCTCAAAGCTGGATATGCGACAGAACCGATAGGCAATTTCCTTGGAGTCATTACGCGTAACATTGCATGTACATTTTTCTTTCATTCTCTTTGTTTTCCACGATGGCGAATCGTTGTGTTTCTAATTAACGGTGCGTGCTGCATACACGCGCGCGAGCGCACTCTCTTTATGCTTATTGCTTCGTGATCTTCTTTTGTAGGCAGGTGTGCGTATGATTGGATTGGACGTGTACATACGTACATACGTGCACGTTCTCGTTCACGAATTAAGCACCGGCATCGCGAGACCGTGAAAGCTCCTCGTACCAATTCATACACCGTAGACAGTCAGGCAGGCGAGCTGTCGGGGCTGCATCGTCGCCACGCTTTCGCGCGCTTCGCGAAAGAAACGATCCCCTTTCTTCTCCTCTTTCTGTTTGCACGCCAAACAAACTATCGCGAGTAGACTAAATAGTTTCTCGTTACCCCATTACACCAGCCATACTCGATCTGCGGCCCGAAACACTCTGGCACTCATTATCAATATAATAATAACAATGATTCTTTATTTAACAGGTTGATTCCCTTTGTATGCATTTAAAACAAAGAAGAAAGTTTAACGATGAGGAAAACATTTTTGAGGGACGAAAAATACGTGGACACTCGCATGAAATGTTACCGTAAATCAACAAATCTAAATAAATATCGCGGTGGTTCCAAACAAACTTTTCAGTTGTCACCTAGGCTTTGTACAAGAAAAAGAGTTTCATATCAAGTTCACTTTAGGATCTTTGGGACAGTGTTTTTTAAAATGCAGAGCACAAAGAAAAAGAAATGTTGAAAGTTGTGGATAACTTAAACATTTCTTTCTATTAAACATTGATAAACAGAGTTTAACAACTGTGGGAGTATATTTTCCTTGTATCATATTACACCTACCATTTATTGCAGACATAGAAACTCTTTTCTTTTTTTTTTTTAGGGAGTTGCCTTCCAAGAAGTTTGGAACCCACTGCTTTAGGTAGTAGAGATCAGAATGGGATACATTTTTTGAATTAGCTCAAAGGAAAACTGTCACTTTGTCTATAACATATATTGATTACATTCTATATATTTCTTCCTGACTTTATAACGTGGTACCACGATGATTCGTTGAAGTCAAACTTAATTTTTTAACCTCTTCTGGGCACGGCTGTGCAATTTTGTATCTTAACGATATACAATTTGCCTGGAATAGCAGTTACGTGTACGTATCCGTCGGCCTTGGCTTCCGGATTGCAGCGCGTAGCGCGCAGCTTCGCTCCGATCAGCGGCTCTCAAGATCCACGCGAAACTTATTACGAGCAGCAAGCTTTAAACTTCTTTGTTACTTGCAGCAACGAAGGTATAGTCTGTGGAATCTTTTCCATGTCTCGCCCAAGGGGAGACATTCCTTCAAACCCGCGAAAGAAACATTTTCAATAATTTATTACATGAAAACCACTCGGTGAATTCATTTAATTGTTGTTTTATTAGGAAATGGGTTTAATTGTAGATTATTTTAAAAAATGTTGAAACCTATAAGTCAGTGTGCAGTGAGAACATAGCCGCCTGGCCCTATTACTCTATTTGGTATACTTTCTCTGTGTACACTTTGCTTTCTCGTTGTTGTTGGTAGGATACGATGAAGAATGCATATAAATTCTCAAAAATGATGGAACATATTCTCCAAATCATAGCAAACAGCGACGCAACTTGTTCGTGTCCTGGTACGAAAGTGGGTCGCGACCTAGCTAACCTGACCTGTACCAATTTCACAAATCTCCTTCTGTATCACCGAGTCCTGATAAATTCGATTCGGCGATACCGTGCTTCTTGGCGACTATCTCGCATTTCGCATCCGACGGTCTTGACCGAAAAACTTCGTTCTTTATGAAAATACCAAGTATCCTATAATATTTATACTTAGTATCTCACAATATACAATATTTATAGATGTAAAGTTTTCAAATGAACACTCTGTATACGTCAATGATGCAGATGGATTGAAAGTGATGCGCGTGTGAAAACGGGATCTTAGAATGCACGTGAAGATTTGTGCTGCAAGAGAACGAACAAGTCGGTCTTAGAGAGTAGCAGCGAGAGAGTCTTTGAAAGAGAGTTATAGAGTGAAAGTCGCGTGAATAGCTAAATAGAGTTTAGATCAGTGGTTTCTAAACAATTTGAGAGGCGTCCGTCAATGACCCGACATCCCCACTCTATCGAAGCGTCGAATAAGCTTGTAAATTTTTTGATACAGTGTGCAGAACGAAAGTTACGAGAACTATTAACAACGCAAAGGTGAATGCATTCAATTCGAGACTATTTTGTCTATTATGCGATACTATGAAAGTCGAAACAACTCCTGTTGCGCGCCGGTATACGTTGGCTACCGAGAGGAAAAGTTTTTTCAAGTATTTAAATCACCAAACAAGCTTGCCCCAATTTTCGTAGATATAATATCAAATTGATCCAAGTTACTCATAGACGTCGATTAGATCTAGTTTGTTTAGCTGACTTGTTTGCGATCGCGAACGATTTGAACACCTCCGCGCAGGGAAGGGATGGCTTCGTGCTTTACGATGGCAATCGATGGACAGAAACGAAAGCTAAAAGCATGAAACAGTCGAGTTTGAAGAAAGCGGTGTCACATGTTTCACAATCTAATAACAGTCATCTCTGATGCAAGCGAACAGATTAATATTACTGCCCCGGTGATCGCGGTGGCCATAAAATTGATCCTTGCGTATCAATCCACCTACCTGGTTTCGTAAGTTTTATTCAAACAATTCTAGTAAGTTTTAAAGTGTTATATTCCTTGAACTATTGGGTGTAGGATACAAATACTTTAATACTTTTTTGTAGAGATTAAAAATCAAGACAGGGAACTTATTAAGCCTCCTGAAGACATCGCGAGACGTTTTTCACCAGCTTTCCTGAAGTCTGAAGTAAGAGCGAAGCCCCTGCGTACCGAGAACGTTTCCGAATGCTCGACTTTTTTGCGCGAAGCGTGCCTGACCGCATGCACAAACACGCAGACGTTCGTGTATCTACGCGACTCGTTTCACGACCGGTATTACCGATAGTTACATAATGTCGTGGGATTATTGGCGCGAGGTTTCTCTCCCTGCGTCGCGTAAGCGCGTTAGTGCAAGGTCTCTGCTAGCGACCGTACACGGGCGATTCGTCGACCTTAACACTTCGTCGAGTATGAAAATTCGGGACGACACGAATCGTTCGGATCGTTAGGCATACTCTAACCCCCTACAACAACGCGTGGATCTAAAGTTACATGGTCGTTATCTACATTTTCAAAGCTTCGTTTAATCTCATAAACATGTATCGTTTGTAGTTTTTAACAAACAGCATAGCTTGCAATCATTCCGTTTATAACTACAGATATCCTCCGTATAACACGGTAGTTACAACATTTTCTCTGTCTCTACTGTAAATTATTGGTTGCAAGCATAACCGATAACGATCGCTGACAAAGTTAATGCGAACTTTGTACTTTATTATTGTTTCGCCTCGCGTGCAACGTATTTAGTATTCTTGTCTTTTACTGCCTCTTTTTTCCGTCCGTAAATACGTACACATCACCCAGCTTCGTAATGAATCCCACCGGCTCAACGTGACACAAAGATGGATCTTACTATTCTGTTGTTCAATGTGTAAAGTTCTCCATTGCGGCACACCTTCGTATTTATGCAATATAATACATCTAAACATAGTATTTTACAAAGTAGGGCTCGCAACAGTCGAAAGGGAGAACGAGAAACATTTTTTAACGCAAAAGAATACGAATAACTCTAGCATCTCCCTAACATTGTAGTTGTTCCTCTAGAATCAAGGTGTGCGTAGTGTTGACAATTAATTCTAACGTTTCATATCGCAAGATTCGATTTACAGAACAAAGAAAAATGGGTCGTCCGCTAACCGACGAACAATCGATCCCTGTTGCGTTAACCATTGTTAATCCTTTGACGTATCCAGTGACCTTTTGCGGTAGTTGGAACAAAGCTTTTCGCACAGACTATCTTCGTTTGCATGATTTTGTTAAGGATGTGTGTTGGAAACAGATTCGCGGTCCGTTTAATTTACCGTGCCAAGCAGTTGCACCCAGGCCTACCATTTCTCTTTGTTTCCACATATTCTTTTTTTAACTACCTCGCAAACAGTGTCGTTGACTCGATAAAAAGATGTTTATTCGTTACTTTTATTTAAATCAAATTTTATCCGAATAATACCCTAGCGCTGTTGTTGTTTCTAGATCGAGGCTCTCCGATCTCGGTTTGTAATCTCGAAAACCGGTCCTGTCCTTATCGTGCTATAATTGAGACCGTTTGCTGGCCTACTATATGTATAGTTCGATAACTGGGAAAAAAGCAAACCCACGCCCACGCGTACGCTTATTGCCCGCGCGTGTCGTTCCACTAATTTTTTTTTCTGCTCGCGCGAACGAGCAACACACCTATTAACGCACGAAGTAACGTTCACGCTTGGCGATTCCGTTTGCCAGCGAGTTGCCAGTTGCCAAGTTTAAGACGAGAAACGAACAATTACTTCGATCGTTAATGTTTCCTACGCGCAGCTTCCACTTGGGTCAGTGAGAAATTTTAATATCGACCAACGCAAACCGTTCTATGTAATAGATAAACGGATCGCGACAGACATGGTATTATCGTCTCGTTTCTTTGTTTCTTACAGCGGCGATAAGGATGCGCTCGACAAGAAGGAAAAGGACAAAAAGAAAGGTGAGTACCATGCGTTTGATCTTATCGATTCGCACGGATCCGATACGCCTACCATTATAATTTACCATGTCGTAAATGCCCTTAACAAACACAGTAATCCCCGCCTGTATGCCTACAAACCGGTTCCACTTGCTGTCGTACATCCGGGGTGGATAACAATTTTTTTTCCCCTTGAATGATTAACTTAGAAAGTAATTTCAAGTTAAAATTTTAAAGGATGTTTCTCGAAACCGTTGGTAGAAATAGTATTTGTAACAAGGAATTTATTGTATTGTGAAAAACGAAAAAAAAAAACGCGTGGGACGCAGAGGGACGCTTTGGAACGCCCTGGAACGCGTCGTCCTTTGCGTCTCGGACGGAAAGGGGCGCTCATCGCTCGGATCTTTCGACTAACCATCTTCTCGTATAATTTTAGAAAACGTCGTCCAGCCGCATTGCCACATCACGCTAAAGTGCACGCGCGAGGTGAGTGACTCGTTCCACCCCTACTTATATTTAACTTAGCCACGCAAAGGGAGAGGGACACTGGATGGGATTTGTTCGTTAAGGTCGTATGTTTGTCGCGTATGGATTAAGAGAAAAGAACAGATAGGGAAAGACGCCAAGAAGAGAACAATAGGGAGAAACGCTCGGGAGGCTCTTTGACCACTATTCTTAGGTCCTAACTGCTTCTAATTTCCATGTCTCTTTTTCCATTCGTAGATCGCGGGTTTCAACGGGCTAAGCGATGCGCTGAAGAGGCTCGATTTTCTATCCGCGGTGCACGATTGTCGACGTTTCAATTACATCGTGCGACTGCTGGATCTTCTGGTCAGTCATCGAATGGGCGGACTAAGCGGATGCGCTCAGCGAGTCCTCTTCAACATGCTGGAAGAAGTCGCGTTGGAAGGTAAATTGTACGGATACAGTCGTAATAAATAATAGGGATCGTTCGAAGCTTCGAACTACGAGTAAAGTTATAGTAATTTCGTTCGATTCTTTCTTTAGATCATTTGTTAACAATCGTTAATAATCGCCTACACGTTTACCGTGTGTTCCACAGTATCGTTGTCCCAGCAACAAACTGGTAGGCTTCGTCGTCTGATCGAAAGAGTTCGAGCTTTCAGCGCAGGCTGTTGTTGGGGTGGCAGAGCCTTGGGCTCCGTAATTTTGTGGGAGAAGCATAAAGCAGCTCTGGAAAGAATCTTGCAAATTGCCTCGTCCATCACTATAACTCAGGTACGACCCGATAAGATCCGATAAAGGAGTACGAGAATCACGGAAAACGTTTATTTATTTATTTGAACGGATAGTAATTTGTCGAGTGAAAGAAAATTTATTAATATTTATACTTGTGCATGCCCCTGGGGCCCTTGCAAACCTTGTATTATCATTGTTATTTTAGCCGGACGAAGAACAACGACCACAGTGGTCGGATTTACCTGCCGAATGCCGTCGGGAGGTGCTTCTACGGCTGAGCGATCCCCGGGATATCGAAGCTTCTTCGGAGGCCTGCGAACATCTCGCCATCTTGGCTCAAGAACAAAGAATCTGGCGCGAGCTTGCCCAGTATCATTTCACTCATCAGCAAATAGCCACCACCAGACAAAACAATCCTGGAAAAGACTGGAAAACTATATTCACTATTGCTCGAAGGTAACATACGTGTGATTTCATACGAAAGATTTCCTGATTATCAATAATTGGTCGCGATTTAAGAGTTTCATTTTTATAAATCCAACATCAAGACGTATCGTTTGAATAGATTCTTTGCACCGTCCATTTTCTGATACCTATATTTGTGTCGTCCCTTAATAATTCAGCAGTCACACTGACATTTGAAGTTCCACCAGATACGAATAAAACGTATTCTTCATTCGCCTTGCGGCGATAATATTTTTAGACGTCCTCCAAAATTTAATACTGCGCTTAAAATTAATTTAACGAAATGTTTTGTTTAGATCCTTCGGATTGCGAGAAGAATACGCGGAGATGATTCAATTGTGCCGCAATTGCCGTTGCTTGTTTTGGCGATCGTTGGGTCATCCCTGTATCGCGGATCAGGATCCGGCGTTTCAGGAAAAACTGGCGGACGTTGATCAAGCCTCCCTTCACGTTCCAATTCCTCCGCAAACCTTCCTAAAATTCTTTTCGCTGTAAACGACACGCGCGAGCAATAGCGTGCAAGACAAGAAGAAACCAGAGGTGTGCGTGAAAAGCGCAAGCAAATGAAAACGAAACGGGAGATCGACCATTCTCTCGTAAAGATAGAGAGTCTCGATACTTCGACTGTAAGTACGTACACGCGCGCACGAGCACGCGCTATTCAAGTAGCAAAGAGATAGAGGCGTTTAAAAGGTGTTACTCCTCGCTTAGGGATTCCAACGTTGACGTGGAAAAAAGAATATCTTTAACGCGGGTTACTGCAAAAGTGTATAATACACACACACGCGTGTGTACACGTACTACGAGCGTGTACCTTGATCGGGAACGATTGATATTTTTCCGAGTGATCCAATTCCAGTAACTACGGGTAGTCCATTTAATTCACTTTAAGATCCTTACCGAAGATTACGTTCTGCGAACGGTAAATAAATTGTATTATTCTCATGTTGTTTGAACATTACGACGCTAAGAGACAGAGGCTTAACGTGTAACGATGTGTAGAAAATTGAATTCAAAGTATGTCGACGTGTTATTGCCTGGGAATTTTACTTACATGGAAAGTAACATTACGAAAATTCACGTTCATCGAAAGCGACGAGCGATTTTTCCTTGAATCGTGCTGCGAAATCTCGAATCGCTACTATAGTTCCCTTCATTGCGTTTCGTACGCAAAAGAACGAACGTAATTTATACTCTCGCGTACACCGCGCAATAAGAGTATCGTTTACGAAATTAAATTATTTTTCGTTGGAAGCTTTTCTTTCAGCGTACGGGCTACGATAAATCCGTCTTACTATGAGCCGACGAAAGTTAACGGGCGTCGATTTTTCGTTAAAGCGATCGCAAAATCTCGTAACTGTAGTTCTATCGATGGTGTATATGTGCGAAAATGCGATTGGTGCTGGTCGAAGAATATTTATCGAAGCATTTTTCATGGTACACACTATCCGCTTTGAAACGCCTTCGTTCGCGGCGTTGTTCCGTCGCTGCTCTCGGCAGCTGTTGTACCGGCATTTCATTTCCATTTAGGTGAATTTAGTTTTTAGTCATTGCATTTATTTCGCGCGATAATTGAAGCTACGCTTCGAGCATTCATCACGATTACTTGTATCAGTTTTTTTATACGTATATTCTGTGCGCATGCGTTTTGCGTGGATGTTTGCATTCTATCCCCGCACACGGGACAGAGATCGTAAAGAACCCATTTTTTTAAAACGATGCATACGAGGCTCACGAAACGATCGAGTTCGTAGGAGAAAAAGAGAAAAACTGACGTCGACGGTTGATCGTTTTGGTCGATTCTGACAATTTATCTTGTATTCAACGAAGACAGGGTAACATCCACAATCGAAGCCTTGTGTAAACTAAACCAAACCGCGTATACTTCGTTGTGGCGCTTTGTATGCTCGTTTGAGGGAGAAGAAGCTCGTGTTCGCGATGCTTAGTATACGTTTCTTGTACGTACTCGTGTAGCTGTAATGTTGTCAGATTTTTTAAGATTTCATAAATACATAGAGATTGACAATTAATTTGAAACGCTGAAAATCATACTGCCAAAATGGATGCTATTGCATTTACACGAATCGAAGCGTTTTTTTTTTGTAAATTTCGTTTAAATCGAAACAACATACCTAGTTCTTTTGATATTTGCTTTTTTTCTTAAGGGAATCTTCTAGTAATCCACGTCAAAAAATCAATTTTTATTCGCATCTTTTTAAAGTTTGAAACTTTGAAAATTTGTCTGCAAAGCCATTTGACAGAATTCATAAAAATAACGAAGTTACAGCCATTTGGAGGAAACGATACCCAGCGGCTAATAATGACACCAGAAGCCTTAAACGCATATCTCAATTAATAATTGATCGAATCTTCAGGAGATATACCTTTATAAGCAGGACTAGGTATATTAAGATCTGACGTATTATTCTATTTTTTTTTTTTAATCTCAAAGATTTACAAAATTGAGATATCGAATTTTTTTTAGTTCGGGCTATAACTGTATCCTTACTAAGCAAAATAAATTTTGATTCCTTCGTTTCAGATGAGCAGAACAGTCGCTATAATGGCAGTCATCTGAATCAGCTGTTTTTCGAAACAGCTTATGCATGTCTTTATCGAACTCCTACATTTTTTACTATTTTATACTAAAAAAAATTCGTTTGTATCCTCAAAAGATGAATAACATGAGCAAGACACTCGTATTGAAAAGTCTTATGGTTTTTTCGTAACAAATTTACAAAGAATGCCTATTTTTCTGTCGACTTTACTAGAAGACCCTCTTAATGGTAACGATTGCGATCGTTGCACATATATACAGTACATGTGTACTCCGCTAATCCAAAGGATTAGTAAAAAAGGACGACCAAAATGGCATTTACGTGTACGCTCTTCGATGTGAGAATGGAATACGAGCTATGCCGTGCAGGTGCAAAGTTTTAGCAGCTCGTTGTACGTTTTACGATTTAACGCACCGACCTGTATAAGCTGCGCTCTTCGGGTGACCTTGAATCGACATTATTTTACTTACGTAAATAAAATGTAGAGCAGCGTTGTGTAAAATGCTTTGAAATAAAAGATCTATTTGTGTATATATATATATATTAAACTTTTTAATATATACATTGAAATTTATAATATTTTCAATGTATAGATTAAAATTTATTTTAATATGTATATATACATATATGTATATATTTACCTGTACATATTGATGTACATATTGAAAACTTGTATCTTTTAAATTTCCTATTAATCTTGCGTGATACAACATACCCATTGAATAAGTGGTAAGTAGTAGAAAAAAATATGTTTAACGTTAATGTATATTTTCTATATATTGAATTACATGAAGCGGAGTGTGTAATACTAATATAATTTTATCAAGTATTTCATAATTAAATTTGTTTTGTTTCAAAATTCGCTCATTTTCTTTTTATAAAATATTAGAGAGTAATTATTTTAATTTTTATATCTTTTACGAAAGTCCATATTCATATTTATTTGTCTGTATTGCACGTACACCATGTGCGTGTGTGATAGGAATATATGTGTGTAAGCATAGCATTCTAATCATGATGCAATTATGCATATTTTCTCTTTTCATTATTTAGTAATTTTATGCGCGAAATCGTTTTATCCTCGACGAAATAAGTTTCGATATTTCTAGTCTAATTTTAGCAACAACATACCGATTCTCAACATTATTCATTTTATGGTTAAGTTAATTTTTAAGCGAAGCGGCACCTATGCGATAAATCTGAAAGTTTGACTACAGAATACAGCGCAAGCGTAGAGAAGAGATCTAGTGACGCTGTGTTCTGTCGGTGGGTGCCGCGACACTCCGCGGTCCGCGTTTGATTCATATCAGATATTTTGCAATTTAGCAGAAAGAAATCGGTGGAAAATGTCGACATTACCACACAGCAAGAAGCGCGTCTGCTACTACTACGACAGTGAGTGAAAAAATTGGAAAATTTCCTAGTAATTTGTGATCCCGCGAAAATATCGTACATGCACGGGGGGATTGTCAAAATGTGTTTGTGCTGTCCGCGCTTGTATCGTGTACAACAGATTCATTTTCCGTCCAGCAATGAATTTTAATGGAATTTTATTCAAACAACCTTCATCATTTTCGTTAATATGTTCAATGCTTTCGTTTTCTTCGCAATACCATCCGTTTCTCGCGTTCCTTCTACCTTCTTGCACGGTTTTAGCCGCGTTAAAGCGAGAGATTCACAGGTGTAGCTCCATATTACCGTACCTGAACGAAGAAAGAGCGTCGGCTTTATCTACCTACCTACCTTTTAGCAATTACACCACATTCAACGATCATTATCACTTGTCTTCTATTTCTTAATGCAAATGTTTCATATTTCTTTTTTCTTATGTTTATATACTTGTAATATGCTACGATGTACGAATTGTCCATAAATCGTACAAAACTAATAACGAGTAGTCATTATAACCAATTATGAATTACAATTATTTTTCTCCCAATCGGATACTGCGTGTATCGTTTATATTATTAAAATCAACATTATTCAACGATAATATAATCCCGATGATATGTCGATTTCTTGTAGTAAAATAAGCGAATTGTAGGTTATGACAAAATATTGAAAAATTATACAAACTGCGTAATTAATACGAACTTAAGTGCGCGGATCTGTGAACCTAACTTGTGTACGCTGCAAATTCTACAAAAAAAAATACAACTTTGATTGTACATACAAGAAGTAACGCTTTTTTCTGATCACTTACGCGAGAGATTCTCAAGTGCATTTCGGTTGACCGTATTGTAGGTAGTAATACAGATATCGGTTCTAAGCTTTATATTTATGAAACCATTACAAATTCGTAATAAAAATTCGTCGTTTTACGTACGTATTCGCGGTACAGTCGAGCAAATGAAAAAAAAAGTTATTCTTTAGGTGATATTGGAAATTACTACTATGGGCAAGGACATCCTATGAAACCACATCGTATAAGGATGACACATAATTTACTTCTCAATTATGGTCTTTATAGAAAAATGGAAATATATGTAAGAATTGTTAATCAATTTATATATTTTCATTCCTAATCTATATACTTTTGAAATATAAAAAAGTATTAATATTGTACTATTGGTATTCATGAATAACTAATAATAGTATAATAGTAGTTGTAAGTAATTTAATTTTTTTTTTTGTTTGTTTAGCGACCTCATAAAGCTACAGCAGATGAAATGACAAAATTCCATAGCGATGAATATATTAGGTTTCTCAGGTCCATAAGGCCTGACAATATGTCAGAGTATAATAAACAAATGCAAAGATGTAAGCTCATGTAGTTTATTTATGCTAGAAGCAGAAACATGAACTGTGTTCAAAAAAAAAGATAACACTTTATTTTATTTTATAGTTAATGTTGGAGAAGATTGTCCTGTTTTTGATGGTTTATATGAATTTTGTCAATTGTCAGCTGGTGGCTCTGTAGCTGCTGCTGTAAAACTTAACAAACAAGCCTCGGAGATT
The DNA here is from genome assembly GCF_051014445.1 of Colletes latitarsis. NCBI lineage: Eukaryota > Metazoa > Arthropoda > Insecta > Hymenoptera > Colletidae > Colletes > Colletes latitarsis. The sequence continues at coordinate 38,193,889 of NC_135138.1, forward strand.
TGTATAAATTGGGGTGGAGGTTTACATCATGCCAAAAAGAGCGAGGCATCTGGTTTTTGTTATGTCAATGATATTGTACTAGGAATCTTGGAACTGCTTAAATATCATCAAAGAGTTTTATATATTGATATTGATGTTCATCATGGTGATGGGGTAGAAGAAGCTTTTTATACCACTGATAGAGTAATGACAGTCTCCTTCCATAAATATGGTGAATATTTTCCTGGTACCGGCGATCTCCGTGATATTGGAGCAGGGAAGGTAAAAAATCGACCAATAATATAAATAAGGTATATTAGTATGCATTTTGTTGAACTGCATACTTATATATATACTTTCCTCTATGCAGGGAAAATATTATGCGGTCAACATACCGCTAAGAGATGGTATGGATGATGAAAGTTATGAGTCAATATTTGTACCTATAATTTCAAAAGTGATGGAAACCTTTCAGCCTTCTGCTGTTGTTTTACAGTGTGGTGCTGATTCGTTAACAGGTACAGCTTTGTATGTACGTGAATATAATTTTAGAAAGAAGACATTTGTATTAACTGGAACATGTACTATTACAGGGGATAGATTGGGTTGTTTCAACTTAACAGTAAGAGGTCACGGTAAATGCGTTGAATTTGTAAAAAAATATAATCTACCTTTCTTAATGGTTGGCGGTGGCGGATATACTATCAGGAACGTGTCTAGATGTTGGACATATGAAACATCGGTAGCTCTTGGATCAGAAATTGCAAACGAATTACCTTACAATGATTATTTTGAATATTTTGGACCTGATTTTAAATTACATATTAGTCCTTCAAACATGGCAAATCAAAATACTCCCGAATATCTTGAGAAAATTAAGTATGTTTTATCAGAATTTAAACATATGTATAATTAGTTTTTCCCGTAAATTATTCTTTATTTTCGAACATTAAATTTTTTTATAGGAGCAGATTATTTGAGAACCTACGAATGTTACCTCATGCACCAGGTGTACAAGTTCAACCAATTCCAGAAGATGGTGCGGTTATCGAAGATTCAGAGGCAGAGGAAAAAGTCAATCCGGATGAACGATTACCGCAACGGGATTTAGATAAAAGGATACAACATGAAAATGAATATAGTGACAGTGAAGAAGAAGGGGAAGGCGGACGAAGAGACAACAGGTCATTTAAGGTAACATTCATTATTTTTGCAAGCATAAACAACTTATTTATTTACATTTTTATTGTACCTAACTAGTAAAATGTTACAGTTGTAATAAATATTTTTATATTTAAATGACAATTCTTTCTTATCTAAAAGGGTTCCAGAAAACGACCTCGCCTAGAAAAAGGTCAAGAAGGCATAGAAAGTGATCTCAAAAAAGAAGAAGATATAAAATCGGAACCAAAAGGTATGTACATTTAATTTTTCTGTATACGGTTATGCTTATGTGTTTACCGGTGTTTTTTTAAAAAAACAGTAATACTTTACAGAAAATGAGAAAGACGAAAAAGCAAATGTCATTAACGAGGAAACAAAGAAGGATGGTGGAGCGAATCCCTGATAAATGGTTGTTGTTGAACATTTAAGAAATTGGAAAAAGTCCTTATTTAAATCAAGTATAGATAAGTATAGGTAACTTAAGTCAAGAAACATACGATGTACGCTGCCTCGAACTCGGTATACGATTCTAAATCATACTTATAATTTTTTATTTTGTTCGGAAATATGCACCTCGGTAGGAACAACAGCATATATCGAATGAATTCGTGGCAGGCGACATTGTTATCACGTACACGTATGAGCGTGTGATTGACTCCAAGCGCTCTGCAATTTTAATTGTTGTCTCATTAAATTTACAGACGTTTTCCGATATTCTTAAATTGACAATTTATCAAGTAATCGATTCTGAAAATAATTTTGGAATCAGGCGGTATCTTGAATAACCTGTCAAATTTTATGATTTTACCAAATCCATCTTTGTATACATTTATACAGAATAAACGTAACTAGTCAGACGAGGCAGATACCTTGACTGTACAAAGAATTTTCATACCGATGAAAACTATACATTTTATAACATTTGTTTGATGTGCCCAATGAGATCATAAGATAATGACAGTATTTCAAGATATCTAAATTTACAATTAGCATGTTCCGATAAATCATGCAAGAATATAATAATTGTAACATTTTGGACGCTCGAAGTCCCTCTTCTTATCCATTACTCGCAGCGTGATCTTGATTAAACCGTTTAATAAGCGCGACTTATAATCGAAAGAAAAAGCGATTGTACAACGGGCAAGTATTAGGGGTTCACAAATTTTTTTGCTTCCTATTCTTGTACATAACGTAAAATCAGGTTTAAATGAAGTCCTACATGCAATAATACTATACAATAACAATAACGATATTCGTTTTGATATGTAAAGTATTTTATTTTATATGGAAGAAATTGAATGATCAGCGAAGAAGAAAGTATGGAGAAATTAGGACAGTCAATGAACGTATTGAATTCAAACATAGATGTAGAATCTTAATCATAAATTAAGCAAAAATAATTATAAGAGTTCAAAATTTACGTACGCGATGCGGTCGATTTATATCTGTATACTGAGGTTGCGAAAGCACTCTCGTTTAGGAAAAAAAGAAAAGCGTTTTACAGATGCATCTATAAAATTGTTACCCTCCAGTTGCAGTTCTTTGGACGTTTGTGCGAGAGTTAAAAATACATTAATAATTTTGTGTACATAAAAATTTAACTTTTTGCGCCTCAAAAATAATTCAGAAACAGATTAAATTCGACTAGTTGCACGACGGCAGACAATTGATCGAAAGAGAAATATATGTCAACCTATCTAGTTGTAATTAAGTACCTACCACTACTTGTAATTAATTATCCACCACGACACAATGACAAATTCGATATAACATTGCGTATATCTAAGTCGGTTTGAGATAGATCAAGTACGATATACATATATAAATATATATATATTTATGTCCAGACATGAATAACACGAATGTTTTTAAATATTTATAATAAAAAATAAAGAAATTTACCGCGTGTATTTGGTGAATTTACTTTTTCGCCACGTGGATTAATAGTATACATATGTTTTCTGTCATATCAAAATGGTGGCAGTATTAGGAAGCCGACAGATCGTTCGTAGGTCTTTTACGATTTGGCTCGCGATAAGTGTGTTTTATCAAAAGTTTGACATTCGATGTGCAAATTCGATACGTCCAATATGATAACGACTCGTACTGTTCGTTTTATATGTAGTATTACCGGATATACGATACTGTTTAACGAAATTCCAGTTCTAACCTCATAGTTGGGAAAATTTATGCCTTAGGATATGAAAACAATGCACGAATGACTGTTACCTATGTATGTATGAAGTCCTAAGGATTCTATTAAAAAAAGCATAATATTGCTACTACTTAGTTGAGAAAATTTATCGGAAAAAGAAAATTTAACGGCCGCTAGATATCTAAACATCTTAAAGATACCAAAAGTTTGATGTTGATGCAAATATCGTCGTATAAATTAAAGCAAAACGTTTAGATTTATACAATCTGTTAAAATGATTTCTCAATTATCGCATGTTATGACTCTTGCAAACAGCATTATTGGAGTAAGTGTTCTTGCAATGCCATTTTGTTTCAAGCAATGTGGCATCATATTGGCTACTTTGGTTTTATTAGTAAGTAGCGTTTTGTCTCGACTTGCTTGTCACTTTCTTATCAAGTCAGCTGTAATGTCAAGAAGACGAAATTTTGAGCTTTTGGCTTTTCATGCATTTGGTCATATGGGAAAATTCTTAGTGGAACTGTTCATCATTGGTTTTCTTGTGGGAACGTGTATTGCATTTTTTGTTGTTATGGGTGATGTGGGACCACAAATTGTAGGGAAAGTGGTAGATAAAAATCCAGAGGATATCAGAACTAGTTTGCTCATAACAACAAGCATTTTTATAGTTTTACCATTGGGATTGCTACGAAACATTGACAGCTTATCTAGTCTTTGTACAGCAACGATTATCTTTTACGTTTGTCTTGTATTAAAGGTAAATAATTTGTTTTACTTTGAATACAAAAATTTAAACGATTACAGTAATGCCCACTTAAGTGACCGCATTTTTGCCCACTTAAGTGACCGCGGTTATCTCCACCAATTCTCTTAAAAGCCAAGCGGTTTCGAACATCGAGCGTGTCAAGCGTAACTTGACGCCGGTCGTTATCGATACATTGTATGTATACATCTATCCTTTTTCCTTATCTCCCTTTAATTCTGAGAACTAACCATGCCCATATAAGTGACCGCGGCCGGTCCCGAGTCTGGTCACTTAAGTAGGCACTACTGTAAATGTAATTTATGTTAGTTGCAATACTTTCTTCTTTGTTATTAGATAATGACAGAATCTATACAACACATTTTTTCTGGGGATTGGTATGAACATGTATATTATTGGAGATCATCTGGTATATTACAGTGTATACCTATCTTTTCTATGGCTTTATTTTGTCAAACACAATTGTTTGAAATATATGAAACAATTCCTAATGTGTCATTAGAAAAAATGAATGATGTGGTACGAGGTGCATTAAATATATGTACTATCGTATATCTATGTGTTGGATTTTTTGGTTACATTGCATTTTGCACACAACCTTTTACAGGTATTTCTAATGTCCCAAACTCATGTTGTTCTTCTGAGTTCTACTAATTTATTATTGAATTTGTAGGCAATATACTAATGAGCTTTGAACCTAGCTTATCATCAGAAATGATCAAAATGGGATTTGTGTTTTCTATTGCATTTAGTTTTCCTCTAGTCATTTTTCCATGTCGTGCAAGTTTAAACTCTCTTTTATTTCGCAGGGTTTGTATAGTTATAGCAATATTCAATAAGAGTAGAATGGTATCATTTAGTAGATACATAATCTCTTGCAGGTACACACTCATGAACCATCTATAAGTTATTTACCAGAAACAAGATTTAGGTGTCTTACTATTGCAATTGTGACTGTTTCTTTGATTGCTGGCATTTTAATACCAAATATCGAATTTGTTCTTGGGTTAGTGGGATCTACAATTGGAGTAATGATATGCCTAATATTTCCAGCAATATTTTTCATATCCATTAGTAACAAACATACTAATGAGAGATTATTGGCACAAGTGAGATTCCTAAACACATGTATTGATTTTGTCACTCCATATTTGTTTATTGTTAATATTTTCTCGTCTATGTCTTGTTAGGTAATTTTATTCACTGGTATCTGTATTATGATTTTGAGTACATATGCAAATTTATATGCATTAGAAGAATCCAGCAATGCAAAAGCATTAGCAACAACAAATAAACCCCTTAATCAAGTTAACAATTTACCATTAAATCTGAATAAAAATGACATCAATGCAATAGTAAACATTCCCATTAATCCTGAAATTCTTCCAGACATTAAAGGTATTAATTTAAAATCAAATATTTTCTGCAGATTACTATTATTATGATATCATGTACAGAAATATACAATGATAGTAGTAATAACAATAGTAATTTTCAGAAAAAATAAATCAGATATCAGATCTAAATATTCTTGACAAATCAATGAACCAAAAAGCAAACGACGTGCGTCAGGAACCACCGATTCCAGTAGAGCGCATAATTGTTGCAAAGAAATCGGCAGTAGAAACGCAAAAGTCTGTCGAAAATATAGTTGTTACAGTTCCCCCAATGATCAGAAATGCTGTAGAGGAGATAAAAACATTGAATGAAGATTTTCATAAAGATTCAAACACTATAATAAAAAATGAGGTCGAGAAGGCAGTAGAATCTATTACAGCAAAAACAAAGGAAGAAAATAATGTTGCAGAATTAAAAGAAGATTTTGTAGATACACAAATAAATGACAATCTTATAAACTCTGATGCAATTAAGAAAGAAGAAATAGAGCTAGCTGCAGATGCAGAAGCTGCTAACATAATAGCTGCAGAAAAACATGAGAAGCATAGACAGACTTTGGAGAAACATAAAGAAGAAGAACTGCAAATGATACAAGAACGAAAAGAAATATTAAAAGATATTAAAGAACAAGAACAAGAAATTGAAAAACGGAAACAATTGATTATAAAGGATACACAAGAGCTTAAAGAAAATGAAAAGGAATTAAAAACTCTTAATCAATTGTCCCTTTTAGAAGTAAAGCGTAATTTTACGAACTTAAGTGTTAATAATAATGAAAAATCTTTAAATAAAATAAAAGAATATAACGATGAAAAAGCTTTTAATGCAAACTCTGAACTCTTGAATGAACAGCCTAAAAAAATAAATGATGGTGACAAGGTTGAAGTTAAGCAGTCAGAGACTATAGAAGGATCTAATATTCTTTCTAAAAATGGAAATGTAAACAATGATTTAAGTATTCAAATGAATATTCAAAATGAAAATCCTGCCGTAATAGATGTAAACAATAAGATGTTAAATAACAAACCTATTGAGGAAGAAAAATTCCAAGAAGCAAAAGTAAGACCAAGTAATTCAATTGAATTACCAAAAGGCCCTATCTTAAATGCTTTGACAAAACATGGATTGCAAAAATTCATTGCTACTAATGAATTAGTAAATAATAATGAGGATGATAAAATCCTCTCGAAAAATAATAACGGCGCTAATGCTATCAATTCTAACTTACAAAAGGATTCGAAAACTAAGGATCAACAAGTACAGCAGAAATATTCTTTACCCATTGCATTGAAAATGCGAACTCAAACAAAAGCAGATAGTGGCTCTATTTTATTGCCAAATAAGTCTGACGAAAATATTCAAGCAATCCACAGAGATATTTTGGAGAATCATGAACGTGATAAACGAGAGATCAACGAAAATGTAGAAGAAACAAATACCAAAGTTACGAGTGATACTTCCGATAAAAACACCGAATACTTAGTAAAAAATTCTACCTTGAAAGATGATCGCGAAAAATGTTCGAAACAGGATGAAAATATGGACGGAAGCATAGCCGGTAAATCAACGGAAGGATTGGCCAAAAATCCTTCTAAAAGCAATTTGGTCGAAGCACCGTTGATTAAGACCAATATATTTTTGTCGCAACAGGAAATTGCAGATGCGATTTCAGTAGATCCGAATATTGATATAAGAGGAGAGTACGTGAAATTAAAACAACGGGATTTAAAGTCCGTGGATACTGACGAAGATTGTAACATTTGAATTTCTGGCGACCTGATTAGAAATAGTACATACGACATAATATATGTATGAAAACTTTATTTTATGTATAAAAAATTAAAATTATAATTTCTTTGTTAGTGTTCCTTTCGATTCTACTCATATAAGTTACATGTGTACATACAGTAGACGGATGATTTTAATTCTAATGAATACTATTTATGTTGCACTGTTGCGCTACATATCGTTATACATATCGCTATTAGTTTACATCATAATTATCCGCGAATAAATATAATTTCGAATATATTTTTACATTAAAGGAAGTTTCATTATTTTCCCCAATCTATTTAAGGTGTTAATAGAACAATGTATCAATTGCATTTGCTTTTTTATTCGTCGGAATTCGTACTGGGTGCGTCGATTCCCTTCCTCTTCAATCAGACTTGCTAAGAGGCAACGAACTGACGGTCACACTGATTGAAGCCTTATGGACCGGTAGCATCGTAGATACCGTTATTTTACACGTTCTTGTTATAATTGTTATTTAACTAGTAGAAATGCCACGAATTACGTTTTTACATCCCGATCTTGGAATCGGAGGAGCAGAAAGATTAGTAGTTGATGCGGCGTTAGCTTTACAAAATAAAGGTTATGACGTTAATTTCGTGACAACTCATCACGACACGGAGCATTGTTTCTCCGAAACCAAGGATGGAACAGTTCCTGTTACGGTTGTGGGAAACTGGTTACCCAGGCATATTTTGGGTAGATTTTTCGCACTTTTTGCTTACATTCGTATGGTAAGCTTATTACTTACGTACTAAACATTTGATTTATTTTAATATGTGCTCCTCTTTGGTAAAAATATTATTTTAAAATATAAAAAAAGGCTACAGAGTAGAATAATTTTTCAAATTACTTTAAGTAATATTTTATATTTAGTATTTGTACTTTTTCTCCACATCATTCTATATGCATTGATAGTTCCTACATTTTACTATACATGTACTTAAAAAATTATATATCTCTATGCATAAATTTCACATTTATACATCTTTTTCACAGATTTATGCAGCTGTTTATATCATTTTGTGCGAACATCGACCAGAAATTGTTTTTTGTGACTTAGTTTCTGTATGTATTCCTATTCTTCGTTTACGAATTCCATATATAATTTATTACTGCCATTATCCAGATCAATTACTTTCACGACAAGAAGGCTTTGGTAAACGATTGTACCGTATACCTCTTAACTATTTGGAAGAAATTACTACTGGAATGGCACATAAAATATTTGTAAATAGCATGTATACATGCAGTGTATTTAGGGATACTTTTAAGAGATTACACATTGAACCTGAAGTTTTATATCCTTCCATTAATACAGATTTCTTTGATAAAACTCGAATAATATCCTTGGAAAGAGTACTTGATAAAAAATTACCATCAGATAGCATTGTACTCTTATCGATTAATAGATATGAACGTAAGAAAAATTTACGATTAGCAGTAGAAGCATTAGCAGAACTTAAAAACTATTTAACAGATATAGATTACAAAAAAGTATATTTAATTATGGCTGGTGGATATGATAAAAGGGTAGAAGAAAATGTAGAACATTACTTAGAATTAATAGGGCTTGCTGATGAATTACATGTCTCAGATAAAGTAACATTCCTTCGTTCTCCTTCAGATATTGATAAAATATCGATTCTACATCATTGTAAAATTTTACTGTATACTCCGCCGAACGAACACTTTGGTATTGTTCCGCTCGAAGCAATGTATACGTGTAAACCAGTAATCGCGCATAATTCTGGTGGTCCAAAAGAATCCGTAATATCTGGGGTTACCGGATTTTTAGTTGATTTATCCGGTGATGCATTTGCTTCAAAAATTGCGTACTTAATTAAAAATCCAACATATATACAAGAGTTTGGTAATGCCGGTAAAGATAGATTTATGAAAACTTTCAGTTTCGTTGCATTTAGCGCTCAGTTAAACAAAGCAGTCGAAAACTTAATTAGCAATAACAAATTAAAAGAAAATTAAAATTATCAAACTTTTATGCGATCGATATAAATTTAAATTATAGCATTTTAATTATATCTTATATGATATAAACATACAACGATTACAATAAAGAGGTAGGGAAGTATCATATATAAACTTGCACAAGTGAATTGCATTCCAACTATGGCACGTCACGTTTCTTGTTGGCATAATCATTTTACCATAGTGCCTTGTAACAATACAGAAAGTATGTTCCTTTCTGATTATGTACTCTATGTATTGAGTTTTGTATTAAAACTCGGAAATGATTATTTGATGTATTAACTATATTTACTTATATAGTACAGAAATTATTTAATGTATATTTATTATTTATATTTATCGTATACATGATCTGTTTATTACATTCACAAGACCATTAAATTGTATGACGTATATAAAAACGTTCGATTTACATTACGCCATATTTATTCCGAAATTAAGTATAAAGTGAAATATTTCTTAATATGTTGACTATTATGTTAATTTTGTTTTACTTTTATTTAAATAATTCGTCAGAAATTTCGTTCAATTTAGTATCATTTAAATCGAACAACATATATATTATCATCATCCTCCTCGTTCTCATACAGTTGCATGAAACTAATGAAAGAGCATTGTTTGTATTTTATAGGGATTCGCGTGACTCATCGTATGGATGTATCCGAAGGTTCTGTTCTTTTACGTAGTCGACAGGCTACATATGCAACCAACCGTTCTATGGGCATAATAAGGGGAAGTATGCTGGACGGATGAAGCTTTTTCGCAGCATCATATTCCCCTTAAACTGCACCGCTGAACGCGTTGTATATTTGTGTACATAATAGTCGACACATTAATTAAGAAATTAGTCCATTAATTGTAAACTATCAAGTTTTTCACTGGAATAAAAACCTGCTTTAACTTGTCTTCCACCAAAAAATCGTCCATTTAAATCAACAACGGCTTTAATAGCACTTTCTATTCTTTTGAATTCTACAAAGATCCTAACAGCCTCTTCTGCAGCAGCTTCCGTTACTTCATGAATAATAACACGCGCGACATCGCCATATTTTGTGTTACATTCATCTTTAACTTCAGGCTCGAGATCCTCGTCTACTTCTCCGGGTCCAACCATATTGCGCAACAACACAACCTAATCGAAAATAAATACTTAATAAGACTAATATCGTAAATAATTTATGTTATTTTTGATTCTTTTTAATATTACCTTGCTTGGACATTTCATTATTTCTGTAATACTAGGTTCCTCGGAAGGTTGCGACAAAGAACCTAGTTGCGATGGAGGCGGCGATACAGCAATAGGCGGTGGCGGTGGCATGAGTTGCTCCCTTTCCCCAACAATTCTTCCACCTCGTTTACTAGTTTTCTCTACTTGCAAAGCAACAGACATTCCTTGTTCTTTTTTACCAAGCCCTTGTCCCTCTTTAAAACCATATTTGGCCATTATTTTGGCTGCCACAGACGACGTTGCATATCCCATGTTAGTTGGTTGTTTTGGTGCTGGGGGTGGAAGATCAGATGATTCTTGTAAAGAAGGTGGTGGTGCTATAGCTGCTCCACCAGCAATACCTCTTGATGTTGGAGTTCTTTCTTCATCCCTTTCAGGTGGTATCATTGTGTTATTTCCAGATGAAACCTAAACCAAATATTTATATTACTTTATTTAAAAAGCTAATATAATAATGAATCAAGCTTATATAATTATGTTACCTGTGCATCTTCAAAACGTGAACTATCTCGTCTTCGTTTACGCATTTCAGTTTCTTGATCATGTTCTCTATCACGCAAGTCTCTTAATTCTTTCACAACTTTGTCATATTCATTAGGCCACATAGGATCATACTCATTTATTACATTCCAATCAAATTCACCACCAACTCCAATACTGCTAACAGTGCCAGAAGAAAGTGGATTACTGTGTGGTGTGTCATCTTCTCTATCTACATTCCGATTTGCTTTTGATTTCAAATCTATCACAGGTGCCAATACTGCTGTGGCTTTTCTATATTGTTCACGTTTTGGCTAAACACACAATAGAATTTTAAATGTTGTTAGAATTTGAGCACTATTAAATAAATAGTTTACCTGTGTAGTAGCTGCCTTTTTTAATTGTAATTGAGACTGTAATAACTTAATACTAGATGACCAGCCAGCCACCTTCTCAGATGTTCTATGCTTATCAAAATCATCATATAATGACATAATATCGATCTTTTATATGCTGATATTAAAACATTATATTCAACTTCACTTTTTTAAAAGTTGTCCCGTACTTGGGAAAGAATCGTAGAAGGTATATTGTTTAATTTTGTAATTAAAATTACAGGTATGTCTGAGACATAGATTTTATAATACCTATAGATCTGAAATATTTTAATTTTGCCTTTTCTCAATGTTACAAAAACGTTTCTAAACACGTATGAATATAATGTGAGTAATTCTTATTTTTTACAATTTCGTATTAGCAATTAAAAATTCTTGTATTGAAGGTTAGTACATTCTTTCCGTACTTGTACGAAGCAACTGTTTATCAATACTTATCCATATGTAAAATGAGACACATTGAATCTGTCGCAAAGTTACGATGCATATATGGCTTTAGGTTTTCGATTGGTGAAATGATACTGAAGACGTCATATTTGACCAATGGAGAGTCACCAATGTTATTTCACCAATCGAAAGATTTACGTCTTGCACAGATTCAATGTCTTCCTTCGTACATATAAACATAAGTAGATGTTACTAACTTCAAGTGTTATGATTCCAGTTTTACAGGAAAAAGAAGGAAGGTGTAGGTTATATTTATATTCTTTTAACAGCTTTGGAGAATATAAAGAATGAAAAATATATTTTGTATAGTACAAGCACTAATAATAATACTAATAATTGAATATACTGTTCTACAATATTATAACCAATTTAAAAAGATTAATAAATTGGTGCAATAAACATCATCACAGTCATTCTTTTACAATTTTCAATTTATATACCTTATTCTTATCATAATATTTTATTATTCAATTAATTTTTAAATTGAGTTCCAATAGATACATACGATGCCCTGGATAACAAGTTTATCACTTAAGGTCAATGACCTTGAATTAGATAAATTACTTTTAATGTTAATACAAATTTATCTGTTTATCTATACTACTAAAAAATGTAGAAAATATAAGATTCATTGTATAAAAAATATTCGTGCATTAAAATTTTGAGATACTATTATTAAAATCTTTAATCATGGCAATACTTTCTTATTCGTAAATACACGCATATGCAACACATATTTGGAATTTATAAATGTAGTTTCCAATTAGTGACGGATGTATCGTCGTATGATAATGTATATAAAATATAAGTCGTATTCATTCTTGAAAACAATATATTTACATGAATGTTGCATGTAATAAAAATGCATGCTATTATGATTTATTGTTTAATAGTTTCCAATAATATTTGAGTAACAAATTTCACAAAATATTATTACAAATTAAATCTAATAACGTGGTTTCAAGGATATTTAATTTCGATGTTAATCAATTTTTAATAGAATTATTGTATTTTAATTAACAGTTGATATGATTGTTAGGTTGGTAGACGTGGAGGCAATTTCACTAAAGGAAGTTGTCGGTTTGAGATTTAAGTTGTTCACCCATACCTAGTTGCAATAGGAAGAGTGGCGTTCATCGATGTGTAGCGGTTGAAGTTAGTGTTTGGAGTAGAGTGGAAAAGAACGAGTGAAAAAAGTTGGGTTTCGTTCGAGGTTTGCTATAAATAATTGGATTTGTTAGTACAGTTTATCTAGCAGATTCTACTTTAGACCCAGAGGCGTATGGATGTAAAAGGATTTTTTTAATTAAAGGAATTCGATGATATTAAAGAATTTGTGAGAATTGGCCACTATTCATAGCCCTCTGGTGGCGAGTTTGTAAAATATCGTTACCACATTTGCAACGGGAGTTTGGCGGGCAACGTAGCGACGATTGGTCGGTCTTTCGTCTTGTAGTCGATGGTCGCCGCAGTCATCCGGCTGAGTATCGGTTCGAGTTTTCCCAGGAAAACACTACTTCCCGCGGACCCATTGTCCCCGACGCGTCGGCGAAACCCAAGGAAAGGAGGATTCATCGTGCATATACATCAGGCACCGGAGGTAAGTCGCTATCTCGCCAGTAAAGAATGATGCTATACGCCGCCGTGATTCCGAGTCCGCGGTTCTTTCTGTGCAATTCCACACGTGGTCCTAGACTTTGCTGAGTCAATTTTTCGTTTCATAGTAAAGGAATATTTTATTTCATTTTCCGATTTCGTAGAGAAAATTCGTTTTCGTCGTTTAGTTTGCTTCATTCCGTTGACCCGTGCATGTGTACCTCGCCCTCGGCCGTTCTTTTCTTTGGCGAGGCAAAAAAAGCGCAGTACGGCGTCAGTCTTGGATGCCATCTTCGCGCCGTGGCGTACTTGCGTACCATCACTGCAAAGTGGGGGCGATAGAGCCACGTTGTACGATGGACGGCAATTTCTGAGAGTTTTAAGTAAAAATGGTCGAACATCGGACATTAATTCTCCCGCAGAATATTTCTGCGTTGTCGAAATCTTGAAACCGAAGCTTCGTCCTTGTGCACGACGCCTACCACGACACGTGTATTTTATGTACTTGACGAATATGGATGGATGCACGATGCCATTTTATGCTCTTATTTAAAGTAATTTATACTTCTTGGAATATTTTCCCCTCGTATTACGTATATATAATGATTTTTATGTTTTTCGACGGTAAAAGGAAAAGGGAAATATTTTTTCTTCGTTTCCCTAGTTATGGGAACTTATAGTTCCGTGCTCTTATAGTTTCCTATACTTTATTTTTCATACTTCATTCTATGCTTCATTCCGAGTAATATTGCCGGACGTGTACGTATGTATTGTTTAACCACATATACTTTTGCATCATCAAATTTTCTCCCATTCTATATCGTGCATCCTCAATAATTTGAAATTTGAAAAATTGTTAAAAATATTTTAACAGTTTATTCAATGCTGTACGTTAATTTTAGACTAATATTTTATATAACTTTTTACATTATATTTCTTACAATTAAAAAAATTAGTTAAACTTTTTCTTTATACTGTTTCATTTTTATAGACTCAAATATGCTCTACATCTTAGTCACAGAATGAATTTAATTTAAAATTCAAGTTTATTTCAAACCATTATTGATACAGAACAAAGATTTATATAGACAAACGCCTGCATATATATTGATAAATATACGTCAAAGGATGATTAATTGTTGTTTTATGCAGATTTATAAAAAATGAGTTCGAGCGCTTGTTACAAATGTAACCGGATGGGTCATTACGCACGGGAGTGTCCACAAGGTGGTGGAGGTGGTGGTAGAAGCGACCGTGGACGTGACCGAGAAGGTGGTTTCCCTCGCGGTAGAGACAAATGCTACAAGTGCAACCAATTTGGACATTTTGCACGTGAATGTAAAGAGGATCAAGATCTTTGCTATCGCTGTAACGGTGTTGGTCACATCGCAAAGGATTGCCAACAGGTCATTAGAAATTACAATACAAGAAATTTATAACATATAATACTAATAATAAAGTTCTGTATCATAATTTAAAATTATTTTAACAGGGTCCCGAGATGAGCTGTTACAACTGCAACAAGACTGGTCATATTGCACGCAGCTGCCCAGAAGGCGGTAATGATTCTGGACGTTTTGCGATGCAGAGTTGCTACAATTGTAATAAGACAGGTCATATCGCTCGCAACTGTACTGAGGCTGGAGGAAAGACATGCTATATCTGTGGCAAGACTGGTCACATAAGCCGTGAATGTGATCAGGATGAGAGGAAGTAGGATATGACTGGAATCCGTGCCGCTCGCTTAACGATAAGCCGTTTACCGTCGCGCGCGCTACTACCGGGGATTGTAGCTAGGTAGGGATGTGCGAACGTATGTCTCGTTGATGCGTATAATCGCTAAAAACGCGTTTTGTCATAGTCGTTCGAATTTCTATCTCTCCATGCCCAACTCCCGGAACCCATTTTATTCCTAATTTCCTTCCCCTCTATACATCGTTGTTCTCTTCGCAAGGGTTTTTTCTTATGATGTCTTTGTTTTTATTGCTGTTACACTACACCATACATGCGCGCGCGCGCACAAAGTACATTTACACATAGGACACATCCAAGCATTACATGAATACACACACTATACGATGTAATAATATTATAAACATTCGATTGAATTAGAGTAGAGACATGAATCCTCTGTCCCTTGACCTTCAAACTATCTCGTACGCGCATTGTTTTGTGATGCAAGATGTATGGATTCTTAATATGCTTTATAAAAATTTGTCGAAGTAAACATTTTATGACGTATTTTGTCAGTTCGACTGGCAGTATATTACACTTGTTGAACGTTCATACTTGGAATTAGGAAAGACGATTAAATCGGAAGGACAGTTACATTTTTCACGAGAGAGAGATACAATGACTATGAAAAATCGAGACAGGTAAAACTTATATTCCTTTCTCACATCCACGCATCTTGTATCCGGTCCTCCCTCTCGAACTCTCTAGCAACTCGAGACAAAAAAATTTCAGAATTAATGGGAAAGGAAATGAACATGCCGGCCCTGAATACATATAAATAAAGTTTAGTAACGCCAATTTTTAATGTGTAAGGATGTAATGAGGATCGTTGAACCATTATTTCATAACAAACCCAGTTTCAGATGTCAACATGAACTGCACAATTGTAGGATTATCAGTGTTTACGAGTTTATATACAGTTATACTTGAGATTATTATTTTAAATTCTGATAAACTAGAACAAAATATGTATGCTTTGTATGTCAGATTCTTTAAGTGAAAATGAATGCAAGGACTGGTATGATCGTCATCGCAGCGTATATATGTATATATACATATAAACACAGAGGTCTATACAAGTTTGCACATTTTGTACGTAAAATCATAATTGTTATACTGAGAGTCGCCATTGTTCATATTGTCAGTGATTGTTACGAATTTCAAAGAATGTAGTTGCATTTTACCTTACTATATCCTTACATATGGTGAAATATTTCGTTACTAGGTATATGTATATATATATATGCGCATATGTGTATACATATATGCATACGTATGTGCAGGAGCTGTATTTTGTACTGTAAAAAGCTAGATATACTCTGGTCGTTGCTGGTGACTAATTCCAATTATTCTTTTATTTATACATCACAGAAAAAAGAAAGATTATATTTTCATGTATAAAGTACTGCATTAATCTTTTTTATAAGTTGTAGAACGAAAAATTTTTAGATACGATTTGTCTAGTATTTTTTGTCGAACGACTACTGAAGGAAATCATGAAACGCCAAAAAATTCAAATGTTATGAATTTAAAAAGTTTTCAATTCTTCGAACGTTGCTAGGGAATTATTAGGTTACTACAAATATAAAGTTATGGAAGGTTTTTTCTAAAAAGAAGAGAGAAAACGAATAAGTCTTAATAGAAAGCAGAAATAAACTGCAACAAATTTGATGGTGACAACGTGTTTATAAATACGAGCAATGTTGGAGTATAAATTAATCGAATTTCCTGATACTTTGTCATTCGTTCAAACGAACGAGTGATTTGATTTGAATTAACGAGAAAATTGTTCGAAGATCACCTATCCATTCTAGGTAGATTCAGCGTGAACACGTTATGTATGTGTTGATCCATGTGGTAGTTACATTTCCAAGTATTTGTTTTTCTTTTTAAACCATTCATTAGAATGCAATCATTTTATGGATGTTCACATGCACGACTTGTACACGGTATATCGATACTTTTGCCAGCAGCGACAATGTGTATTACTGTTCAGAAGCCAGGCGTGCCTGACTCGGTGGAACTGAACGCCTTTGTGCGTTGTATTGTGTAGTAAAGGTGTCCTGCAACAATTTTATACACAACTGTTCGGGACTTAAACCGATCTCATACATGGTTTTGGTAGTAGTAATCAGTGCGCTAGTGCGTCTGACGAGATTTGGAGGATCAAAAATTGTATTTCGCTAATGGACCGTAACCTTTGGTGCTCTCATTGGATGCGTAATTTAAAGAAAAGATCGAAAATCCGTGTAAACATTTTCCTTTGTTTCTTTTATCAATATGTTGTACAGTTTGAACATGCATATACACGGATAAATGGTATATCGTGTAAAAACGATGTCTTACTATGTAGGATATCTGAGGGGAAAACATACTTGGAAATATACGATTTAGGTGTGAGGTTCATTGGTGGCACCGGAGGTTCAGATAAGCATAAAAAATGAGTGCGATAGGGCACCTGCGCTTTTGTCTCTGCTACAAGACTTACGTACGAATATTGTAAAGAATACGACTGTTACAGTGTATGAACTAATTCGATCGGTGCATGACCGATCACAGCTCGACTTATATTAATCTATTAATACTTAAAGGAAGAAGATGAAGAGGATGAAGAGGAAAAATAAGCTACAAAGTAATAAAGGATTGCGGAGTATTTGAAGTTATGTTTTTAAACTGAATTTTTGAAATAGAATGTGTACGGAGAGGCAAAGACGAGGTCTTGTTTTTTTTTTCTGTTCCCCACTATTACTGGCATCTACGAATAAGAAGGTGTACGATATAAGATACTTCATCTGTATTATTTATATTTCAGTTGGAAAAGTAGATCGATTATTAATAAAATGTAACTGTATGCTTTCCCTTTTAGTTGTTAATCCTTTTGTACGTATACTATTATGTGGTGTTTATTTTTAATTGAACATTTCATTTTTGTGTTTACTTATAGGTGCATATGCTGTAATATCTACGGTTTTTTACTAATGATACAAGCAATTCGATATAACTTGAGTTATTCTACCTATACAATGATTCCTATTGTGTTTATATCATAACTTCAGAAAATAATTGTGGATGTTGGTTCTTTTTAGACGAAAACATTTAATCGAGATTTTTAGTGTTTAAGTTGGCAAATTTATATAACAACATATTTTATAATTTTTAATAAAACGAAACAAATTAGTATTATACGGTGTTTATTCGTGGGAATTCGTAGGTATGAACCGATGAGGGATCTTGACGTAGGAAAGACGCGGTCGTTTCTCGTTTCTTTATTGTTGAAATCTATAATTATTATGAAATAATAGCAAACCAGAGGAACCGCATGCATAAACATTTTACACAAAAGCTTCACGCATTTCACGAGCTCAACTTGGAACCTCGTGTCTCAAGTTACTCACATGACCAGCCAGCCAGAGAATAAATGAATAAAACCTTTCCCTATAGACTAATTTGTAACATTTTTATGATGGGGTAATTATACAAATAAGCTTTTATGAGTTCAATAAGAACCAGAAATTGACCATCTCTGGCTGGCTTGACTGTGCGAGCAACAAAGCTCGTATTGAAATCTGTACACCCATTTTCACTTAATCATTCACGCCAGTTTAACATACAAAAAACGCAGTATCGTCTGTGCTAAAAGTAATTTTGCTGCCATTTAAAAAGCATGATATCATAATCTACGACAAAATGCCTGCATGTAAACGGACAGTCAGGTTTTTTTGTCGCTAGATAACACGACATTCATGTGTAAAATTACGCTGTGGAAATTAAAGGTCAAAGTACGTTTTTTCTGTTTAACTTTAATATCTCGATGTCGGTATTATTAATATAAATACGTTATCAAATATAACAACGTGAAAAGTATATTAAGTAGTAATATACAACTACTACATATATGTGGTATGCAAGTATATATATATATACATATATATAATATATGATATCATGTTGGAACGGAACGATGGAATAACGGAACGAAACTTTTGGAACACGGAACATGCGAAAGAATATGTATCCATCCGGTTCGTCTGATTTTGCCCGTGCCCTTTCAGTTTAATCTCACGTCTGTCAAACGGCCGTGAATTCTCGGAAGATGTAAGACTTCGAAAAGTGGGTATACGCTAAGGAAATCGCGTCACGAATTTTCGCATGATGCATTTGCGTTCAAAATATATTACGATCGCCGATGTTTCGATATATTTGCGGTAACGACGAGGAAGCATTTGACGGGAAAAGGAGCGAAGTGATATTGGACAGTGCGCACAGACATGGCCACGACGGACGGTAGTATGATAGAAGACCTCCGAATCGAGATTGAGAGGCTTTCACGGGAATTAGATTTAGCCTCTACGGAAAGGTTACAATCCGCTGAATACGGTCTTGCTTTGCTCGAGGAAAAAAAAATCCTAAACAAAAGGTGCACCAAACTCGAAGCCCTCTACGAAAACACGAAACATGAATTGGAAATCACGCAAGAGGTTAACTCGACTTTCTTTACATATTTCGATGCATGTAAATTACTTAAATTTTAGTTTCTAAGAAGTTTCTCTTTGAACGTTGATTTCATTTTGAAGTTTTGAGTTTCTCCACGTATACTTATTGCGAAGAAGAGCGTATTTATTAGTATAGTAATCTTACCATGCTCCAATAACACCATTAAATATACATATTATAATGCCACAGAAGTTTTGTTACTGATAAATGCTAGTTATCTGGTTTCTGTAATGGAAGAAAGTCAATAGATTTTAAATAGTATTATTTAAATTAAATGTTAGTATTAAAAAAAAAATTTTTATTTTTGTAGGCTTTAGCAAAGTTTCAAACAACTACAAAACTGACTACAAAAAGTGGTATAGAACAAGAAGAGAGTCTCCTACATGAAAGTGCTGCACGAGAAACATCTCTCCAAACACAAATTATTGAATTAGAAAATGAAACAAAGCAAGTATGTGTTTTATTATTAAAAGGACATGCAAGAATGATGACAACTGTGCACTTATGTATTTCTTAATTATGAATCTTTTTTTCAGTTACGTCATGAATTGGAGCGTGTGCAAGCAGAACGTGATCACGCGCTCCAAGAACGAGAAGAAGTTGGAAAAGATCATCAGCAAGCAGAAACTGAAAGAAAATCGTTACATACTATGTTACGCGAATGTAGATTTCGCGAAGCTCGACTTCTTCAAGATTACTCTGAACTGGAAGACGAAAATATCTCGTTACAAAAACAGGTGTCTGGTTTACGATCCAGTCAAGTAGAATTCGAAGGTGCCAAACACGAAATAAGAAGACTAACCGAAGAAGTGGAACTTCTGAATAGCCAAGTGGAAGAATTAGCGAATTTAAAACACATTGCTGAGAAGCAAATGGAAGAAGCGCTCGAGTCTTTACAGGCTGAACGCGAAGCAAAATATGCTCTTAAAAAGGAACTTGATCAAAGGATTAATAGCGAGTCGATTTATAATCTTAGTAATCTTGCGCTTTCGATTAGAGGAATTACAGAAGATCAAACAATATGTAGCGACGGGGAAGACGATTCTCCGGCATTACGTAGAATCGAAGCAGATTTAAAAACCCAAGAACCGGGTACCTCGGCTACCGACAAGCAAGTTGATTTGTTTTCTGAAATCCATCTAAACGAATTGAAGAAGCTAGAAAAACAGTTGGAGCTAGCAGAATCCGAAAAGGCTCATCTTACGCAAAATTTACGGGAATCGCAATACGCAGTTGAAAAAAGTCAAAACGAACTGCAGTCTTTTGTTGCACGTATAGTACAATTAGCAGCCCATGTGCAATCGTTACATCACCTTCATTCCAAGTTGCCTGAAAAGCAAACCGACGAGACAACATTGGATAAGTTGAACCAAGTATGTATGGAAAACATTTTCAAATAGATTTTTAAATATTTTGCAATCTAATGGACAGATTGATCTGAAACATTTCATGTTTTATTCTAGGCTATTATGCAATATCGTCAATGGAGTACCATGTCTGCACGCGAAGTAAATCAACTTCAAAAGGACTTGGCCGAGTTAGAAAATGGCTTAACCATATCCGATTCGACACAACAATTACGAACAGAATTAACAAATCTCAGAAATAAGGTATATAGTTTTTTTTTTAATTCTCACGTAAGACTATTTATTCCATAAATTTATAAACAGCATTATCGCGGCAAATATGACGAAGAACAGAAATGTAAGTTGTTAACTTAGTAAGTTTCCACTGGCAATTGCTTAATACGTGGAGATAACAAGAGTATAATAAACTGTGATTCTGGCACAATGACAATTAATATTCAAAATTTAGACTTTGAATAGAAATTATGGCGTTTCAGATCCCCGAGTCAGAGAAGAGCCTTCGAGAAAAGGTTGGAACGTGTGGTCCCTTTGACGTATTTACCAATTATTTAATAACAATTTGTCTTTTGGCTCCTTTAATGATCCGTACAGATTGCTTTTTAGTGTCCTAACAACCCATCTTGTATTGCTTTTGATATTTTCAAATTCTTAACTATACATGTTGCTACAGCTACTGACGAATATATCATCGTTTCTGAAATCGTAAACTCCTTTGTGAAAATATTTATCATCTCCATGTGTCCCGGCACACTTATTATTTTCACAAACGGGTTGTTTGATACAACAGTGCCTATATGAATGTTATCAAATGCTCAAACAAACGTACGGATCTCGATCGCTATGCACTGTGGCTTTAAAATAGAATGTGCTTAGGAACAAAAACTCCGTGGATACTGTCTTTCTACTTGTTTCACTTGCATCTAACGTAGCATGAGTCAGACTCACAGAGCCTGTTTGCACGATGTTCAAACAGATAGTCTATATATTATCTTGTACAGTCTTGCAAAGTTACTTCAGCTGTCAAGTAATGTTTTCCTAAAATATAAAAATCTGCCTTTAAAATGAAAGTTTTAAAGCTGATAAACGTAAATTTCCAATGAATATGCAATAAGTGACAAACATAGTAACTTTATAATGAATAAGATCAACGTATAATAATAATTTAACGATATAAAAATGATTTATTACATTTCAGCTTTTGGATACGGAACAAAGAAGTATACAACTTGAGTCCGATATTGCTACTCTTTCGAAACTCGCGGTGGAGGCTGGCGGTTTTCTTGACTCTGCGCAAAACGACTTACAGAATATTTCCGACGAGCTCGCTCAGCTTTATCATCACGTTTGTACGGTCAACGGAGAAATTCCTTCGCGGGTAGTCCTCGATCATGAAAAGATCGTTCCCGAAAAAGAAGAAGAAAATGGAAAGATCGAGTGGTGTAGAACTTCGTTCAAAACGGACATTCAGATTAAGGATTTAGAAAGTTTGAGCAAAGCGAAAGAAATTGCGAAGCATATAGAAACTGCAATGGATCAAATAAAACATCTTCGAATTGCTGTAGAACATACAATTGGACTTTCAAAGATGAAGGGAATACAATCGAACGTTTGTAACGTTTGCGAAGGTGAGTCGAACGAATTCTGCTTAAATATGATGTTCTTGCTTACTTCGTCTCTCTGTAATATATTATATTAAATATTCTTTTTTGTTGTAAATTGTAATAGGATCGGTGAATGAAAACAAGGTAGAGGTAACCGACTTACAGGAACAAGTAATCAAGTTGAAGGCTTTGCTGTCGGCTAAACGTGAACAAATCGCAACTTTGAGAACAGTATTGAAATCGAATAAGAATACAGCGGAAGTGGCACTCACAAACTTAAAGAGCAAATACGAAAACGAGAAGAGTATCGTTAACGAAACCATGTTGAAACTAAGGAATGAGCTTAGAATGTTAAAAGAAAATGCTGCAACATTCTCGAGTAAGTTAACTCTTATTTTCTTCATTTCAATTTGCAATTATGTATACGTTCTATATTTTTACACTAGCGATATTCGAGATATCGTTTGTATTCCTTAAAATTATTATTTGAGATTCAGTAAAGTCTGTATTATATTTTACGAATTTATTGAGATATATTATTTATTATTAATTTATATATTTTTTCTATTTTGTTTCGCTAACATCGTTACACTAACATACTAATGTAAAATTAACAATTATTATTAGCATTTATGTACATTTTATTGCTTTTAATGGGTTGTGCTACAATCGATTTCGCAGTTGCATTAAGAGTTTGTTATCAACAATATTGCTTCGTTTTGTAGCAAAGCATATTAACTGTTCATTGTGCCATCAATTACTATGATCTTTGTTACTAGTAATACAGAAAAAAATACATTTTCTTAACGTAAAGCATAGAAAATCTAGCGCGAAAATAAAACTACTTAGCTATGGAACTTGCACTAATTTATACATGGTTTTTTGTGTAAATTTTTAGTAAATGTTTTTCAGCCATGCAACTAATATAATTGTTACTTTACAATGTTAATGTTTCCTTGTTACGTGTCTATTTGTATTTGGTGTTAATACCTGCTAACAACACTTCTCAGGTCTGCGTGCGATGTTTGCCGCACGCTGCGAAGAATACGTAACTCAAGTTGATGAACTTCAACGTCAGCTCGCGGTAGCAGAAGATGACAGGAAAACGTTGAATCAGCTTCTGCGGCTTGCTGTGCAACAAAAGCTCGGTCTGACAATGAAATTGGAGGAATTAGAAGTCGATCGAGAGTTACGAAACACCCGAAGACACGCCACCAGTGCGAATGGACGAGGTAGAGTGCGATTGTCGCAACAGACGAACCGTTCTCATTTAGGCAGAGATTTCTTCTAGAAAATGATAAAGATGTGGAGCAAAATATTCTGAGAAAAACGAGGATTTTGAACTTTTCAATTTTTTACTGCTCATTGTCGAACTATGCGATTAGAGAACACTTAGCCGTGCTTCGCGAAGTTATATTTCACGAAGCGATAGAAAACGATCTAGCGTTACGCATGTTTGTTTGAAATTTTTTGTCAGGTAATTCGTAACGTAGAATAGAAAGTGTATCGAACCGTTCTCGTACTATGTCACGAAAATATTTTTACAAAATTCGGACAGATGACCAGCAGTTTCGTACGAATAAAGATAGACGTTGTCCTCGTTGGAAAATGAAACATTTTCTATTACGCTGATGAACGTGGAGCAGAACGTTTGGAAAGATTTAAAATGTTCATATTTTCTTGCATCGATGTTGCTCCATGTCGTAGAGGTTTTTTAGAAAGCTCTGCCTTCTGTTACCAATGTTGTTAGTAAAGATGCCTGACAAGCATAGAATGCGTTTCCGTTGTAAGATTTTTATTTCGAGCAGTTGACAACACGGGATTATAGCGAAACATTCTGTGCTCAAAGATTTATTTACAGAGGATTATTTAAATAATTCTATTATTCTATTCAATTACTCTTTCTTATTAAGAGAGATACGTTAATTGTATATGTGTTTATTTCTACATTTTAACAGTCATATTCTTTTGTAGCGAGGTTTACACTTTTCAGTACAATGTCCAGTATCATTGTAACCACATAGAGAATATTCTGCATGGTTGGCTCGTATGGTTATAATAATTATATAAGATCGATGCAAGTTTTTTGCATTAACGAGGATGCATGATAAAATGAACGTATACTGGTTTTAGGTAGACGAACATGAAAAATAAGAATTTTACATTGCATACCATAGGGACAATATTATTGTGCTCGACAGTAGCGTTTATAATCAAAGTAGAATGGAACACCGTAGACGTGTAGATTTGACGAGTACAGAGTAGCAGAAGTAACAGAACTAGGGACCCATTCTCCAAGTAGTTTCTCAAAGATGAATAACATCGTCTGATAACGAAAAAAAGAGCAAAAAAAAAAAGATATCGTTTCATCGTCTACAAATATTCCTATTATTTTTTATTCAGGCACGTTTTTCAGTTTTTTTGGTACATGGCATTTCAACTACTTTTTCAGTCGAGATAGAATTTTTGATTATCACGTAACTTGGCCTAAATAGGCTTTAATTAAATTTTATTAAATTCTTGGCAGCTTTTTATTATATTTATAGTTATTAGCGCTAATACGGCATTCAATGTAGATTTATTATTGTATTTTTAGCTGTTATTAATTTATATTTCTATTTATATCTATTTTAACAATTTGATTTATTAATACCAGTAGCTATGCTTTTAATATTGACCAATGCATAATTTTAACCGATCTCGTTTTGTAAGATTTGGTGCAGCTAATAAAAAGAGTGCAGCATTAATCATTGATTGTAATCAGAAATGGCTGTATATTGTTCATGGATATACGCTACTTTCTTCTTCCGTCTTTGACATTCGACGCGCCTGTTGTTTTGTACATTTGTTGTTATCATGGAGTTAATTTCACTGTTGCTCTCTGCATATACTTTTTTCATTTCGTTCTGTCGAAGCAGAATGTTACGAAGACGAGTAAATGAAGAGAAAGATGGAGAGTGTGAAACGGCGTGTGACGTTCATTTGAACACACAAATAGGAATGACTTAAAAATAATTTTATATGCATCTAACATCTGCAAAATTTACTAACAGATTTAATTAATTAGGTTTTGATTAATCGTCAAAGTGTACGCGCGCGCACCTGCGCGTTTTCATAAAGATTCAAGCGTAATGTGCTTGGTACATTATGCAGGATATTTAAAGATAATTTCGTATAAAATATTCTTGCTAAAAGATATATTTTACAACTCGTCTTATAACTAAACTAATTTTTTATTTGTACATTTATTATACTAATCATTACATATACTTTACTTTTGACGAATTTACGCTTTTATTAGAATAATATTTATTTCGCTGAACCATGGTGAAATTTTTATACAATACAAAGTATATCCTGCATGTGTACGTAACAATGTACGGTTATTGTAAACCGTCTTTAATCAAATTTGTTATTAGCACTATTAGTATTATTATCTTTATTATTATTATCTTACAATACTACAATTGTATATTTATTATTGCGATATTGCTGCCAGCTTCATCGCGGAATTCATATGAGTACCTAAAGAGAATTTATCGATCGTTCATTGACTGTCAATTGATTGGTTAATTGTCGCTATTATTATATTTATACCATATAGTTATTCTGCCTGTGTCTACGATGCTAATCAGAATCAGAAATCGTGGCTTCCAATTTTGTTTTGTGTAATGTTAAGTTAACTTTTAACGATCATCGGAATAGAACGTAGAAACGAAACTTTTGTTTGATATTTTATTTTTTACGTTTATTTGTTCTCTGTTGGAAAGCGTAAAATGTAAAGGAAAAAAGAGATCAATAGTTGCAAATTGGATAATTTCTGAATTTGTACGGTTGTTCGATTAGATTTTGCACAGTAGACACGGGTGGTTCTAATTTGTGTCCATAAACCGAGCCAGTCTCAAACCACCGTCCCTTCCCTGCCCCTCACGCTACTGCCAGGAACGAGCCGAAGAAGAAATTCTTTCGTTCATCGATTACTCTCTTCAATGCCATTAGTTAATATTCTTCTTCTGACTTCGTCCTTGATGTAAAGAAATTCGTCCTCAACTTTTTGCCTTGCCGTCCGCGCTGTTCAGAGGCGACTCGAAACGCCGTTCGTTTCGACGATAAAAGCGAACTACAACTTGTTGTATATTGTAAAATATTGAGCCCCTGCGGTCCCCGCCTCCGCCTCGTCGCGATATCGGTGTTCTGCTTTTTTAAAAGTCACGCTCGAAAAAGAAAAGTTGTCAGCTATACGTGGCTCGCCGTTAGAGTAAACTGTTTGCAAATCGAGTATTTAGAAAAAAATATTCTTTTCCTAAGCGTTGATTTAAGTATCGTGGCCAGTCGATAATGAAAGACAGGTGGACCACGGTGGGTGAAATTTCAAAGTATCTACGCGTCTTTGAACACAATTATACATATTTTAGCATACGTTTTCACGAACGAACGAACGAAATTCAGTCGCCAAAGCGCAATGCTGTAAATTACTTCTGCCAAAGACATTCTGTCCTTTCGAGGGATCGTACTATCCTTCACACACTTGACGTCCTTCGTAAAGTTCCTTGGCGTAATTACGTATCGTCGATGCACTTCGTAGACGTTACTCTGTTTAAATCTCTGAAAGGGGATCCGTCGAATATATCCTTTCTTTCACAAATAGCATTATTCGAAAAGAAGAATCGGCCGTATTGTTATTTCGAAGGAGAAGATAATTAGATCTCGAAACTCCTTTCGTCCATGAATGTTTCTTCTCTGCTTGTTTAGACCCGGCGCGTGACACGTTCGCGGTTGAAAAAATCTCTAATTGTCTTCGATATTTAAAAAGGAAATTATTTATTCGATAATAGAATAATAAGCTATTCTCATCTTTGACAATAACAGCGATATAAAACGATTTAGAAGGCCCCGTAGTATAGCGAAAGTAAAAAATTTTTGCCGTCGGTGTAATTTACTTGATTCAACTTGCCGCGAACTAACGCCGGGTAGAAAATGATAGAACGCGCGTTTCCTTCTGTCTATTCTTCATCGAGCTTGTACGGTTAAGAGAAAAAGAAATTATCTAAACGATTGTTTAACGTCGTATCGAAGAAGTACCGTTATATTTTTACATTCGTGAGGAAGATACGATCGAAACGATTCGATGTAAAAGGGGGGGGAGGGGTGAGAGAAAGAAAAGCGAAAGTCGAACGAAAGGATTGTTAAGAAAATAAAGATCGGCGTCTGCCTGCCAGAAGATACGAGAGATATCGATAACGCTGGTAGGTGGATTTGCTCAAGGCTTCCGTAAAAGCTACGATTGCGTCCGAATTCTAGTTGACTTCCTGGCAGTGGTGTGCGTTCGACTTAGATCGTATTATATGAACGTTAGGAATAAAGAAACACTCGAGTGCCGAGTAAGACTAGCTGTAATGGCGTAGAATAAACGATTTAACCGACTGCGTAACTTGTGCTGGTATTAATTGGCCGTCGAAAATCAAGTGGCTCGATGGGTTTAAGCGTTATCGAGAACGTTTCTGTGTTTCTTTGCACTTTAACAGGGTCCACGCGTTGCATTTAATCAGGTAGCGAACGACAACCTAACAACTACGCTTCATCCTAGTTGTTCCCTTGATTACGTTTCTTTCTACAGCGGTCATTCTTCGCGAATGTATTTCAATGTCGAAGACTGTTAGGCAGAGTCGTGTTAAAAATTAACGAAACGTATTCAAACCGATTATTTTAGCTATACTCGTCTAACATCGCCATCTTACTTTCTTAACGAACAATGTCTTTTCCACGTAGGGATTCACTTTTGTAGACGAATTACAAGCAACGTCTCGTCCATATTCCGCGATATGGGTTCAACGACTAGTCTTCTTCATTGAACAAACTTGGAAGATATGTATCTTTATCATTCTGTTTAGTCAGACAGCGTATTCGAGCCCCAAGGACCCAAAGTCATTGTAAATACTGTAAATGCACTTTAGTATTACGCCACGATAAATTTTGCGAACGTACGATAAGAGACAGGAATACCGAAGACTTTGATCGACGATTTATATTTCCGAGCAATCAGCTACTTATGTATTTTCTTTTTAGCCGTCAAGTAAGTCAACTATTTGTAAAACACTTGTATCGTAGAGACCCGACGAAACCGGAAATACCGATCGTAGCGAATTCGTGAGTTCTTCCCACCTTTATCAAGATACTAAAATCAGACGAGAGCGTCAGTCGTGTTAAGTAGATTATCGGTAGTAGACATTAAATAGATGTTCAGCGACACTTATCTACAATGGGAAAAGAAGAAAGCGAACACGTAAACGGCGTGTTGATTTCAGGTTACATCCTCGGTGCCTGGTGTTAAACGTTATTTAACTGATGGGACATTATCCGCAGTAGAGATTCTTTTTGTAACATAAAGTGAAATATAATCATTTGTAACACGAGCGACGGTGTTTTCGTACGTCCCGTTTGCGATCGACCCTTCCTCTTGCGCGCCTTTGTTACTTCTAATTTTCCTTTCCTTTTCTAGTAGAACAGTAATTTAGTCGTAATAGTTACTAAGGGTAAGAATTTTAATAGAAAAAAATTCGTCGTCGCTTAACGGTCGGATTTCAGTTGTTTAAGAGCGAGAAGGCAAATGTGAGGTAAAATTATACTTTTTAATTTTTCTACAGGCCTCTGCTGACTATTGCTGACCATAGCTCATATTTCCGACAACGTATAACGATTACTACTGACTTCTGCCAGCCTCTCCCAGCCTCTGCTGACCTCTGCTGACCACCCCTGATGCTTCTGGCAACGTACAACGATTACAACTTGCTATTATCAGCCTCTCCCAGCCTCTGCTGACCTCTGCTGACCACCCCTGATGCTTCTGGCAACGTATAACGATTACAACTTGCTACTGTCAGCCTCTCCCAGCCTCTGCTGACCTCTGCTGACCACCCCTGATGCTTCTGGCAACGTACAACGATTACAACTTGCTACTGCTTGCCCCTGCTAGTCTCTGCATGCCTCTGCATCCCTCTGCTGACCTCTGCTGACCCCTGCTGACCACGCTGACCTTTGTTAACAACTTCTAACATGATGTACATGTATTAAAACTTTGTATAATGTAAATCTATGACAATAAATGATATAATTTCAAAGAATTCTATGTGTTCTCATCACTTTTACCTTTCTTTTCCTTTCCCCATTATTCCCTTAGTTATAAGAAACCGTTACTCTACTTAAAACTGGAATTCCTAAGTGCCCGGAGCGTTTTTTGAAATGCCGGTGACCTTGACCCACTTTCGAAACTGGGTCAAGGCCAAATCCTGATTCCCAAAGCGCCCGGAATTTTTCTAAGATTCGAATGGCCTTGACCTACTTTCGAAATTGGGTCAAGGCCATCCGGATTTCCAAGTCGGCCGAAAGATTTCTGAAATTTCGAATGGCCTTGACCTACTTTCGAAATTGGGTCAAGGCCATCCGGATTTTCGAAGCGGCCGGAAGATTTCTAAAATTTCGAATGGCCTTGACCCAATTTCGAAAGTGGGTCAAGGCCATCCGGGTTTCCAAGTCGGCCGGAAGATTTCTGAAATTTCGAATGGCCTTGACCCAGTTTCGAAAGTGGGTCAAGGCCATCCGGATTTTCGAAGCGGCCGAAAATTTTCTAAGATTCGAATGGCCTTGACCCACTTTCGAAATTGGGTCAAGGCCATCCGGATTCTCGAAGCGCCCGGAATTTTTCTAAGATTCGAATGGCCTTGACCCACTTTCGAAATTGGGTCAAGGCCATCCGGATTTTCGAAGCGCCCGGAATTTTTCTAAAATGCTGGTGAACTTGCGAAGAAGGTGGTACGCATCTTAAAGGTAAGAGAATGATTTGGAGAGGAAAAGGACGGTAAAAAATGATAAGAACACATTGAATACTTTGAAATTATATCATTTATTGCCATAGATTTACATTATACAAAACTTTAATACATATAAACATATTATATTATATTATATCATGTCACAAGTTGTCAGCAACGGTCAGCAGTGGTCAGCGATGGTCAGCTGACGTCGGGAGATGTTTGCAGGGGCCGATGAGGCCAGGAGATGCTGGTAGAGGTCAGTAGAGGGTGACAGTAGCCAGTAGTAATCGTTGTACGTTGTCAGAAGTGTCGGGAGTGGTCAGCAGCGGTCAGCAGAGGCCAGCGGAGGATGGCAGAAGTCAGTAGGAATCGTTATATGTTGTCAGAAATATAAGCGGTGGTCAGCAGAGGCCAGCAGTGGCAAGCAGAGATCACCAGGGGCGAATAGTAGCAAGTTGTAAGCGTTATATGTTGTCAGAATCATCAGAGGTGGTCAGCAGCGGTCAGCAGAGACGAGCAGAGGCATGCAGTGGCAAGCAGAGATCAGCAGGGGCGAACAGTAGCATGTAGTAATTGTTATACGATGTTAGAAGCATCGGGGGTGGTCAGCAGTGTTCAGCAGAGGCCAGCAAAGGCATGCACAGGCAAGCAGAAACCTGCAAATGCAAGCAGAGACTTGTAGGGGCATGCAGTACTAAGTATTAATCGTTATACATTGTCAGAAATACCTGCAGTGGTCAGTAGCGTTCGGCAGAGGCCAGGAAAGTTCAGCAGAGACAAGCACACGCTGACAGAGATCAGCAAAGACCAACAGAGGTTAGCAGAAGTCAGTAGGAATCGTTATACGTTGTTAGAAATATAAGTGGTGGTCAGCAGAGGCTAGCAGAGGCATGCAGTGGCAAGCAGAGATCAGCAGGGGTGAACAGTAGCATGTAATAATTGTTATACGATGTTAGAAATATCAGGGGTGGTCAGCAGTGTACAGTAGAGGCCAGCAAAGGCATGCAGAGGCAAGCAGAAACCTGCAAATGCAAGCAGAGACTTGTAGGGGCATGCAGTAGTAAGTATTAATCGTTATACATTGTCAGAAATACCTGCAGTGGTCAGTAGCGTTCGGCAGAGGCCAAGAAAGTTCAGCAATGACACGCACACGTTGATAGAGATCAGCAAAGACCAACAAAGGGTAGCAGAAGTCAGTAGTAATCGTTATACGTTGTCAGAAATATAAGTGATGGTCAGCAGAGGCCAGTAGAGGCTGGGAGAGGCTGGCAGAAGTCAGTAATAATCGTTGTACGTTGTCAGAAGTGTCGGGAGTGGTCAGCAACGGTCAGCAGAGGCCAGCGGAGGATGGCAGAAGGCAGTAGTAATCGTTATACGTTATCAGAAATATAAGAAGTTGGGGAGGCTGGCAGTAGCAAGTAGTAATCGTCATACGTTGTCAGAAGTATCAGGAGTGATCAACAGTGATCAGCAAAGTCCTGTAGGAAAATTCAGAAGTACATGTTATTTCACAATGGACTATACCGCTATCGACGACCAGAATGCCCAAGCTTATCGAGAAGTAGTTCGTTACGTAGATCGATAGTTAACGTGGAAAATATAATAGATCGAAAAATTGCTAGTTTCATTTAACATATTCATTTCTTTCTCGACTCCCACGAGGCGGTCTGAAATTACTTCGGGCAACTTTGGAGAATCGAGAAAGAGGGCATGTGTCTGTTTGCCTTTGTCGACTGTCCGAAACTAACATGATATTATGTATTAAAGCTTTGTATAATGTAAATCTATGACAATAAATGATATAATTTCAAAGAATTCTATGTGTTCTCATTATTTTTACCTTTCTTTTCCTCTCCCCATTATTCCCTTAGCTATAAGATACATGCCTCCTCTTCGCGAGGCCGTCAGCATCTTGGAAATGTTCCGGGCACTTTGGAAATCCGGCTGGTAAAACGCCCAAGTTTTCCGAGTAATAGTTCCTCATTTTCAACGCTAGATGGCGCTTATTTACCGACCTCAAACCCCCTGGTGCTAAAACGCCCAAGTTTGTCGTGGAATAGTTAGTTACCTTCAACGCTAGATGGCGCTTATTTACCGACCTCAAGCCCCCTGGTGCTAAAACGCCCAAGTTTGTCGTCGAATAGTTCCTTATTTTCAACGCTAGATGGCGGTTATTTACCGACCTCGGGTCAGCAAAGTTAGAAATGCCTGGTTGCTCCATCTAGCGTTGAAGATAACGAACTATTCGACGACAAACTTGGGCGTTTTAGCACCAGGGGGTTTGAGGTCCATAAATGAGCGCCATCTAGCGTGGAAAATAAGGAACTATTACTCGGAAAACGGGCGTTTTGCCAGCCGGATTTCCAAAGTGCCCAGAACATTTCCAAGATGCTGGCGGCCTCCCGAAGGCTAAAAAGAAAAGTAAAAATGATGAGAACACGTAGAATTGTTTGAAATTATATCATTTACTGCCATAGATTTACATTATACAAACCTTTAATCCATACATAATATATATCGTGTCAGAAGTTGTTAGCAAAGGTCAGCAAAGGTCAGCAGCGGTCGGCAGAGGACAGCGGAGGCTGGCAGAAGTCAGTAGGAATCGCTATCCGTTGTCAGAAATATAAGCGGTGGTCAGGAGAGGCCAGCAGAAGCTAGGAGAGGCAGGCAGTAGCTAGTCGTAATCGTTATTCATTGTCAGAAGTATCAGGAGTGGTCAGCAGCGGTCAGCAGAGGCCAGCGGAGGCTGGCAGTGGCTGGCAGTAGTCAGTAGTAATCGTTATGCGTTGTCAGAAATATAATTGGTGGTCAGCAATGATCAGCAGAGGCCTGTAGAAAGATCCAAAAGTACTTAAAGTATCTTGATTTAGAGAAATCGTATTAATAATATGTATATATGCACGTTCATACATAGGAATAATAAAAAAAAGAAACTTCTCCTTTTTCAATAGTTAACATACGATCAGGGTGACTTAAAACGTGTATTTCCGTAAAAGAAATGTCACAAAATATTATTTTTCATCACGGTACTTTGCTTAAGTGCGTCTACATACATAGATCGGAAAGCAAAAATGCCTGGTCAGTCGAGATTCGAAATCGTACGTCGTTGACGCGAGGTCAGTTTTCAGTTGTTCAAGTGCGAGAAGGTCGGAAGGTAAGCCTTTCTCTCTTTCGACTCCCGCGAGACGGTCCGAAATTACTTTGGGCAGCTTCAGAGAATCGAGAAAGGCGACATGTGTCGGTTCGCCTTTGTCGACTGTCCGAAACTCGTCCGAGCTCACGTACGCGTGATCTGGCATAGTGTGAGAAAATGGAATGAGGTGTCCCCGGTGCACTCGGGGCTCCGTCTGGCATCTTTGGCTTAACCTTGCCCGACGCGGATCGTCAGGCATGTCATCTAACCGTTTTATTACAACGCTCCCCACGTTAGAGACCGTCCAATTGGGTCAGGTCTGCCTGGCTTTTCGGGACCTGTCCTTCTTTCTCGACTATTTCGCGAATTTCACTCGTCCGGGGGATGACCTTTGGCTCCCACATCAGCTTAGGAACTTTGAATTCAAATGAATAGACTACCAACGATTAGACAAGTTTCTAGCTATCCGGGCTACAAGAAAATGTTCGATCGTTTGCT
The DNA here is from genome assembly GCF_051014445.1 of Colletes latitarsis. NCBI lineage: Eukaryota > Metazoa > Arthropoda > Insecta > Hymenoptera > Colletidae > Colletes > Colletes latitarsis. Next base: position 38,227,912 of record NC_135138.1, read on the forward strand.
TGTAAATTGTGATTTACATTTTTCTAGTTTCAGTATACGTATGCATAATGTTTATTAAATTAACGGGGTTGTTCTGCTCGCGATTGCACCCAGCCCCGGAGAAAAGGAACCGTTTCATTGTGGAAATGTTTGTTTAGTATCGATTTTGTTAAGGGTCGCGAAATTTAGTTGGGACGAACCGTAAAATAAAATGCAGCTTCGCGAGAATCATGGAATATTTCGAGAGCCCCTTGCCCATTGGAATGCAAGCGGTGTTAAACTGTATTTGGCACAGGTTGTTTTGGGCCGTCTGGGAAATACGAGGGTTAGCAACCGCATAGCATTGCACACCGTGCAAATGTTTGTAAATACGTAGATCGAGTCAGGTAGAAAATTGATCCGTTTATCTCAATTATTGGAAATACAGCAACCCCCTAAATTTATCGGCTTAAAACTTGCGTCTCTTTTAATCTACAAGGCCTGGCGATCTCTCGAAGAATACCAAGCGGAAGCAAAGCGGCGAATTTTCTTTCGAGAGCGATTGGAATTTAATTTCGGAGACGTTTCGTTTAAGTTTTCTACGCAAAGACACTTGGAGTCGGAAATGCGGCGCAAGTAATACTACTCGATCTCTATCAGTAGGGATTTTCCGAAGGAAAGTGGCAACAATTCCAATAGACGAGGACCTTGGAGTATCATCGGCATTTCCTTTTTATCTCGAGACCTCGGTGTAACGCGATTACTGCTTTTCTTTCAAAGACGTGCTGACCGCGAAACAAGTTTCTCGTCAGGGGCTTAAAAATAGCATACTTTCGTCGGGATATCCGCGAAAAACGACGGTTCGTTTTCTACCATTCTTCGGCTTACAGTTTAGAAACGATCGAAACTTTTTTATTATCAATAGTATCACCGGATTTCACGTAAGATTTTTCCGTTTGCGCTTAAGCGACGATTACTTATTTGCTGACACGATAGACATTCGTTCGAATATACATATATACATAAATACAACTCTTAATCGAACACAATCTGTACAAACACGCGTGGGATATGTTTTTGGTAACCAATTAGTAGACAAATTCAGGGTATGACTCTATCTAAAATAATGTTAACGATTTTAAGAACACTATGCAATGTCAAGTAGCAAACTATCGAATTCTTTTCTCACTAAAGAAGAAATATCAAACGCGTCTTTAGAGATGTGAAACAGGCGTGGCGGTCGGTGCGTGGAAAGCTAATTCTACTTGTAAAAGTAGAGTATGACTAACGAAAGCGACGATAATTCCTCGGTGGAAACGGAAACGGAAAAATCTGATAGCAGGAGTGCAGCACGACTTTCGTTCGATGGATATGTTCGTGGACGGTGGGGGGAAAAAGTGTATAAAACCGCGAACCAAAGTAATCCGTGGCGTATCGATAAACTGATTTGGTAATTCGCCGAAAAATCGAAATGACCACGAGACGGTAGTATCGGCTGTCCGATCTCTGGCTGAAGACTCGCGAGGAGAGCGACCGAAGACCGACCAGGACCACGCCCTCGGCGAAGAAGCGACGCCGACGTCGACGCCAACGCCGACGCCGACGCCGATGCCGTCCATCCCTCTTCCACCCGCGGCGAAGCTCCCCTTTCCCGTCGCGCCGACGACGTGCCGCCGCCTAACGTCGCTCTCTCTCGCGTTCTCCCCACCCCGAGGATTTTCACTCCCTCGCCCCCACCACCCCACCACCCCCTAGCCCCCAGCCCCACCCCCTCGCGGGCAGCCTGACGGTCCTAGGATCCTCTCGTCAGACCGGTCAGACCGACTCGACCGATCGTCGACGGTGACTCGTCCGTCGCGTCGCGTGTCGTCCAGTCTTTCACCGACTTCGCGCTCGTCGACGTCGTCGTCCTTCTCGTACTCCTCGTTATTCATCACCGTCGTCGTCGTCGTCGTCGTCGTCGTGCTGATAACGTGGGTGGGTGACCGCGTGTGTGTGGAAAGCTTGTGAAATAAACGTGGCTAGGTGAATTTCAGGCTTTCCTTCGGACGTACAGAGACACCCGCCTCGCCGCCTCGCCACCTCGCCGCCTCGCCGCCGCACCGCCTCGCCACATCGCGTTTCCCACTTTTCCTTCTTAACGGTCGCGTTACACACACCCTTGCACGTATGTTTATTTATATTGAGATATAGAAACCGAGCAGACGCGTACCGATGCACGGCCTGGCCACGGTTACCGCGTAGAGAGGAACGCCGTGACAGGGATCGAACGAAATCGAGCGAGATTTACGGGCGGATCGATGACACCGGCACGCAGCCGTCAAGTTGGAACCGGAAGCTGACCGCTGGTTACACAAAACGGGACACGGTTTGTTATTTCGTCGCGTGCCGGACGGTGTGCTCGATTGCCTGTCCAAAGGACGACGGAGGGATCTCTGTTTATCCCCGATTTCGATCGATCGACCCTCGACGCGACCTGGATATCGCGAGGCGTCAATTGCCCGTTGTTGACGCGTGCACGTTCGTCGCTTCGCGAGAAGCGCTCCGGAGAGGCGCTGTTTTTCCCGGTCGAGGTGTTCCTTCTTCTCGCGGGGCTCTTCTTCGAGGTACGTTCCTATCCACCGCTCTATATGCACTTCCGGCCAGCCACGAGATCTCGCGCCGGATCCTTTCGACGCTCGCCTTTTTAACATTCCCATCAAAACACTCTGCTTTCATTGATCGAACGTTCGAAACGCGAGCGTCGGTATACTTTCGCGCTACAGTTTTGGCACTTATGGTTGCGCGTCGCGCTCTTGTCGGTGTACGAGGACGCGCATGCATCACCGGTATTCGAATCCGCGTGCGTAAATACCTATCCTCGCGGAAGCGCCGGATTTATGCGACGCGTTATACATACACGTGGAACTAGTGCGCTGGCATTAGATGCCTACGAATCCAAATAACGCGCAATCGTTTGGAAACTTGGCCAACGATTGCTCGTCGTTCGTATTTTCCTTGGCCATCCTCCCTTCCCCTCCCCCAATGATAATAATATCAAAATAATCCATAGAATTTTTAACAAATCATTGAAAAACCTTTTGTTTATCGAGTCGCGGCTACCTAGCACCGCTTTAACTTTAGCAAGTTTCAAGCAGACGTAGGAGCCATCGGAACGAATGCCAAGAAACCGCATCAACAAGCTCCGATGACCATCTCACGGTTCAAATTCTGCAGGAATTGCAGCAACGCGTAGACAATGTACGCGATACAATTAGAAATCGACCGGAAGCAACGCAATACCACGAAGTGGTTGCATGTCGGAAAAAGAAGCTCTGCCAACGAACGTTTACTAGGACATATTTCTTAAAGCCGCCCAACCACGGAGAATAGATCCGTAAACATCGCGATCTACGTGTCTTTTTAGATTTCTATGGGTTCCGAATCCCTCGATCAAATTCCATTTACCGCAGTTTAGGGTTACAGTATGCGACGCGCTACTCTAAAATAAAACTGTTCGTATTAACCATCGTGTATTTTTGTATCGATAATACCTGCCAATGCGTCCGTGATCTTCGATGCTCATTAAGAAACCAAACGTGACGTAGGATCGACAACTATCAAACGAAACGAGTAATGGCTGCCCCCTCGTATATCGTTGGAAAAAGAAATAATAAAAAAATCCCTTCCTCTAACGATCTCTACGATCGTTGGCGTTAGTTTCCTACTTGAAACGAGCAGTACGTATTCTGCTTAAAATCCCTACGGGAAATGGAATTATCTTTGATCGTACACCATGTATTAGGTCGTGCATTGTAGATCCCGAATTGTTATATCATACTGTATGCACGTATGTGCTTGTTACACCATATGTTGATACAGTAAGCGGTACGGACAATGCATGCATACATATACATGTATATGTAACGAGCATTACACACGCGAACACATGTTTGCAGATGCTGTGTTACGGTCATCGGTTCATTACAATATTATTAATCCATCGTCGTGCTTATAGAAACGTTACGCTAACAACGGCCAAACGCAAATCACTCGAATCGGATGAAACTTCCAACTACCATTCGATAGCAACGGATAAAGCGAAACACTTGCGTTCTTCGATAGGCAAATTATACAGTGAACGTAAATAATTTCTCGAGAACGAGTACATAGAAATTGTAAAACGGAATTTCGTCGATAGGCGGGTTTATTCGCGATAAAATCGAGTGCATATTGTACGCGTGTACTATTATCACTGTTATGGCATTCTTCGTGAAATTCTTCCCTACGATATTCGTGCCTGTAGAAGAGGAATTTGCAGTCACGTATCGAACATCGATATCACATAGTCGAGTATCGAAGAAGCCGTCCAATTAGCGATGCGACGTCTCATGCGAAAAATGCATCATTACGGTTTCGCGTGCATTTCGATGACTACTCCTTGCCATTCTGTCCTTTTCCGTGTCAAATTATAATTCTAACGATATGGAATGCTTCGAGTATCATAACCATCCTCGTTATAATGTTGCATGCGAAATTCTTCCCCGTACGTTGTCGAGAAAAATGATACGTTTATTTCGACGCTTTAAAGCGCGAAAAAGATAGTATGGTTCGGAGTAGATTTTCGAGAAACTGGAAATAAACAGAGAATATGGTAAAAATCCAAGAGATCGAAAATCAAAAGTCTCCGAGAGTCGATCGATGTTTGCTTCGAGACAAGTTCCTGCGACGCGTTGTTGGGAGATGTTGGATAATATATAGATATGTTTACCAGCGAAAGAGGAAATTTACTCTCATAAATTTACCAATTTATTTACTCGTATCAGCCCTCGGTGTTCAATGGGTGAGTTGGGATACGAGGCGAATATACGAGTAGAAATATTGGGGCGAAACGCAAGCTCGTGCGAGAGACCGTTGTTAGATGCTCCTCGATTTTTTTTTCCAAGGGGCTGTACATCATCGTACAAAATTGTGTTCATCGATAAAGAACGTTACTCCGTACTGGATTTGTTTCGATTTTATTTTAATACGATGCGCAAACTATTTCGATGGAATACAATTTCTTTCGTTTTAATCTCAATTCGAGAATTTATCGTCTCCTCTTTTTATACGTCGTTTCGTATCGTTTTGCTTAATATACCGTTCACTTTTTGCCAAAAGTTAAGTTATCTATACGCTTGTACGATCGTTATTACGAACATTTCGTGTACCGATAACTAATGAACGCGATCGTACGGGCTCGCGATACGCGTTATTGCGAAACTATCACAATTAATGGCGAAAATATCGATTTACCCACGGTCACCTGTAAATCTAGCCATCGACAATTTGATTCGAGATCGTTACGGACGCGATATCAATTATCTACGCGGCTGACAAGCAACGTCCACGAGAGATACAAAAAAAAATATGCAGCAAATTCATTTTATCGTTCGCGTAGTTGTGGAGAAAAATAATTTCTCGTCGGAAGATTCGATTCGAATGAGTTGCTTTGCCGGAATATAAATCGCGAGACAAAGGAAACATAACTGTTTCTGATTCTCTCGATGAAACCCACCCCCGTCGTAAGTTTTGTCGTTACGACGCTGGTCGTGATTGCACGAGGACTTAAATCCTGTCTCTTTGGGGAGGAAAATCCGATTCAGAAAAATTACGAATCGTACGAATTCATCAGCGGGCGCCGAGTCCTGTTTACGAGCACGAACACAGTGATTCCGCCATAGCAGTCGGACGGTTTTTCTTTCTCTCTTTTCGTTCGAAATCCAACGATTATCGCCAACCGACGTGCCAGCGGCGTTTCTCTTTTACACCGCTCTGTTCTTATTGTCTGCACTAACGGACTTAACGGCCTCTTAAAAAATAGTGTCAAGAGGTCTTCATTCTCTTGCTTTACAACCGAGGTATTTCTTCCGCGGTAACGAGATCCTTTTACCAAGATATTCGACACTCTATTTGGAAATATTCTACGTACGACGATAAAAAATAATCGATTGCTTTTCGAATACGTCTCGTAGAAATTATACTTGACCGGAGACGATCGTCGACAATGAGCTGTAGATTAACAGAGTCCAGTCCCGGATCCATTCACTTTAAGCCATCGCGTCTGTTCGATTATATACTCGCGCAGTGCAGTTATACGAGAGTGTAAATCCAGGGCTATTCAACGACGACGCGTATTAAGACCAACCTAGCCGAGAACACCGTAACTCTGTGGCTTAAACGTTTACGCGGGTATTGTTCCATGATAAATTCCAGACTACGTGCGTGCTTCCTGCGGTGACTAAAGCAATCCGTTTTATTAATTAGCGGGTCGGTCGCGATTTCGCGTGAATTGATTGCGCGGTCTCGAGACACGAGAGTCGGTTAATTTCTTGGAATCACGCTCCGAAAATTATATTTTTCATAAACTATTCGAAGAATCGATACTCTTTCCACGGCCGTTGATAATTTTAATCCGTTTAAAACTTAATTATCGCGCAACAACCGCAAAAAACTTGCTGCTTAGCCTTCGGCGCTTAATTAAGAAGTATCCGGATCAAGTGTTTAATTAAAAATCAGTAACTCAAGTAAACAACGTCGAAACAGAACGAAACCTCGGGACTAAAATAGAGATAGTACGAGTTATTAAATTTCTCCAGATTTGTTCGCATATTCGATAGTACGTATTGTTAAAAGTGAAGGTTGCGACTTAGACGTTTGCCAGCTTGCAGATTACGAAGTTTAGAACGTAACGAACGTTGCGTCTTGCATCTCCTTTTATGCTGATATTAAAAAGTATGCTCGGAAGACGCCAGTTTAAAGTTAACATTGGAATTTCATTACTACCGTGGACTACACAGTTAAAAAGTATGGAACTCAAATATTTAAGAGCTGTTTAGCGTCCGTAAAAGTTCGTAAGATTATCAGGGTTTCACGGTGCTACGAAACGAAGAGAAAAGTATACCCAGACGCTTTGATCTCTGGGTCATTGGAATCCCATTCGTTCCGCTTTTCAGACTCGCGACAAATCTCCACCTTAAAATTTCAAGAAGAACGCGTCATAATATCGAAGCTTTTCGAAACATACAAGAGCCTAAAATTCTTTTCGGAAAAGAATAGTGCAAGGGGATCGACACGAGTCGGAATTTAAAAATCTCGAATAAGAATTTAAAGGTCGAGAATGGTCAATAACCGACCTTCGACAGCGTCGAAGCCCGAACACGACTTACAAAACATTTAAAAATAACCGCGCGCGCAGCTCTCGACCCGGAAACCTTGAGATCTTAGGCTCGCTGCGAAGCTGACGAATTTTCGACAAAGCCCCACCGTCGATCTTCGCTCGTTATCGTTCCGTTCTCTTGAAATAAATTTCCCAACATCGAATATTTACCAACACCTTGACGCAACGATCTTTTTCGCTGTACTAAACGTCACGTTTTTAGAGTGGATTCGTTGGAGTAAATTTCAACGGAGGATTTCTTTAGACATTCATAGCGCAAGGTATGCGCTAGCGAAGTAAACGTAGCGCGTGAAACCCGGCTAGTCTGATCATATACGGAGCGGTGTCTGTTTCTACTTACGCGTTCGACTTGGTATCGTTACAGAGACGAGAATTATTGTCTAAATCGGTGGCTCTCAACCTCCTCTCTTGGTCCAATGGAGCTCGTGGGATATTCTATGCACTAGTATTACCGATAAGCTAACAAATTTCGGCGTCTTGGTAGATGCTGTACGCCAAAGTAGAAGAAAACATTGTCACGATTCTTAGCGCGTATATTGACTCATCGCGTTACATAACTATTCTAGCGGTATTCTTGGTGACGGTTAGATTCGACGAACTACAGGAAAGACTGTATTAGTGTGCTAAATATACACCGCATGCCACATAATGCATCTTTCGGCTTACCGCGAAACATCCGACTAGAATTTTTCTTTCATCGGCCATCGCGTCGATTCGTGCGTTAACGAACCAAAATTTAATAACAAGACAACATTTTTCAGCTTGCATGGCCCGTCTCGCCTCACCGGATTATAGATTAGCCAAAAATCGTCGTGACGCGTAAAAGAGGCGGCAAAAGCGCCAACAGGCAGCTCGCGCGAGCATCTTCGTTTCCGTCTCGTCGAATACAGAGTCTCTTCGAGCTCGATTCGTGCTATAAAACCTTAATAGTCGTCGAAAGAGCCGTACGACGCACGCGTCAAGAGCCTCTTGTCTTCCGTTTGCCAACTGGCCGAAGCTGTTGTCTCTATTCTCTGGCGATTCGCGTGCAGTCGGTAAAGAAACGCTAGACGAGCTCTAGGATCCCCGGAAATCGACCGCGAAACTTTTCGATTTCACGATCGACGACGCGTATCGTCGACTTATTAGAGAGCACAACGGAACGTTCATTCCAGAAACGCGTACTCGCCAGCGAGAAGTTTACTTTTTGCTCGAGATTTACGAGGGCAACACACGGCGTGCAGGAAGTGTCGTTGGCTCAAACGAATTCATCGCTACTATTTGTAGACTTATTCGGTCCGCGTCGCGTTCGACATAATTCCCCCGGCGTAGTTCCTGGTACACCTCCGCTTATAACTATTCGGTAAAATAATGTATTCCAACTTTACTCTGGCGCAATTGATGCTGTTTGTTCGTAGCTCCCGCGCGCTAAACGCACCGACCGCCGCTGTTAAAGCGAGCTTCTCAACGTTTTAGCCTTTAGCCTTCAGAGTTGCGCGGAATTGCAATTGAATTATTCCCGGAATTCTAATTAGAAAATGATCAAATTATATCGGTATCGCTATTTTTTCTACAAACAAGAAAGATCGAGTCTTGCTCGATCGGTTAAAATTGTGATAGGAACGGCGGTCGACTAGCGGTGTAATTGGAGGATTTGATAAATTGGAGATTCCCCATTGATTGAGAAACGGGATCTCGAGAGCGAGAATCCATTTAAACCGTTTAAAATTAGTTTGTTATCCGGGATCTCGGTGTCTTATCGGAGACTGTTTGCATTTCGTTTTGCAGAAAATGTCGTCGCTGCGGACGCAATCGACCGGCGGCGGGGTCCTCGGTTTGAGCAGCGTCGGTTCCGATCGCACCGGAGCCACTTCGACCGCTGGCGGTTCTCATTCCCACTCGCACAGGAAGCACCATCATCATCACAGAAGCAGAAGCGCGCCGAGGGCGCCGGAGAAACCGCCGCGAAAACGTCATCTTAATCCCGGGCACAGTCTCGCCTCCATTCCCAGTCAGATTAAGCTGTCGATGCTGAACAGCGGCCTCATCTCGTTCGGTGAGTTCTAGTCCGCTTAGCTTCCCTACCGAATCGTTTTCTATCGGCTCGATACCGGAAATCTCGAATCAACCTCGAAACAGCAATTTCCGCGACTCGATTGCGACGTCTTTGCCTCGGATCGCTCATTATCGAGAGATTAGTCGCGTTCGAGCACCTCCGACTGGCATTCTTGCTAACGAACCACGGCAAACTACAGTTTAGAGGATTTCGAGACTCGATATTTTTAGATCTTTCTACGCATTATCCGGAACGAAATTTCCTTTATTATTTCTACTTCGAATCGATCGGTCGTAAGTAAGTAGAGCACTTGACTTAAACGTTGTCGATATTTGGACTATCGTAATTTCCCGATCGTTATTTATTATTTCTAGTTAGGTTGGCGTTTCGAAACATTGGAAGACAGAGCTTAGTATCTGGAAATACGAAGACAAGTAGAATAAATCGGTAATGGTCAGACGCCTCTGAAAGGGCTTTGAAAAATTGCCTTCTCGCGGCATCTACTTTTCGATTATTTTTTCAGGAACAAAGCACCGCGCAAAAAGGTTTTATTCGAAACTTTTACACGATGGAACGAACCATTTTTCGATCATGCTACGGGATTTCCGTTTCGCACCGTGGCTCGTCGGTTTATCGAAATGTCCAAGATCGCGTGAAACGATTTGAGCTTTAATAATTGTGATTGGTTATGCTGGAAATAACTTTGCGCGGGGAAAAGAGGACGGGAAAAGGGAAAAGGGGCCTTTGTAGAGTTCTGAAAGGACTCTTTTTCTTCGTTACAGCATCAGCGCTGGATAAAAGAGATCCGTAACTTGATTCGATCAAGCATGACATTTTTGCCGAGGCTTTTTCGAAGCGTTTTAGATGCTTTTAGCTCGACCAGTCCTCTCGTCTTTCACGTGTCACTTGGTGCAATATGTCTACGTCTCCGATGGGAATGCAATGAGCGATAAAATTCTGGGATAAGCTCGAACCTGTAACCTAGCTATTCGAATCGTTACGAGCCGTCGCAAAATACGCGCTGAAAGTCGAGAGGAAGCGATTTTTCTTCGGAAAATTACTGAACAGCGTAGCTAAAATCAATTTGGTGGAAATGTGCAACCAAAAGTTTGGAAGCGGTGGTACTTTTTAATAAAACACGATACTCCGCGGATTGCTCCAGCACGTTACGCCATAAACTATCAAAGATCTTCGCAATAAATGCCTGTTACAAGCTGCAGTCCTATTTCGGGCCGTGTAAACGACGTATTTGAGTCTCGAGTCCTTAAATTTACTCGCAGCATGCGCCAATATCCCAGGATTCCTGTGTACAAGCGATTGCGCTACAGACAGATTGCTTCTAAATCCGACCGTGCTCTTTTATTTAGTAACTAAAATATTTTTCATTTTCCGAAACATTATTTCGAGAGAATATCCAAGTTTTAGGAAATGTCGAATCTGTTCCGGGAAACTCGGTCGTAACTTCTTTATTTTTAGAATCTATTTTTCTCTTGAGTTAACCGAACGACTCCGTTCGTTCTTTAAACGATATTTTTACGTGAATTCAACATGGCAGAGTTTCGTTTTTTTTCGACACCGTTCGACTCTTCGCCGTTAAGGAGAAACTTTCTGCGCTTTACCGAGTTTTTACTCCCCGATGTTGTTGAATTTTTCTACCTTTCGGCGAGGTTTCCGTTTCGAATCTTCGGAAAATGTACGCTACGAAAGAAAGGATCTAGGGTATCGTTTAATCTCGTCCTCGCGAAACGAGGTTGCTTTCCAGCAAAATTTTTAAGTCACTCTTTTATTTTATTCTCCTTGATCCGAGAATGATTGCCAAAGTATGCTTTATGAATTATTTTGCGTATCACGGTTCAACGCGAGCAGCGATTACAGAGCTTGCAACAAGGAAAAAAGCACAGCTTTCAGTCGTAACGCGTATCATGCGTGTATGAATTAAAATGCACGACATAAAAGCAGAATGCAAATCCAACGTTTCGTTAGAAAGTTGGCGCGCTAAATGTATTTGTATCCACAGTTGTCTAACACAAGAACCAGGTAACTCTACGTAATGCATACTGAACGGTACATATGCGCCGCCCAATGAAATATGATATTATAAAGCACTCGAGTCGGTGAAACAGACGTGTCAGAAACGCGTCACAGTAATACGGCCGTCGAGTGTCACGATAAACTCGTAGTTGGAGAAACGTAAACAAATTCAATGTGTCGTGACGTTTCACGTTTCCTACCGTACTCCACAATTATTAACAAAATAATCGATTGAAGCGAAATTACTCTAGATTCTATAAAATCATCGGAAAGATTTTTCAAAGCAACGGTTTATCGCGTAATCCAGCGAAGGGAAAGAGTGTCCTCGTACGGTCTCATCGATTGACAAGTATTAAATCGAGAATCGACACGGAAATTTGTGACGCGGAATATCGGTCGTTGCGGAAACACGTTCGCCGAGAAGTACGTTGGAAAGCTTACGAACCCTACGCTGATTAATCTCGTAGCTTTTTCGAGCAACCGAAGAGAAATGCGATAAAGCACGGAACCTTATATCTCCGCTTAACTCTTCCACTCGACCGAGTCCCAAAACTCCGTTTATCCCCGCGTTCTACCTATCGTTACGTTCGATTTAATTAGAAACCCAAAATGTAGGAAGCTTTTAAAAAAAAGAGAACAGAGAAAGTGACGCGCGTGGTCTAAAACTGTACCCACTGTATTTTTAAATTTGCTTTTGCGTGATTCCTGCGCGTCACAGACGCGAAACTGATTTCAAATACGATTCCGTTCGGTCTGGTATGTACTTTTTTCCACGAGAACAATTTGCTCGACAACCCTGTGACCCTGTTCGACGACTTAATTGCTGGTTCTCGTTCTATTTAGCATTTAGTTACTTGCTGGTTTCTATATATATTTTATCGTACGGAGAAACATTTATTTTCACGCCTTTTTCGTTTTGGTTCCTCGGACGATGCCATAACGGGATTGACTCGTTAGTTTCGCAGTGACTCCGCGTGGGATGAGATCGCAGAAGCTACGTATAAACATCAACGTCCATCATTCTCATGCAAAACCTGTATTAGCGTTAACGCGGCGTGCTACCGTGTCTGTCGGAAGCTGGCTTAATGGATTATTACGGTATTTTTCAGAAAGTTACGTAATTTTAACTTTCCGGTTTAGAAAGAAAACGAAGAGGTAAATTAATTGTCGAATTGATTTACAGGAATCGATTATTAATCGAGCAACGTTTCTTTTATTCGTTGGGTCATGTAAATTCTTCCAAATGGATCGCGGTTCGATTCTAAGCCGGACCAAGGTTTATTTTGAATAGCAACGAACGATGAATGTGTCTGGTCGGTATCCGGGTTAATCCACTTGGGTTTCGACTTCTATTCTTGAGGTTCCCTCTCCCCCTTTTCTTACGAATTATTGTTCGGTTTCTTTGTATCGGGGCACGTTCACGCATTAACGAATTTTCCATACGAACGTATTCCTCCCGATCCATCCCTTCTGACAACCGTCAACGATATAAATTACAATGTGTTTTAATTCTCGACACATATTTCGAGAGTTACTTTGTACAAATAAATTCGAACGCCGGCCGCGTTCGATAGCGACGGTGTCGAGTATACAAGTAAAAACTTTTTATGGGTTTTAACTTGATAAACGATCTCGAATTTTGATACGCTTGTATGTTTTGGCGGTCTACCAAAAATCAACGAATTCTTCGCGATCAATATTTTGCACTTTCTAAAATTATCCGGCCATTCAGTCGCTTGCACGGACAACAGCTATAAATACGTATTTCAGTTATGGACAAAGTTTCAGTTTCGTGTTCCGTTTTATTTACTATAGAAATTAGTTCTCGTACGTTCCGTACTTACGGACGGGAGTGTACGTCATCACCGTGGATTATAACAAGTTTTACCAGCGAATAATTGGAAAACATTCGTCTCGATGAATACTCGTTTTCCGCCAATTCTGCCGATTCCATGAAACGCGTTTTTTTTTTCGCGCGCTCTTTAGAAAAGATCAGGCAGCGTTTCCCGCGCGTGTTCCTTCTTTATTTTCGTTCGTTCCTCTTGATTTTCGTGTCACCGGCGGAAAAAACGGCAGGAAAACATCGCTCCTAACTGCACGAGCTGCGAGCGCGCAAGAGAAATTCAGGTTGAGTTGCTCGAAGAACTCCAACGAACCTTAATTTCTGCGCGCACATATTCCATTCCATAATGCAATATTTCACGGTTTAGAAAACCGAGAGAAAATGCTGGTAAGTACGGCTGAATTCCGTCCTCCGACACAATACGGATTCGCTAATGCGCGTATAGGAATATTCTCGTCGCCCTTTCCGTTGCCCTTCTCGTTTAATATTATTTTAACGAAGGTTTTTTACATTTTCACGTAACGTCCTGCAAATATTTTCTCGATTTTCTTCCGGGCGTGGAAGAACCTTATTTTCTCAGCAGCCACGCTATTCACTCTGTATTTTCTTCTTTAACATTCTATAGTTTCGCGACGTTGCGCGTTGGTGGAAATACAAAACGAGCGTTTCTTAACTCCCGGACAAAACGGGGAACTTGCACGAATCGGTGGAAACGAATGAAAATCTTGCATTCTACCGAATGTTTCAAGAGGTTCGCGCGTCTCTTGTAATTTCCAGGTCAATTTGCGACGGTTGACTCGATGCTAAAGCTGCCTTTCGAAAATACGAACAATTTCGTTACTAACAAGTGGCAAAACCTTTCGGACGATATTCACGGAACAGTCGGGGCGCGTTTTTATTTTAGCAGCGGTCTCGAAACGAAACTGTCCGGTAGCGAGCGAAATATTAATTTCGGTATGCTTTCAGGCTACCTGTCGTTTTCATCGGAAAGCACGGAAACAAATGGATGCGGCGAGTGCAAATTCTGTACGTAACGTTGCTCGAAAGCTGTTTATTTTCATGTCAACGTCACGAACATGAGAGTGTAATGTCACGGAAGGGTTACGCGGACGTAAGACACACGCGTGACATATTTTGCATTTCCTCTTCCGACGTAGGTACTATTTGCAGCCAAGTATCAAATGCCGCGTGTGCACGGAACCTGGGTTAGTACAAATTGGACGTTTTATAAACCTTACTTGAGAGACGCGTTAAAATGTCCCATTCGCTGGTACATGAATATCGCCGAAATATACGTACACGGTGGCCGATAAAAAATGGAAGTTTTTAGTCGCCAACGACCGTTCCATTACGAGCTTGTTAAATACTAAACGCCTCGGTCGTTACGGCGAACGCGCGAAAATCCACCAAGCTGAACGCGAACGTTTTAAAATTATGCCAAGAAAATAAAGCGAGTCATTGGCCGAGCCCTTATTCCTTCTGCTTGTAAACGCGCGATGATTACGTAGACGTAATCGTCGAAAGAAATGCACGCGTTCTCGGGGCCTTCTGCGATCGGTGAATTATTTTTAACGTCGCGAGGCGTCGCGAGGCTGGCTCGGTCGTTTCTAGAACCGAGATCAACTTCTTCTCGGTTGATCTTGACACGAATACGCCCGTAACCCAGTGCCACGAGCGTTGTCCTTTACCGACTGCTTTCGACTCCTGCCGCGATGGAAATAAATCGGTGCATTCCCCGCGAGACGCCTGCTGCTGACTCATCTACGATCCGGCGAACCGGATGCGATCACCGTTAACGTTCCTTCTTTTCCCGAGGATTGATTTATCGCTCTCTGACAAGTATTACCCGCCATGTGTTGCGGACTCGAGCCAGGAACGCTTTTTGATCGACTCTGCTCGCGATTCTGCTATGCTATTACGATAAACTCGGGCCCATAAAATCATAGACGCGTTAAATCAACCGCGCCGCAAAATTCTTCGTCGATCGAACGAACGAACAACTTCTCTATCGGTAGATTTTTCAATTATGGCAAAGAAGCAGATTCCTGTTACGAACAGAAGGCTAGAGGATGATCCAACGATGCCCGTTCGCAGTCGAATTGGAATCGACGCGCCTTCGAATAAGCGGGGTGGTGCGATTTTTGCGAGGAATCTGTGGCCCGGTCGAAACAGAGTCGCGGTCGTAAATTTTTGTTCGCGGAGAAGAAAGAGGCAAAGAGCAGAAACGGGTTCGGGTTGGACGGCCGGAGAGAAACATCGACGAGGAGATAGAAAAACCCTGGAACAAAAACGGTGAACCTCGGGGTGGGGGAGGGTTAGCGGCCGGGCCGAGTGAAACGGCGCGAAATAAAAGGAAGAGCAAACGTTTGCGCGGGAGCTGGATGTCATTCAATCTCGTTCACCAGCCTCTCGTGGACCAAGCAAAAAATATTGTTTGTCGTTTGGCGACACTTTTTCTCTTCTCCTTCGTTCGCAGTTATCTCGCGGACGTCTCTCGTTTTCCGCGCGACGGAACGCACAAAAAATGGGTTAATGGGTTATCCGATCCGCGATGTCCACGTTCGATCTATATACGATGGCCAATGGCGGCTGGTACATCCGGTTGTGAAGCGTAAATCGAATGTACATATTTTATTCTATCTCGTGCAGTTTGCGAAACACAACAATAAAAATTGCCTAATAAGTTTCAGGGTGTCTTTCAGATTATTCCTTGCGGTTTCTATTTCGGCTGGTGTTTCGATCTTACCACCATTCGATCGATAAGAACGATGGTCTACGAACGCCGGAGCAAGTAGAAAAGTCGAGTAATGGTCAGACGCGTTAACCGGAATTTTGAAAATAAGTTTCCTCGCGAACAACACCGCGTGCACGGAGTTTTTATCGTACATTTCCGGTGTATTTCCTATAGAATAGTCGACTTTCCACTCGTACAGCTACGACTTCCTGCGGATCGAACATTACGTCTCGACTCTGTTTTAGCTCGACGACTGCTTCGAAGACAAAAGCATCGATTACGTGTTTTCTGCGTGACCGTGTGAAAATTAACGATCGTTCTTCGCTCGTTTGTTACGGAGCAAAGGCAGAACATGAACTGCGACGCAATGTTGTTACGTTCCGTTCGATTGCACGACTGCCTGTTGCATAACGCAGATCGATTAATGCTAGCTCGCTAGTTCGATGCTTTTCGTAGATTGAATTCGATTTGACGAAGGAGCGTCTGGTTCGCGAATTGCTTCGCGCGTTACGTAGCTTCCTTCGATTCGTCGAACTTTTTGGTTAATTAAACCCGTTGAAGAGTTTTCGTTCTCTTCCCAGCTACTCCAATACTTTTGTCACGAGATGTACGGTTTTAGGAATGTTTCTGTCTTGACGGGAAGGTCTCGAGCCACGACAGAAAACCCACTAACTGTACTCCAACACTGTTATGCGGTAATTGGCGTTACTTTGGCAGAACGACAAGTTCGCATTTAGCCGGACGCGCGAGTCGCGAACTACCGTGCATCACCACTTGGAATTCCTCGTTTCGGATGCGTCGGGAACGCAAACAGTGCGTAGCTTTTCGACGTTCTCTCTGGCACGCGATTCCCGCGAGGCAATACACCGCAAATTGTCGGCCTATCGACGCTGACA
Organism: Colletes latitarsis; assembly: GCF_051014445.1. Classification (NCBI taxonomy): domain Eukaryota; kingdom Metazoa; phylum Arthropoda; class Insecta; order Hymenoptera; family Colletidae; genus Colletes; species Colletes latitarsis. Next base: position 38,244,607 of record NC_135138.1, read on the forward strand.
CGATGCACCTGCACCGCGAAGGCTGGCGCGCTTTTACATAAAAACCGTCCAGTTATTATTGCCAAGCTCGCTCTGCCCGGACGACGATCTTTATCAACGTTATTATCGAAAGTTTTAGATAATCTGATCGATCGCTCTCTCAAAGAGCAAAGATTCCGCAAGACTCGCGAACCGAAAAATTAGGTTGGCGCCACTTGGCGTTCAAACCACCAAATCCAGTCTCTGCCAGAGAAGCGACCGAGTATACAAGGTGTATCCGATTTTTCCAGAAATTTGTGGCGCTCGATTGCGCGTTTGTTTGTTACGAGGGCAAGCAAAGGGAAAGAGAATACAGATTTAAGCCGGATTTCCGTCGAAATAAGCAAAAGCATACGGAGCGATTGTATCGTTCGCGCGCGATAAGCTGGTTCGTACGGTACTGCGTGTACGCGCTAATAGGATAACTGGCTTTTCACGATACGACTACTTATATGCATAAACTTCTATAACCCTGTGCAGAGCTCGCACATTCGGGACAACGAGTTCCCACGTAATCCACCAGACGATGCGAGCTGCTTTTAAAGACACGCGTGGAACTTTGAATCACGAGCGAGTTACTTGGAATTATGGAAAATCTGACGGACCGATCTACCGAAAACGGAATATTTCACGAGGAGCGCGCGACACTTTGAAAAACTGTTTGCATAAGCTCGAGCGAAACGCGTGTCGGTTACGACAGCCGCGAAACTGGCAATTTTCACCAAGTTATGCGGTCGTTCGGAATACATAATGCAACCGAGAATCGGAGGCTTAATTAAAGAGAGTGTGTGCGTTAGGAGACGGAAATTGGAACACGCGTAATTATTCGTTTCGTGGAAAGCTCTTTTGTATAGTTCCCGCGGCGCGATATACGATTGGCGTTCATCGACGCAGCTGTACAAAATAAAACTTCATTATCGCTTTATGCAATGCTATTGTGAAACCTTGGTCGATTAATTCAAATAACGAACGGGTTACAAAGGAACAGTTTCACGCTATACACACCTGTAATATTTTTTCACTAATTTGTACGTGTATTACAATTAAAGCCACGCTCTATCCTCGAAGAGATTTTCTGGTTCGTGTAATAAATTTCCGCGCTTTTTACAAACAGACTTGAGAATTATTCCGGTCGCACAGTAGCGAGGCGGTTTCAACCTAGATTTAACGCTGAAATTTGACCCATCGCGTACCTTTAGAAATACTCTCTGTATGCGGTGAAAATTTTCAATGGAATCCAACGTTAGGGTCGTACCAGAGAATGCTCGAAATCCTAAGGGTGAATCGTTTGGGCGAACGTCATTCCGTCCTTGCCTAGTCGATATGTGTAGTTGCCGAACTATGGTGATTGATCACTTGGCACTGTTCCGCGGAGACTTTGCTACCGGCGATAATGGGGATGCAAGTTTTCGATATAACGAGACAATTCAACGGTGGAGTGATTAATGGGTTAAGCGATTTAACGACGACTGCATCGATCGACGGCATAATCGCGCTCAAAATACAAACAAACTCTATTTTCTGCGACTTTTCAATCATTTTTTAGCGAAAGACGCTTTAAGCTCGATAGTTTCTCTACTCCGGACGACGGGCCCGGCCATAGATTAATTCTTTCAAGTATTTCCATCCCTCTTCGCGACTTCTCTCTTGCATTTCCCTTTCTTTGACCTGTTTGACATGCACCTCCACTTTTTCTCGTAATCCCTTCAGCTTCTCTGAATAGTCAATCCCTGGCTAACCACGCCCAATTCTTCCTCCGCGACTCTGATTACTTCGTCCATCAAAACCATACTTTTAGCATTAGCTAACGAACGATCGTCAGGCGGTAGAAACGGGCAAATTGTATTGAAAGAAACGTATAAAGTACGTAAAAATTGGTGAAAACTGTCCGCGTTTTACAAAGAATTTCCGAAAATATATTTGAGGTGTTCGATGTGCCGCGAAACGACCCACTCCCGTTTAAACGGTCCACCCTGTGCGTCTCTCGGGCGAGAGAAAAGTAATCTACTTCGGGAAAGTTTGTTTCGTCGGGGAAAAACCGCCGAAAAGCGACGGTCGCGGCGGCAATTTCGCGAGCGCGTCGAAAGAAAAACAGGAAAAAGGTGAAAAGTTCGCGCGAGAGCTCCATGTTCCGGTTGGCTTCGAGAAACAAGCGACCGTCCAATTTTCAGGTTTCGACTCCGTGCACAGCCGAAGAAAATCGGAAAATCGAACGGAGGAGGGGCACACTGCCTCTTTCGCTGGCAACTGTTTTCTCTTCTAGGCGAGAGCTGGCTCGACCACGTTCGAGAATCGATATCGGTTTGGTCGCTTATCGAACGCGCTCGAGACAGAACAGTTCCGCGGCCGAAGAGCTTGCGAACCACCGAGAGCTTTCACGCTGGCAAATACGAACGAGTAGGCACGAAATAAACGAGACTACTTACAAACTCGGTAATATCAGCCTGATACTGCTAACGTTTGAGAAGCGTGACACGTAATTACTATATTCAATTTGCAACGGCAGAACGACTAAGCTTAACGACCGAATCGATAGATGATTAAAGAAAAAATAGATCCCTGGTAAGACGCCTTATTAAATGCTCAGACGTAGGCGATTTCGCAGAAAGCGAATTATAATTGCTTTATCCATATACATGAGCGGGAAACGAGGTTGACAGTTTAAAGGGATATCACGACCCGGTTTTGTGACTTTGCGATCACGGTTGAACTCGAGGTTCCTGATTCATTGTGCCGGTGAGCCGTGCACGAATATTATCAAACCGCGACATGCTTGTTTACACGTGTGCTCGGAATTCAAATAAAGCTGCAGCTTTGAACTTCCAGAATTTACTCGAGCAGGGACGAAACCGTGCAGTTCCGTCCGCGATATTCATTTCGTACAGCAGTCTTGAAAATATCCAAACACAGGACGAAACTTTAGAACTCATCTTTCCACGCAAGCTCTTCTTAAGTTGTAAAATAGGGGAAATTAAGCACGTGCAATCCATTCTATTCTCTTTCTGTAATTAAAAAGGTAGGAAGGACTTGCTCGGTTTGTTAATTAAGGGGTTCAATTAGATATGCTAATAATTGGACGTAATCCTGCCCGTATGTTAACGCAGTAAGGCGGCGCTCACGGATTTCCTGCTTTGCATGCAAATTCTCGAACCCTTTCCGATTTCTAAAACGAGCTACGTGCCGCGGATACTTTATGGTTTCTTCCCGATAAACTCGCGGCAGATCCTTAAATCCTCGGCGTCCCTCGAACACCGATGTGTATCCTTTGGACACGTATGCTCTTTAAATCGCTGTCCACGCGTTAACTCTTTGTATCGTTACGGATCGATAGACTTGGCCACTCGGGGATCTGTTTGCGAAGTCGGTTACAAAATTGCACGCATCGTTAGCTAACGGTAATTGACCGAGCAACGTACAACCAGAGAAATACTGTAATTGACCCGCAACTTGGAGTTATCGCGATAACGCGTCTAACGAATGTCGAGTTGTCGCGCGCGTGACAATATCGAAAGCCATTTATACGATCGCCAGAAATCATACGAAAGTATTGTCTGCTCACTGCGGCGTGAAAAGACTGCAGGAAGAATGGGAGGAGATAGAGGAAGGTACTCCAAGAGATAAGGGCTTCTGGAAACGTCGAGGAAAATATGTCGAAAGTACAATACGGTAGGATAGTTGCGAGAAAATGCGACTGTGCGATAAATTATCCCAAAATCGAGCATAAGTTTGTCATTCATCGCGGACGAGACCGATTTTTAATTAACTTTCGATGGCTTTTGAAACCATTTTAGAGAAGGGAATGTTTAGGACTTTCGACGCGTTTTAAATATTCCCCGATGCTTTCGCGAAAATTTCGAATATACTCCGGCGAAGTTTTCGATGCTCGATCGAAATTACTTGCCGGGTTAAAAAAGTCGCATTAAAATGTCTCGTCGGCGAGACTATGGCGTGCACCGTTCCGAACAAAAACTGCAATTCCGCGGGTATACGACATTGAAAAGTTTCTGTGGGGAAATCGAGAAATGATGTCGATAAAAGGAACGAGTTATCGAGATTTAACATTTACGTTTTGTAACGTTGCACTGAAAACATTTTCCAACAATGGCGTTTCTAGTTTTCGATTCTACGTATCGTCGCGAGACAGAAATACATTTTGACGCGCGTGTCGTGTAATTAATTAAGCGCGAAGCAATTTATATCGGTTGCAACGTTTACAAAAAGGGCAACGCAAAGCTTGCATAGCTGTTTTCCGGTCGAGAATAGACGTATATCCATCGTCAGGAGAAATTTTTATAATCATCCTTGCTACGACGAGGATTATCCGAGCTTAAAGTCGTTTGCTACCGATTACTATCCGTAGTATGACCGTAGCCGATAAATAGGTTATGAAATAGCTGATTGGCAATTTCATCGGGACGCGTTCCACGCTCAACGGAACGAAGGATGAAAAATATGTCGATTCTACAGTGTTCCTAAGCTTGGGAATATTATAAAAAGTTCCCCCTTTCGAATAAGATTGGAAGCGGTCGCCCCTGCGTAGTGCGGAATTGCTTCGAATCTTCTAAAAAGCAGAGATTCCGAACGCGCGTATCCAGCGAGCACAAATCAAGGGAGAAAAGTCAAATGGAACGGAAACGCTGCCAAGAAGGTGGCTCGAGCAGCCAGTTTCCTAAAGTTTCATGAATTTAAATCGTCCATTCGGTATCCCGAGCATTTATTTCGATCAACGTGATACGGTCCATTCGTCTCGTTATATTATACCGCTTTAAGATATATACAGAGTGTTTGGCCACCTCTGAGAAATATTTAATGGGAGATTCTAGAGTCCAAAAGAAGACGAAAATCAAGAATACTACTGTGTTGATAGAGATTTCGTTAAAAAGTTATTATCCGCCCGTACTGAATTTTTTTCTAGGAAGTGGGTAGGATTTCGGGGGTACATGTAATGACCAAAAATGATTGTAATCGACCCCTGCAATTGAAAATAATTTTTTTAGAACGATTTGAAAAATTTTAATTTCACCGAAAAATTTGTCCACCTACTCGAATTTTTTTCTCGAAAGTGGGTAGGATTTCGGGGGTATGTCTAATGATAAAAAATGATTGTAATTGACCCCTGGAGACAAAGGTATTTTTTTTAGAACGATTTGAAATTTTTTTTTTTCGCCGAAAAATTTAGGCACCTACCCCCTGTCGATTTTTCTTAAAAACTAGTTTTCGATTTTTAATAATACTTTTTTGTAGGTACCCATGAGCTCTACTTCAGAAAAAAGTTTCATTGAAATATATTCACAATTGTAGGAGTTATGACTGTTTGAAAATTGGATCATTTTTATGGGGTTTTTCTAACTTTACGGGGTCAAGGACCAACTTTTCGAATATTTTTGCGATTTGTACATATTCTCCATCAAAATACGCGTAGTTTGCTTTTTTAAACATTAAAATCGTCCAATCCGTTCAGGAGTTATAACGTTTTAAAGATTCGCATGAAAATTCAGGGAAACATATCAACGGTATGGTCAGACATAACATTTTCGGTAAGGAATTTTTTTCTCGAAAGTGCGTAGGATTTCGGGGGTATATGTAATGACCAAAAATGATTGTAATTGACCCCCGCAACTGAAAATAATTTTTTTGGAATGATTTGAAAAATTTTTTTTCGTCGAAAAATTTCAGCACCTACTCGATTTTTTTTCTCGAAAGTGGATAGGAGTTTGGAGGTATGTGTATTCACCAAAAATGATTGTAATTGTCCCCCGCAACCGAAAATAATTTTTCCAGAACGAATTGAAATGTTTCAATGTAATTCTTAATAACTTTTTAACGAAGCCTCCATCAACAAATTGGTATTGTTGATTTTCGTGTTATTTTGGCCTCTAGAATCCCCTATTAAAATTTTTCCCAGGGATAGCCAAACACCCTGTATATATATATTCCGCGATATGGTACTACGAGATGGGAATTAGGTTAGGAGGAACGATGCCAGCAAGATTAAATCCAGAGTTTTTTAACTTTTTCCGCGAACGTTGTCGAGAAGTTCGTTGTAAAAAGAGGAGAACAGAGGCGGATCGAACAAGTCAGAGAATGGGAGGACGGTGTCGGTGGGTTCCAATCGAATCCTCAACTGTCAGGAAATGCTCTCTGTACGACCAAGGACAGATTGCAAGCGAACGCCATCAGTATGCAAGTAATACAACCGATCCGTGAATGTCAGGACAGAGGAAGGAGGAACTTTCATGAATTTTACAGCGACTTCGGAGTTGTTTCAAGTTTATTTCCAACATCAACGGGGGGAGGGGACCTTTTATTCTGCGGAACGTACAACTTGCCTATCCTAACGAGAGTCTTTACGAAACGTAATCGAAATTGTTTCGTGAACAATTTCGGTATTTTAGTACAGTCTATTGCTCCGGTTAAATGCAGTGAGGGTCGAAGAGACAAAGAGAACCTACTCGACGACCTTGAGCGCCTAATTCGATTTGCATCCACCGGTAAAGCGCGAGATTACTTGTGAAACAACCTGTTACCTGAAGCGTAAAGAGAACTTGATTTTTGATAGTTCGTTGATCTTGAACACGAAGATGGATGCAAGGTGCGACCGCGCAGAACAGTTAACGTCGAGAATTTCAATGTATTCATGGAATATTTTCCTCGTGCATACCAATGTCCTTTGTAAGCTATGAATCTAAATGACACGACTAGTGTTATGCAAATCTAAGACCAATAGCGATTTCGTTAAAATTGCATGGTACCGCTGAATATACAGAGCATTCGCGTTATCGCTATTTAAAACTTTCCTTGGAAAATACTCGATTCGATCGAAGGGTTGATCCAAGGTATGCTATCCAAGTTCAAGGGTCAAAGAATCGACGACCCGTTAGGGGTAATCCGTGCACCGCGACAGCTTCAGAGAAAAGCTCCTCTCATCGTTCTACCGTAGATTGAATCAGGAGGGCACAAATTCTAACAGAGCATTACGACGCCACTAATTGTCACGCAACCTTTCCAGCTTGGTGCAAACCACGCTCTGAAACAGTCGGACACCCTCCGTCGCGACGGCTTAACAAGCATTTTACGTCAGAGAAACGAAAGACAATTGGGTTGACGGAGGGAACGCTTAGCTCTGAAGTCTCCTCCAGCAGCAAAGAGAAAAAGAAAGAAACCGTTCGAGCGACGCTTTTTCAAGTTCCAATGTCGATCGATCGTCGACGACCAGACACATAGTTGCATCACAGACGAAGTATACGAGTGGACCTTTCACCTTATGGACTTGCACGGCCCAACTATTCGCTGAATTAGTATTGTTAGGCAGATAGCTGTGGTGTTGCGTAAATACATGCGAGTTGATTATAGAAGGGATTAAAATTAATTTCTGAATCTGTTGGTAACGTTGCAGATGACACGTAAATGGTAATGGGGGTTCGAGGCCCCATAAAAATGGGCCGAAAAAATACATTCTGTGAAAGATCTACTCGTATACTTCATCTCTGACAATACTCTAGAATCTTTGATGAATCAATGAGAATCAAAACTAGCCTAGCGAAGAAGCTCCATATTTATGATGACCTATGCAAAGCGGATCGCAGCCTAATTTGCTAATACCATTTAGTTTTTAATTAATAATTGCATTACGCAGCTAAGAGTGATACGATTATTAATTAAACGCTAAATAATATTACCCAGGTCTCACCACGTGGAGGTTGCTGCGAATGGAGACCCGTCCTAACCAATTCCCAACCACCCTTCGTTAATAAAGATCTTCTGTGACCAACGATCGTTGGTCGAAGAAGAAACAAACGAAAGTGCAATCAATAAAAGATGCACAACCAACGAAGTTGAAAGAGTTGTCAAAAGAATTTGTCTTCAAATAAAAATAACCTGCCTAACTATAAATCTAAATTCGTTTATTATATCAAGAAACAATTCTAAATTCGCAGCCATTAGCTCGGCGTTACCCACGATAGAAAAGCTTTTTTATCATGGGTAACACCGATTACCAGGTCTCACCACGTGGAGGTTGCTGCGAGTGGAGACCCGAAGGGAGATAGATGGAATCCAAGTTCCATCGATCTCCCTTTTACATCCTTAGAAACTAGATTAGTCATGCCAAGTAATTATTTTGTTTAAAAGAAGGACGAAGCTAAATCGTGGGTGACGCGACGCGATACGACGCGATGCACCATGCAATGGTGCAAGGAACGAAAGACGCGAACCGAGTAGCGAGGTCAAAAGGGTCAGCTCGTTGCCTCTTGGCAAGTCCGATCGAAGGGTAAGGGAATCGACGCACCCAACACGGGTTCCCCATTTCCCCCAAGCAGCCTGTTGGGAGCCAAATGGACCCAACTCGGGATGTCTGACAGAGAGAGGGATCCCGAGTTGGGGCTACCGTAGACAGGAACAGTCCCTGATCCCCTCTGCGGCCGAAATACCCTTTCCCTTGGATCGTCTCGCTAGAGGACGGCAACTGACCCTTCGGACCAGCTACTCGGCCGATCACTTGCTTTCTACATGGAAGCAGTGGTGATCGGAGGGGACGGGAGACGAGTGAAAGAGAAGCTACTTGTTATATAATTACTTGGCAGGACACGCGACTACACTAAAGACTTAAGTCTAAATACCAAGTAATTATTTTGTTTAAAAAGGGATGAAGCTAAATTGTTGGAGACGCGACGCGACGCGATGCTGAACCGTGCAGCAGATCTTCGGATCGAATCGACACTACCCTTGGTAGATTGATTTCTATTTCTAGAAATCGATCTATCATTGGCAGGTGACTAGATCTTTCGGACAAACTGGACGGCCGATCACATGTTTCGTTCGACGAAACAGTGGTGACCGAAGCAAGAAACGAGAGAACGAGTCGAGAGAAGCTACTTGTTAAATAATTACTTGGCAATATTGGGAGACGCATACAATAGGGACTTAAAATTAACGTCGAAGCTCGAGTCTAGTCAAGTTGACGCTAAAATTCGGACGATAGAAGGAAACAAAGTTCCTTGGATGTTCTACCAAGCAATTATATGGTTAAAAAGAGGGATGAAGCTAAATCGTGGGATACGCGACGCGACGCGACGCGATGCTGTACCGTGCAGCGGATCCGAGGATCGAACCTACTGCCCTTGCTAACTCGATCTCAACAAGAAAACAGAGAACTGCAACTCCGAATCGAGGTCTCCATTTCTCCAACGCAACCCGCCGGGAGCCCGAAGGACCCGACTTAGGCTGTCTGACAAAGAGAGAGTACCTGAGACAGAGTCGACTTCCGCTGGAAGGTATGCGTTTCCGCAGAATACGGAAACTCCACACCTTCCAGCGAAGTGCCGTTTTCCCTCAATCAAGCTTACCAAGGGAAGGCGATTAGATCTTTCGGACCAGATACACGGCCGATCACATGTTTCAATCGATGAAACAGCGGTGACCGAAGCTAGGAACGAGGGAACGAGAAAACGAGAAGCTACTTATTGAATAATTGCTTGGTACAACGCAGAGATACATATAATAAGGAAATCTTCGACGTTAATTTTAAGATTCGCGACGAAGCTTAAATCTAATGTACTTGGAATTAAATGTCCCTCGGCGGTTGTGGCGTCTTCCCTCGATGTCCTTGCGATTAATCTAAATTGAATAATCTAAATTGAAATCAAAACAAACATTTATATTAGTGTAATATAGAAGGAAATTTAATAAGGAAATTTAATAAGGAAATTTAAGCTGAAACATAAAAATAAAAATCTTATATTAATCAGTGTCATCGAAACAAGTATGGTATATGCATCGACACAATATTAGAGATATCAAAACGAACATTCGTAATAATGAAAGAAACTTGGATCGAGACACCAGATTGAACCAACCCCAAACAATCAAACGAAATGGAAGAATCAAACAAAGTACCTCCGCAGATCATTACGAGAATTCGAGCAAGAACGTAACCACGAAAATCTTATTCTAATCAGTGGAATAATATGATCGAACATACATTATTATATCCCGCAATATTATACATATCAAAGCAATAACATAAATTCGACAAACAATGTACAAGTAGAAACAGAGAAAAGGAACATTTATAATAACCAAATAAAATCAGATAGATAAATAAAATTGAATTCACATGAAACAAACAAATAAAAATAATAGAATAGAAATTAGTGGAGTGGACTTACTACTTGTTGTCAGTAGGATAGGATAGTTACCACATAGGAGAGTTACCACTGGGCCAGCTGTAAAATAAGAAAATATTCAAATTATAGCAACATCAGTTAGGCAAGCAAGGCAAAATCAGTTGATTCAAGCGAAATTGGTATCAAATGAGAGAATAGAAGAGGGGAGAGAATTTTTAAACAGTTCTTACCGTTGGTCATCACCGTCCGGCACTGGTCAGTAGTGGTCAGTAGTGGTCAGTAGTGGTCAGTCATCGGATCTCCACTGGTCAGCACTGGTCAGTAGTGGTCACTCCTGGTCAGTCCTGGTCACTCCTGGTCACTCCTGGTCCCCCCAGTGGTCAGCGGTGCACGAATGGCCTGACTTCGGCCCGCGAGACCCGATTCCCCTGGATGCTCCAGGGGTACTGAAGAACTTGTCCAGCGGTAGTCTTCGAGTGGGGAAGTCGAAGAGTGGGGAGGCAGTGTCAACGTGAAGAGTTAAGAACCGCTTGGTCTAGAGAACAATACTATTTCGATTGGTCCCATCTCTTGACCGTTTCTGGATCTTCACTGGACCGCTGACCCTAATGTCAACCTCACTGTTGACCACCAGTGACCATAAGCTAGTCATTGTTGACCCACTAAAACGATTACGAAGATTAAAGCCTTCTTACGAGGATCCCCTTACAATTTGATGCACGATCTTTTTAACATTTTGTTCCACTTTGGAAGAGTGTATCTCATGTCATAAGACACTCGTGGTACAGCAATAGCGTTCATCCTCCTAACGATAGGTCTATTCTTTACCTCGTTTATGTGTAATAAGTATGCATGAGTTGAAAAATAAAAATGCCTGGGCAGTTGCGACTAAAAATTAATAAACTCTTGCTGTGGTCAGACTTTACGTCCTTGTTAAGATGTTAATGGTTTCTTAATGTTATGTCTACGAAGGTTAGATATCTTCGTCTCTTTTACGCATACTTTGGCTGGACGTCACACGAATCAATGTTATAATGATTGAAATTACAGGTAATCGCGAAAGTTCATAGCGTAGATGGCCCTCGCGCGTAGTAAATTTGTTCGTGCCCTAAGAAAAGGCGAGAGAACGACGGAGTTTCGTATACTCGTTAGATTGAAATTTCCTTACGCTCGAAGAGGCAACTTAATTGCAGTAATGGCATGATTAATCATATATACTACATAGTAATTATATGCTGGTTCTGGTAATATACATTAATTACTGTTCAATTTCACGCTGCTGTCGTGCCTTGATAATGCCGACAAATTCAACAAAGGAAAACGAGAATTTACGTTAATTGTATTCCATTGAATAAGCTGTTTAAATAATTGCGGAATCGCGACCTCGAGTAAAAGAGTAAGATTGTAAAATGCCGCGAAATCACGGATATTCTTGCGACGATCTTCCTTTTTCGAAGTACAGAAAGGTGAATACGATTTGCAAAAGTCAAATGCCTTATACAACTATCGACGCTGTTTTATAGAAAGTTTGATCGGAACGATTATAGAAATTATTTCCTCGATTCTGTTTTTGGAGCCCCAGCAATATTTTTATCGAAACGAACGCGAAAAAGAAGAAACTCTCTTTGATCGAGAAGAATACGTATCGATTCGTAGAAAATGGCCAACTCGAGGGTTTATGAAATTCAATACTCGTTAAGTGACGAATTGATGAGCCGTATAAATCGTAAAAAAAAGGAATCTCTATTGCACATGTTTCCGCGCCTTTGCCTTTATCGTTCGTCGATTTCACTTTGTTAAAAGAAAGAAATCACTCGTAAACGTTTTTTTATATCGGCGCATCTCGAGCACGCGCTCGAAATATTTCAACGAGCGAGTTTGAACGCGCGATACGAAACAATTATTTTCATTTCGCAATATCGAGCACGTTCTTTCAACGCGTTCGACGCTGAAAGCGTTTTGTGCTCCGAACACGTTGTTATTCGAAATAAGAAGTTTAGTTTTACATTGCAGAGACCGAAAGGATTCGAGGGACTCTCTTCGAATTTCAAACGCACGATACAATTTCTTATTCCGCATTTAGAAGCGTAACGCTTGGTCCTATTCGACAGAAACGATATTTCGAGAAGTACAAGTCTTTGAAGGTGTTTGATTAATCTTAAATTTCGACGTGTATAAAGAAGTCGATCAGGGACGTGGCAAAGGTACACACAGAAACAAAAGTATTAAAGCAGGATTGGTTTTTTCTATGATCTTTGAATCGTAAAATCTCATTTGGTCGGTAGTTCGTATTCTGGATTGAATTTGATTCCCAAGCTTTAATGTTTGATTCAGTCAGGGATTTCTGTTTTCCCGCGCGGCCGTTTCCTTCAAACTCGGCTTTCCATCCGATAATTACCCCCCCTCCCCCCAGTAATACCTAGGTAATTACCGTTGCTGCATTTTTCCGACGATTGCGAGAATTAATATCCTCTTCACCCGTGACGGTGAATTAATAGAATTTCGATCGATTAGCTGCTTCAAAGAGAAACTCCGCCCCTTAGCCGGAACGCAGAAAATCATTATTGGCTTTTTCGATTTTCGTTCGTACGCGTCGTTGACTTTTCTAATTTCCGTTGGTTCACGTCCGCGCGAACTATAATTGCGACGATTTTCCTAAAATATGCGCCGAGTTTACCTTGTTTGGATTTTTTCGACGTCGCGCACGTGCGCAATAAATTTCAATGGTTCGCTGGAACAAAAGTTCCGCTCGTTCGTTTGGATTTCGTTCCTTTTTTAACTTCGAACAAGACTTACGCGGCCGTAGAATTAAAAACTTATGGAGGAACGCAGAAAGTAGCGATAGTTTTTAATAAAGCACGATATTCCTTTGGTTATTGTCTCGGTGTGCGTGATCCATAGCGATCGGAATGTCTCGACAGCAGGTCAGATCGTTCTAATTCGACGTTGGCTGAACCGAACCCCATTTCCGCAAGGAGGGAGCGCACTGTGTGCCATCGAAATCAATCGACTTCCATTTTTAACGAGATTCGAAGTTGACCATTCAAGGGGTGAGGGTCTAGAGGCAACCACCGGAAGACGAGAAACGAACAGTCTTCCTCTGTGGACGAGCAACAACGCGAATTGATGCATTCCTGGCCCGTGGCAGGGCTTTCGATCGATAATGCACGCGGCCGTCAGTAATTTATCCGGGAGGCAATTTTCGAACGCGACTCGATCTGGGAATGAAATTCTACCGGACTGAAGAGCGAGGATTACACTGTCCAACAGATAGATAGCAACCCTCGCGCCTCGCCACTCTTTAGTTTTTCAATGATGCGCTTAACGCTACGACTACCACCGTAGATCATCGTATCGCTTGTACATTTCGCTTATTTAATTATTTAAACCGGTGAAAAAAGAAGAAAAATCGTCATCTTACGATCAACGACTAAATGGTAACGAAAGAAGCGACTACATAGAAGCATTGCAAGCTGAAAAGTGTAAGTGTGGGGCCCTGTGTTTGCGTGGCTGGTCTATAAGTGCTTCGAGAAACTCACTTCTGACACATAGAAATGGTTAACGAACTCCAGTGTGTAGACACCGTGGGAAGTTTTATCGACTGGTCTATAGAAGGACGTCAACCCCGACTATGTCTATCCAGAAATACCTTCGGAACGCAACAGAATTGTACGAGCTCCTATTCGTCGTAAACGGCTGGGATAAACGCGGACCGAGTTATTCCGACGCAAACTTCCTAAAGAATCCCGTTAATTTTCGGCTCCCCGAAGACTCCGTGGGGCACATAATTAATAATGCAAAGTACTGCCGTGATCTAACTACTTTCGAGCCCCGACCCGACTAAAACTCTACCCCGAGAACCACCGAAATACAATTATATCACTGAAACTAATTTCCACGGGCCTCTGAAATATAATTAACTTTACGTTCGAGGTTCCTTCGGAAAATTTCGTTCAAACATCGTAAATTTTGCTGACATTCGTCGCGGGGAACGCGTACCAGGACGCACAGAACGAATTCGAACAAGCTAAAGAAACGTTTGAAATTCCGCGAGTCTTCTTTAGACAAAACAATAGGCGATTTGCGAGCCGCGCGCGAAACTTGGCATCTGGCAACGTTTTCATGGACGTTTCTTTCCAGTTTCGTTGCGTTGTCTTTTTCTATATCCCGGATACTTTCTGTTCTTTTTCGGGGTCCGTGAACCCAGCTACGTGTTCCGAATACAGAGCAAATGGAAAATTTTGCGATAGAAACTTTTCGTCGGAGGGTCGTCCGGTTAAAAAATTCCTCGAGCACACGTGTGCTAAACTGCAACGTTCGTCGAACGATACTTTAGACAATATTCTGAATACTGATATTACGATTGTTTTCCGTTAAGCGACGCGGTTCATAATACACGGTTGACGCGCCTGTAAACGTCCGTTTGATAGAGCGCAAACCGAGTCAGCGTGTGCTCGACAGCGGCGTAAAAAAGGAGGATCGCGTGTAAACGTAAAAGCAAACAAGAAAAGAAATATAAAAGGCGCGGTACAGTGCGAGCATCGCGATATCAGCGTATCTAATTTCAGCGAATGGAATCGTGTCAAGGCCCGACGCCGCGTGAATCGTGAATCCGCGAGGGTGGAATTTTTCCGCGGCGACAAACGGAACGGAGACGTTGGAAAAAAGGAAAAAGAAAAAAGGTATCTCGATACGATCCAGGGAAATAAATTCGCCGGACATTGGGACCGGAGCCAATCCATCCGAGAATATTCAGGATTTATCGCGGTCGTTCCGTTATCACCGCGAATACGCCCTCTTCGTTCTCGATCGTTCCGGAACTTGATCGCGTCCCCTTAACGATCGAAACAGAAACGAATAACTTTGCGTTCGTTGAAATCAAAATTCTAATTAGGATTCGACGGTAGAATAAAAGTAGTATAGGGGGTTATTTCGGACTCGACGTACCAAACTAACCCCCAGACCTTAAACTTGGCTCGAACCAGGTTGATTTCGGGGTACAAAAATAGTTAGGACGCGACTTGGATTGTGAAAGAGAGCAAAAGTAAATTCGATAGATTAGCAAACGCGTTTCTTAAGAGAAGCAACTTCTGGATAGCAGGAAAACGATCAAGGCTCTGATAACTTCGACAAACTCTACCGATACGTGTTTCATTTTTCAATCTATATCACTATAATTACAAGTTTGTTTAGAAGCTCGAGAGGAATAGCAATCTAATAACGAGAATGTTGACACCGGAATCGGTCGCCTTCAAAATCGATTACTATTTGATCGATTAGAAACTAACGAACGATCGAGCCTCCCTAATGGTTGTATACGAAACAAAATAACTAGGAACGTTCGAAAAGTACGAACGATAATTTTTAAAAGTAATTTATGCCGTAAGAAGGCAACTCCCTCGAAAGTTCGTTGTTATTCCCTTTCGAGGTAATTTCCATGAAACGGCTTTTGTTTTCTCCGCAACGAGGAAAGTTTCCATCGATTCACGATACTTAACCGTTGGAAAAATTTCAAATTCTCTCTGCACAGGTTGCTGAATATCGATCATTTACCCAACCACGTTCTGGTCATTGCAGGTTCCTTTTTACTCTAGCCCCAAGTTGCCGATATTTTTGCAATTTACATATCAGATTCGATAGAACGCCCCCGATATTGTATTTTCATTTTAAACAGAATTAATCTACAACTATTCGCGAATTAGAATTTTACAATACGTGGTAATCATAATATAATTGAATTGTACTTTGTTTCGTAAAATTAATAGAAAGTTCTAATGAATATTTGCTTATATAAAAGAAGTAAACATCGACAGGGGAAATATTAATAAGAAATATCCTATACGCAAAAGGTGATTATATTTCGGAGGCACGGGTTAATAAACGACGATTCTAAAGAACAATAGGTCGTTTTACTTTGGACTCGAGATTCGAAATGCGCAAAAACTCGTTAAATTCGAAAGAAGAGAGAATGCAATCCTATCGCGTTTTTGTCTTCGAGATCTTATCAGAGCCCCTCCTGCTTCCGGAATTTTTCGTTCATGGTACTTTAATTCTCTTCTCTTGAAAGGGATTCCTATGGAACGACTTTCCCCGGGAAAAGAGAAAATCCAATGTTGCGCGGAGCAGCGGTCCAAGGGAAGAATTAATTAAACTTCCCTGCTCTGCGCGCGAGAAAATCTAATTAAATAAACAAATTTGAATGGAAAATATCGATAAAATCAACAGGGAAGTATTATCGAAACGCAAACTTCGGTTTACTTTAAAATATGACGGTATAATTGTTTTTTACAGTTTAAATTATCAAGAAATGTAAAATAAACTTTGGCAATTTGGATACGAATCGCGATCAAAATTCGTTATCGACGATCGACGTTAATGATTTTGAAGCAGCGAATGTCATTAAAGGAAACGATCGACCAAAATTATACGCCATTCAACGAACCGAAAATTACGCAAGCGATTGTATTATAAATATTAATAGTAACATTAAATATCGTCGACTGTACGCGGGCATCAAGAATTAATTTATTCTATTAAAAATATCAAAACATTTTATGTCAGCGCAGCGTCGAGCTGGAGCTCGTATGAAATTAATGATCGGTCGCGTACCGGTTTTTTCCCCAAAAACTCTACGGATACAGTTGCGCGAAATATCGAAGATTTATTCTGAAACAATCCAACAAATCTGGGTCACGAGTCGTCCCGGATGATCGAAACGCAATGCAATTGTTTGTGCTTCTTGTTTGTCGTATTATTCACTTGTCCGAGTGTTTGTTAAATCAGGGCGAATTAACAAAACAATAGGTTTTTGGTGAACGAACCAAGTGTTACGGTCGAGCGATTTGGCTCAAACGGGGCTGATAAAAATAGCCTAATGCAACTTTTAAATTAAAACACGATCGAAAAGTATTCACCCTGTGGATACCCACAACAACTTACATATGAACAAGATATTGTTTGTATCTTTTAAACGTCCTTATTGCACGATTACCGTACGAAAGATCAGTCAGAAATTATTAATAAAATTACATTCGCGTACGGATGGTGTACGCGAGAAGATGGATTAATTTTACATTCACGGTGCGCGAGTATGATGCAGTTTCTGATTGCGCGATCGAATTAAATCCGCAGAACTCGCTGGAAATTCATGAAAATCCGCGAAAACGCTCCGCTGATTGGAAGTTCAATTAGAAACTTCGATGTTTTCTAATCTCGGTCCGAGACTAACACGAACGAAGCAAATTGCAAACAGTGCTCGAATTCGATTCGAACTTTTGCCCACTCCGGAAATCTTTCTTCCGTTTATTTACTATGGAATTTATTTTAAACGTTAAAAAAGACAGGGATTAACTTCGAAACGCGACGAAGAAATATTCTAAAAATACGGTTTCGCTGCTCTTACCGATCCCAATAGTTAAGTTCTCGAACCCTTGTACCAAATGCAGCGATTTTAATTTGGCAACACGATCGAATGGATTATTACGGTGTAACGATCATTGGACAAGACAAACACGACGGTGATTTGATATGTACACGTTGACCTACATGACGGAACAAGCATGCGAGCACACGAGGATCGCTTTGGAGGATGCATACTCCAGTAGCAACGTGTGAGATTACATCTCATTGATAGTATCATCCGAATTTCACGGAACGCCTGGTCCTATTAACGTTATCACTGCCTAGTAATTTCCTTCTGTTCGCGCTTTTTAATCATACAACATCCAATTCGATTACCACTACGATCAACGATCTAATTGTAGCGATCCTATACTGGTTTAAATTAATTCTATTTAGAATAAAACGTGCTGTTCCAAGTTATCCTTATATTAAAATGTGAACAATTTAGATTTTTAATTCAAATAGAATTATATCGAAACGGAAGAATTTGTCACAGCGTCTGCGTACGCTAACAGCGAGCAATTCGCGTATTTTAGAAACAATAAAGTCGCTCGTTATACATCCAGGAAGAAAGATGGAGGGTGCTACTAATGAAGAGTTATTATCTGTCCGAGAGGTTCGTTAATTATCAGGGCAAAGATTTAATAGCCGAGCTATTTATTACTACGAATACTTTTGACGGCGAGATTTAAACCGGCTTACCGAATGTCTCTATATTCCTTAAAACTACTTGGTTTCGCATAAATCACGCGTATTAAAGTGTTTTCGCGGTAAAGAGGGAGAGAGACAGAGCACAGACGGATCGAAAGCAGAGTTCACGTGGACGCGAACGGTAAATATCGTCGGAATTCCACGGAGGCCAGTCGATCCTCGGTATTCCATCGAGGACGATAGATACAATGTGTGCGCACGAAAACATTGTGCGATTCTATGCGTCGCGACAACTTGAATTGATTGTGAGAAAAAGAGGATGTTCGTAATCCGAGGAACGCGTCGAAGGTCAGAACCTAATATTATCAGGGTGGCCAGGGTGGTAGACGTATCAGCAAGGACGACGATGAGCGAGGTCTTGGATCGCATCGTTCTTTCCTCCCCCCTGCGTCTTACGATGTTTATTTGCCCTGAAAATAACTTATGGCGACGCAGGATCTTAATAGTTCGTAAAGGGATGGTCTATCAAGGCTACTTTGCTCGAGTCGCCTTACTTTATTCGTCTAACGTCGAAAATTGAAGGTCGCTAGTTCCAAACATTTTCGACGACATCCTAAGAAATTGCAATTTTACTATCACCCTATTTCGGAATGTTTCGCGTCACGAAATAGCGAGCGATTTGTCAGCTCGCGTGCGATTGTACGGTTGTCCGAGTAACGGTAACGAGACGCGGCAATTTCACGCGTTATAAATTTCAAGTTTCACGGACACGCGCGATTTAGCGCCAAAGAAAAGAAAAAAAAAACCCCCGTGACGAAGCATCGATTTCGCCAGCGCACGGTCCTTTTTCCCCTTATTTTAGGGAGGCGCGAGGGGCTGGATTACGTGACAATCGCGAATCCAGCGAATCGGAACTAATGCTCTCGGGTCTCGTCGAAGCGCGTCGCGAAAAATATTTAATATTAAACGTTGTTGAAAATTTCGTTTCGCGATCTTTACAAATCTGTGCTTCGTACGAGTAACGATCGCCAAATTGAAGTCGAGAGATGTACGCGGCAACCGGTGCTATTGTCTTGCGCGCTAATTGAATTCCAGGTACCTATTGTTCGTCCCCGTAATATCGACAAATACAAAAAAATTACACTCGTGCGTTCCCGTTGTTTTTCTTTGCTAAAATTGCATAACTTTGTATGGAAAATAGTAACGGTTTCAGGGTGGAAAGAAAAATAATCGTCGATCGAAGCAGAGCCGATTCGAATCTTCGTAGCGGTGGGAGGATCGCTCGGAGAGATTTTGTCTTTGAACGAAACGCAGAAAGTAAATGAGCTACCGGGAATAAGGGGTGAGTTCCCGGCGCTTTCGTCGAGAAACGAGGGAAAAAATGGCCGAGATAAAAGCCTCCATTGGTGTTGCAACCGAGCTTCCGTGTCTTTGAAAGGAGAAGCGTTTCGCGATTTCGAACGATTTTAAAAGGCTCTTTCCTGCACCGAAATCCTTTTCTATAATTCGTTTTTTGCGCGGACAAAGCGTCGGGGGGCTCGTTTATTTATTTGTCGACCACAAAGCGACATTTATCGAGCCGTTTCTTGCGATGACGTCCAAGATAAATATTGTAATTATTCGTTAACCTTAGATTTACGGTTGCAGAAGATGAAAGTATCTTCGATCAATGTCCGTGAATCAAACGTTAAACGTATATTACTTTTCAAAGGATTAGTCAAACGTAAGAACGCGAGAGAGGAAAGAGAATGACACGGTGAGCTGTTAGAATCCTCGTCAGCGAAAAGTTTCAAAGGACACGACGTCCTTGGACACGATAGCCAATTCTCGGTCCATTACGTCTCTGCGGGTCGAAGTGATTAGGCAATGGCTGTCGGTGACAGCGAACCTTCCAGTCGATAAGTATGTCTAATTTGATCGATATCGTCGTGTCGGTGCACGAACGAAGAATTCGTCTTCTCTTCCAACTGCCAATCCGACCGAAAATAAAACACATTTTACGGCACGTTGCCGATCCTCTGTCGTCTCGAGAGATTTCATTCTGAAATGCCTGACATTTTCGAATCTCACGACGAAGCTACATAAACATCGACGAAATCGGTGCAGGCATCTTCTAACGCAAAAATCTGTTGGTTCTGTCATTCGTATTGTTCTATAAATTTAAAATGCATACTACACGTTACTAAAATAAGATCGTGAAAAACCCTGGATTGTCTTCAAAACGCTCAACGCCTCTCCACATTAATCTACTTCAAAAATACATCTCGCTACGATATCTCCTCGCTCTAGCTATGTTTATAGCGTTATTATATCGTAGAAACATGGTTAACAGATAATATTTTCTCAACAGAGCTCGCCTTAAACGGTTATACGATATTCCACCAGAGAGATTCTAAAGATAGTGTTTCCGGTAAGATTCGCGGCATATTTATCGCTTTAAAAGACCGTTCCTAAAATGTTTTCCTACCAAGTTACGAATCTTTATCCTCGAGGCGAACTTACGAGCTACGGGATAGCCTAACAGACTCCCAAAATTTATTGGTTATTCCATAGATTCGTATAAAGGAAGACCACCTACGGCAAAATTTTCTTTGAAGCCATAATACCGCTCTCTTCGTTAATCATTACGTCGGTGCATTATGATTTAACGCGTAGAACCCACGAGCCATGAAGATGAAGTCGACCGAGTGCACATGAGCGCGCGTAAATCGAGCGTAGGCACGATTGATGGCGGTATCGAGCACATTACAGGTGGTAAAAAAATATGGAAAGGAAAAAAGTAGCGTAATATTTATAATTCGAATCGACTCGAAGAGAATCTCTAATGATTTACGTACGGTGGATGAAATTTCTATGAGAACATGTTTACTTCTACGAGTCCATTTATTCTATAAATAAATCAAGTCGAGAAAGAACATGGCATTTGAAATAGCGATGTTATTGTACAAGTTTCGTCGACTGTATAGGCGATGAACTTGTCTCCGTGGCTAGTCATTCACCGAATATTTGAGATGCGTACGTAGCTTTGGGTTACTGGGTCGGCGTCCACGCTCAATTCGCCATCCAGTGCCAAAATTAGAAGATGCACGTCCGAATCAATTTCACCTATGGCCACCGAGGCAACCGGCACGACAATCGATCCGTGGCAAGAGAACCAGACTCACAGACGACGTATACGAGTAGACCTTTCATTCAATGTATTTTTTCGGCCCATTTTTCCATTTTCGTGTCACTTGCAACGTTACCAATAGATTTCGAAATAAACACAAGTGCAAGCGAATCAGAAAATGAAATTACAGAAATTTTTGTAATTTTTTAACGGAACGAATCGATTAATTTTTAGGTCGGTATGACGGTAAATTTGGGCCAGGAAAGTTCATAAGGTTTAAGGTCTACTCGTATAACTTGTCTGTGCCAGAATTTTTCCCTCCGACTGTTGGCAACTTGAGCGAAACCATTTATCCGCGAAGTAGCGAGCAGTCAAATTAGAAACCTTCATTTTTCTTCATCTATTCTAAAATTCGATTTCGAATTTCGTATATTACGCATGCACGATAAGAGCTGCGAGAAACGATTGGATTTCCGCAGTTAAACTCGTGGGAAAATTTCCCAATCGATACAAGTCACGAAATACACGTGTTGATTAAGTATCAGCGTGACTCGCAGTTTCCTTCTACCAAAATATCGATGATACGAGAATCTGTCTCTGCGTGTATTTTCGGCCCTTACGTCAACAAAGAACTAACTATGGGGTTGAGAACGGAAACGAGAAATCGATCGACGCTATCAGAGGTTACGAAAATATAATTCGGAGAAAGTTTCTTTTCCAGAATGTTATCGCACGAAGCACCAAAATAACACGGCCAAGTACAGAGTAATGGTAAAAATAACTCTTGGTCGAACGTAGAAAAAACATATATCGTCGATCCGGAGAACGGGTATGAAATAATCTTTTTCCACGTAATATCTACGTTAGGTAATTAATAAAGGAGACGATATAATATAATTTTTGAGATGGTAATAGAAGAGAAGAATACTTTCCATCTGTTTTCAATATAAATAGAAACGGTTTCAGATTTTTAGCAGCACGAAGCTCCCGCAAAATGGAGCCGATTCTAATTTAAAAGCTGCATCAACTTCCCTCTTGGCATTGCCAAACGTTATTTTTTGCGGAACTTTATTTCCGACCGAGGAGCGTACCGAACTTCCAGATAATTTATACGTCAATTTTCCCCTGCAATCCGTCCCGCGTGTGCGCGCACATAAGCAGAAAATAAAGCCGGATATCAAAGCGAACACCCCAACCAGCTGGATATTACTTTGCATTGCGCGGCTGCTTTGTGGATTAAAATCGTAAGATGACGGGCACGCACATGAATTTTAATTTGACGGGTTCAAGAACCACTTGAAACCGGCGAAAATTATGTCTGCGATTAATAGTTGTCTATTACGCGAACAGCAAGCTCTTGTAATTCATAAATTATTTAACAATTTTATCGAACGGAACGGAACGCACGCTTTGATTACTGGTCCCATCCGATTTATTTCCCCGATAGCAAGTACCTATTTTCCCTTTGACTGGTCGCTGATTCGCGAAACGATTAATCGAGAAATCAATCGGAAATCAAGTTGCTCCTTTGAAGAGCGAAGATCCGAGCTTTAATAATCCTGATTAGAGGACACGGTGAACCGGTGACGTACGCGCGACTGATAAGAAACGACGTTACACGGAATTTTCCAAGTCGATAACGGATTGGAGTTTCTCGTGCCGTCACGCGGGAAACGAATTGCGTGTCGTGTTTCATTAAATCTGCACTGCTCGACGAAACACGTGATTTTTGTACGAAATCGTATTTACGCGACGAACAGCCCTTTTATCGAGTCTAATTGTTTTCTTCTTTTTACTTTATCCCTTTCAGCGAGTAGCAAATCAAACAGAAGACTAGTATTCAATTATATCTATTATTTGAGTTAGAATTTGGAGGAGTAAACGAATTTGAAACGTTTAATAATTATTATTTGCCTATTCTCTAGAACAAATTAACGACGTATACGGAGCTCTACGAATGGTGTACCAAAAGTGGGCCGCAGAGTTAATGTCATACTGTTCGTGGATCCATATTTCGCGTTCGATGGTAATTACACACCTGTCGTGCTATGCCGCAAACATGATTGTCGAAACCACGTAGCAAAGGACGCCGCTAAACATGACAATAACATGTACACGACGCTAAAGTGGAAATAACACAACCCTAATCAAATTTTAGAATCATTGAGAAAACGAGTATTACTCGATTATTGAAAAATAAGAAGCAACGTCTTTAGGGCGTCCAAGTACCACATAGTACCAGTTAAGGGTTTAAGTAAACGAAAATAACTACATTTATTAAAATATATTTAAACAGGACAACATCCAACCATCGTTGCCCCAAAGTTAATATGAAAATGACACTTCATATTTTCGTGTTTCGCTTTAAAAACATTTCTATCTTATATACGCAGAATAAATATGCAAATTACTCTGCATCTTTATATATGTATGTCATAAAATAATCACTAATGACTATTTATACTTCTCCTGTACGGTATTATCAGAAGAATCAAACGTTCACAAGCGTATACCCCGCGATGTACATATTTTTTCCACTTTTGTTCGGTAGCTACTGCCCAAGAAGAATGCCAGCGAAAGTTTTACCCGGGAAATGTGTTTTGCCCCGAAAGGAGCACGGGGATGAAAATTTTCTAAGCTCGTGTCACCAAACAAAGATGAAACCCTGCTGTGTCGGCGATCGTGCGAGATATAATGAAGCACTCACGCTTGACAAAGGTATTCGACATGATCGTATCGATCGACTATGAAATACGAGACGTGGACGGTGGTCCGTAACGTGTCTCATAAATCTTAACTGTACCGTGTTACCGTAGAATGTCGAAAGCCGAAAAATTGATAACAATTTCGAATAAATATATAAATGGAGAAAGCGTAACGACGAATCCTGTGTCTCGAATGAGAAACAGTCCTAGTAATTTCATCTAAAAGCACCCCTCGAGGAGAAGAAAACAGAGAAGCGGGGGTGAACGTTAAGAGATTAAAGATAAACAATATTCCAGCCAAGCGTTTGCCGAACAAAGATGTAAATTTGCTACAATTTCCATAAGAGACATTGGTTTGTTTCTCCTATACTCGTTGATAATTAAAACAATAAACACCCTCTTCTGTAGCTTTCATTTTCTATATCTATACGAAGAAAGGGGATGGAGAAAGCTTCTCGAAGTAACACAAAAGCTCGTGCACGCAAACACTCATACATAATAACGCGATAACGAAAAGAAAGAAACGTCTCTTCGAAGGGGAGTTTCTTTCCTTTAGGTATGAGAAAGCGTCGAAGGAAACGATGATTCGTAACGAGGAACGAGGTTCGTTTCAGCGAGTGTTTCAAAGAAACTTCGGAGAAGGTGTCTGAAAGGAGAAGGACAGTGGATAGAGGTAATTAGGCGAACGACATTGATGAAAGCGGAACGAAGAAGGGAAAAAATCAACGTACCGACGCGGAAGAATTTAATTAAATTCCTTTAGTTGCAAGTGACATTGCAGCTGCCGCGAGGAAATCGTGATCGATGATCGAACGACACGTGTCAAAGGTCGATCGAGCACAATTGTGTCAAGGTACATTTAAACCTAGCCGAGGTTCCCTCCGACCCTCCGATTTTGAACTTCAAAGTCACCGCAGCATTCAGAGCCGGTTAAACGACCTGGCCTTTCTAACCGAACTCTGCGACGAGAACGTTTGCTCTTTGCACCGTATCATCCACAGGTGCTACCAAAATAATACGCCTCCGTGCTCGTTTCATTCTCTTATCTCGACAGGTCCTCCGTTCCTGCCTTTATTTCTGTCGCGCGTTCCGAAACGTTCGATTGTCCAGAGAGTGATGTTCCGAACTACTAGAATAAATGGTTCCCGGTGCTTTCATATCGGAATTCCCTTATTTCCGGTCACGCGAGCCAACCTTTTTCGATAAATTCGACAACGAATAATCTTGCTCGACTCCTACCACCGGAACAAAATCGAAAGTTCACCCACAGGTATGCATTTTATGCGGAAAACAAGAAATAAGAAACCTACCCCGATCGATCGAATAAAGACAGTTGTCGCGAATTAAATCACGCGTTGCATAGTTCCCGTACAAGTGTGCAATTAATTTGGTAAACTTTCAACTTTCCAAGCCGTCGTTTGGCAATAGAAATTGCTTTTATCGCGAACGGGGCACAGAATGAACGGTCGATTCAAAGCACGAGTCTAATAATAGCAATACCAGCCCCGACAAATTCGGAGGGATAAACAGTCCTGAGTTTGAGTCTTTATCGTTGCAATAATCGCTGTGTGGGACTGTGTCGCGCGTCGAATAATTCAGAGAGGCTGTTTCGTGGTAAATACACGGCCCTGTAGTGGAAAACTCGTATCGGTTCTTGCGGGCAGAGGGAATTGGTGCAGCGTACCGTGTGAAAATATGCCCTCGAAGCACGCCGAGTTTCGCTAGAAAGGCAAAATTGCACGCAAACCACCGAATCTCGCGAGGAAAACAAATTTACGGCTTAATGCCTCGAATCTTTCGAGAAAAATCGACGCGATCCCCGCCAACGCGTCGTCCCTTTCCTGCAATCAGCGATCGCGAAGGCCGTTCTATCGCTGATTGCGAACACCTTCAATGTTAAATGCTTCAATTTTGATACAAAGCTTTCGCGTTGAAAATATTGATCTGCGTGTAGGAATGCGCGCAATAAAATCCGGTATTTGCAAATGGTAAGTTTTATTATTGGTAGATTTAATTTGTGGATGCGATTCTCAGCAGACTGTTCGTTCGAGGATAAAATTTATCTAAATAAACTTGCACGATACAAGTATCTAAATTATAAGAACGTTCGAAGATGCTTCTCCGTGGCGTAGAGTAAACCGTCGCAAGTAGAAAGGACGAGCAATGATCAGACGCGTCGGCCAAGTCGTACCGGAACACACGCACGTTCCAAAAATTTTTAGAATAACTTTTTCAAAAACAAACTATCCTACCAACAGACTTTATTCTTGCATTTTCTATTGATATTCTCGCGTAGAATGGCCATATTGCCGTTTGTGCCACCGGTTATCGGACACCTCGTGCGCATCGTAGTATAACGTATGCGTTTAATTAAATATTCGATTCCGTGAGTCGAGGTCACCTGCTGTAATACATTCTGGATATTCTGAGCTCTTCGCACGAATCACTATATTGTACCTTGCAATGTCTTCTTTCAGTTTCACAAAGTGACGTATTTTTCAATATTTCCACGCTCTGCACGAACCAAGTTTCTATCGTAGATACTGTAAAACTAGGAGAACTTTCGTTCGCGTTCAAAGCTTCTTTGTTAAATGCTTTCAAAAGAATTGAACATCGTAGGGTCAATGTCTGCTTTCCGTGCTCCAGTTTCGACTGTTACTTATTGGAACGTGACAACGTAGCAGGAAGCTCATGAGATTTTATACTCCGCAAAGGATGTTTATGTGCATACGCGGCCGACCCAGTTTCGAACAGTCTTTTAACACAATCGGGGAGCACATCCAAAACGACGATCTCCGATAGATAAAAACGGCTCGGAGCTAGTACGATCCTTTACTCGGTCGAGTTACGTGATCCTGCAACCGCATAAAACTCGCTGCGTACTCGTTTCCTTTTCTTTACCTCACAGATATACATACATGTATATGTATACTACCGTAAAATTAAAACGACAGCCAATTTTCGAGAAACGTATAAAACATGTTGATGTAAAAATAATTCCGAAGCGAGGAAACTTGTCAACCAAATCCCTCGTCGCAGACGATAACTTTATTACGTACAGCGATTGCGCGTTCTTGGCGCGTAGGAATCAACCACGCAATAAATAGCAATTTTGTACATCAACATCGATAATTGGTCGTTGGGTTGAAACACGAAACACCGGTTCGTAATAATGGAATGCGAGGGGTCGCACGTGCAGCAGCGCTGTTCAAAAGCCACGTTCTTTCCCGCGAAACGTGATGCACGCTTTCCACGTGAGCTACTCCCGTCAATCGATTCCGTCGTTCGACTTCTGCCACTTCGCGAAACCCGAAGCCTGTAGATATTAAAATAAACTCGACTCGATTCGTTCGCGTGTCGACCCGAAACAACGTTTATCGCGATAAAAATTTGATAATTTTAAAGACGCGTA
This sequence comes from Colletes latitarsis, assembly GCF_051014445.1. Classification (NCBI taxonomy): domain Eukaryota; kingdom Metazoa; phylum Arthropoda; class Insecta; order Hymenoptera; family Colletidae; genus Colletes; species Colletes latitarsis. The sequence continues at coordinate 38,272,027 of NC_135138.1, forward strand.
CGCGAATCGCATGCGATCGAAGTTTTATGACGCCCGTGACGCCATCTGAATATTTTACGATTCGAAAATACGATACATGCAGATACTTTCTATATTTCGAGATAACAGAATTCGACATTATTTTCTTTCACGATCTAATCGGGCAGAAAAATGACAAGACTACGCTACTGCATAATGCATGATTCAGTCGTGATTGTAAATCCTGAAGATGATAATCGGAAGATCCGTAGCTAGAAGTTTATTAAATTCATCATTGTTTCGCTGCACGTCGTTACCATTCATCGGCGTTAATTGCGCGTATACAGGTCCGACAGGGAAGCGTTTGTCGATCCAAATTGACATAATTTCCCTTGGAATTGGCGAGATTGACTCGTAAACGCAGCTAATCCGAGGAAAGCGAAACGGTAGATTGTCGAGCGTCTCGCGTGTAAAGATCTTCCGAGTCGATCGGTTCGCCGCTTGTTGATTAGCAGTGCAAAATTTCGAAACCCGTGCATCGATCGGGCAACGAGACGCACGAAATACGAAATAGAAATGCAAATATCGAAACATTAGCATAAAGACAGATTCGAGGGAACCGGAGGCAAAAGGACGAAATTTTCTTTCTCCTTTTTGTCGGTTCTTGGCCAGACTTCCTGACAGTAGTAATGGATGGTCTGTGTCAGACGCAAAATTCAATTTTATTCTCTGCCGGTAACTACCGGCAATATCCGCGAGAATTTATGCGTCGATAACGGGGAAAATTTGAAATTTCGATCCTAGCTAAACTCTATCGGCTGAATCTCGAACGTTTATACGGTGTCTGACCATTACTCGTTACTTCTACTTGTATCGGTGTTCTTAAATTTTGGTCTCTGCGATGCGTTACTTCATCTCATAAGTAAACAATTTGTGATAATAATGTAACGAGTAAAGTGGACTCGTTACTTGTTGTCAGACTAGTAGTGGGTAGTTACGAATGGGTCAGCTGTAAAATAAGAAAATATTCCTATTATAGCAAGAGCAGTTGATGATAAAATAGGAGTAGAGGGAGGAATTTTAACGAATAGTCGCCGCGCGAGAACGGAAACGGAAACGGAAAGCCGATGCACTCTGCTCAAGACGAACGTCCATCGCATTAATTCTCTTTCTTTTTTTTTTCTTGTTTTCAGCCACGGAGGAACTCGGTAGCAGTATGAGCACCACTCTGCCGTCCGCGCCGACCGAACTCCCGCAATTCCCGAAGCTTTGCGAGTTACGCCGAAAGTTTCCTGTTCTGTACCGCGTGGAGTTTCAGGTGAGGACAATAAATCCCTCTGTGCGCTCTGCCGCTCGGACCAGACCTCTCTGCCAATTGATTCGACGATTACGAGGCCCGATTCTCGCTTTCGACAACTTATGGTGCCGACACTGCGCTGGAGACTCGACGAAAGGATCGACCCGGCTGCTGGGAATCACCCCAAAAAACCTCCACTACAGCTTTTTTCTCCAGGGAACTGTACAATTTTGATTTTTAGTCTGTGCCTAATAGTTCCAGCGTGGAAGATTCTTTACGGAATAGGCAAAGAGTTTTCTTTGGCCCCTCTATCTTTTTCCAACGCTCTGTACACCACGACGAACAAATTCCAATGTACGGGAGAGCCATTTCCACTCGTGTACCCTCTGAACACATCGCGCATACATACCTCCGGATCCTACAAAGTGCCTTAAGATAGGCAGACAGCCAAGACAGGACCAAGAGACATCCGGGAGACAAAGCGATCTCCTGAGAATAGGCGGAGGAATCGAGTAACTCGGTTCAATATCGGTTTCTCATTAGACCGCCATTTCGGTGCACGTATTTTAGGACATGCGCTCGAGACGCCAAATATCTTTTGACGCCCGTCAAGCACCGTACCTGGCAATTCTGTCGCGAAAGAATCCCGCGACAGGAAATTCAACCTCCGTCCCAGGTCGCGTAGCATATTTGAAAGAGCGTTGCGTAACGATAGATCAAACGGTTAAATGACTTTGGTAATCGTGAAACACGGTAGGATAAATAAAAGTTGAGCGAAAAGGAAATTTATCTGGACGGAATCGACTACGTTCGCAGGAGCAATTAAAGCCGTTTAAACGATTGGTTACAGCTCGATCAGCAGGGTGGCGAGCAAGTATCGCCGGACACGCGATACAATCGGTAAAACGAAGCTCGGTGAACGCGATAAAGTGACCGATCGGCGAGGAACGGCGCCATTGGAACGAGTTTCCAGCCTGGACGATTGATTGGAAACTCGTCGGGCTCGATAATTTTTCGGCGAACGGGGCCGATAAGGAATACTCTTTGCAAATGGAGTCGGAATAATGTTACCGGCTCGACTGCGAGCCGACCGAAATTCAATCGGCGTCGCTAGTGGCTCGAATCCGATCGATTCTGGCGCCGGATGTTTACCGGTGGCTGGAAAATTAAATGATTATTCGTGCCGATGGCAACGAGTGGTCGCCAAATGTGATTGACATGAATTAAACGGGCGTGAGCAGTTCGACGTTTGCTGCCAGACTGCGTGCGTTTGTACCTCGACAAACAGATTGATCCGACGGAGTTCGGTATCGCTTCTCTGACGCGCGATACGTTTGTTTTCGAGTATTCGTTGCATTTATCGGGAACTCTTATCGTCGGGGAACAGTCGACGCGATACGATCGCGAAACCACCAATTTTTTTTATCGAATCGCCATCGAACCGAGGAAATAAAAACTTTGCTTTCCGTTTCAACGTACCGGCGAGAGAAACGGACGTGTTTTTAGATAGCCTCACGGCTTCTTGCTCGATTTAATAAACGCGCTCCGGTAAACTTATTTGCTTGTTTTCAGACAGCGACCAAGGTAGAAACGCACGCGTGCAGACACGCCACGAAACCGGCCAACAAGGAGAAGAACCAGAACCAGAAGTGTATTCCTTGTAAGTGTCAACTGTCGAAAATCAACGGGTTAAATCCGCAACGAGATAAAAAGAAAGCGCGGAGAAACTTAAGGAATCGTTTCGTTAACCAACTGTTTTAGATTTATCCGTAGGCAAAGGGATTCTACACGATCCCGTAAATAATTGAAGCGCGAATAGCTAGCGGGCCACTCCGTGCACCGTCCAAGGGCGACGTCGGTGGTTTTAATTATTCACCGGGTGAAAAGAAAGAATTCCGGTCGGACGACCGGTTTAATTAGAAAATGCAGTTATGTTCGCGCCTTTCGTACGCTCGCAGCCGTAACACGATCAGGGGAAAAGTTGCGCGGTACGGGAAACGTTGAGGTCGACGCGAACGGTTGCTCTCTTCGCACACGAGCACCTTGATGAAATAACGCCCGGCCGAGATTGATACGGTTTCTCCTTTTCCCTCGGAAGTGTTCGCGCAAACGAGCTCCTCGTGAATACGTCCAAACGAACCCGCAACCGCTTTACTTTCCATTCGCCCGCCTTTCGACAACTTTAATCGCGTCAGTTTTTAAAATCAAACGAGGACCACTTTCAAACGCTACAACTATCATTTTACAATGTATGCCGCGTTGTTAACGCCTGTTCGTTTCTTGGCCCACAGATGATTACAACAGGGTGGTTTTGGATACGATAGAAGGCGAACCCGATTCCGATTACGTTAACGCGTCTTATGTAGATGTAAGTAGAACACAATCGCAATCACTGTCACGAGATAACATCGTATTTTCTAAAATAAACCGACCCTAAATTCCGGCGCATGTTAATGCTGTAAAGATCAAGATCAAGGTTGGCCGTAATATCAGCCCCCGGGGACGATATCGCGGCAGTAAATTTGAATAATCCATAATCGCGTTTCTTAAAATAGACCACCGAACTGTTCTCGCGATGGTCCCGCGGCGAGAAAAGTTTATTTTAATGTCACGATACCGACGCCTGTGTCCTCGATCAATATTCTCGTTGTATTTCAGAGTATATTGAAACCGAACGCTTACATCGTGACACAGGGACCCATGGAGAACACGGTGACGGAATTTTGGCGCATGGTGTGGCAAGAAAGAGCTTGCTGTATCGTCATGCTCACGAAGACTTTCGATTTCATTAGGGTGAGGACATTTGATTAAAATGATTACGGGACTCCGAGCATACGCGAGAAGCCACTAAACAAATTTCGAAACTCCAAACACCCTTAAGAAATGTTCGATAGACGAACGGAGTAATTTATTTCTAACGAAATCGTGCTAAAGATACGTTGTATTTCAATTCGAAAAGAGTCGTAAGAAAAGTGTTTATTTTAAAGAGTGCTCCAGAGACTTTCGAGAGACGGTGTACGGTATCTCTTGCCGGCAAGTTAATGTTTTGTGTTTACGTTGACCTGTTTTTATCTCTTAAAACGCGTGTACGTTGAACGTTTCACGGGACGAGCAGTTTTTTTCATTCGAAAAGTGCAACGCGCAGTGGACGTAGAACGTTCCACCGAAGCACGTTTGCAAGCGTTTTCGCACATACAACTTTTATTTACGCGACCCGTTCATCGATTTCATCCACACGGTTTTAAGTATCTTTTGGCACGGGAACTTTTTCGCTGGAAAGCGTCTAAAAATATCTAACGCGGTGAAATCTTCCGTGCAAAAGGGTTCTCCTCCTCGTCTCTTTTCGCATAAGCAATCGTGAAATACTTAAATATTATTATTAGCGATACGTACCGGTCGATCCTCGAACGGTAACGAGCGTCAGTCGAATCGATTTCAGGTGATGTGCGTCCAATATTGGCCGGCTAGCAAAGACAAAGACGAAGAGTACGGAGGCATCGGGGTTTCCGTGTTGAAGGAGGAGGAGCTCGCCAATTTTCACATACGGACCATAAGGCTCTACAAGAAAAATGAGAACGACGTGAGTGTACTTTCCGCTGTACCGCCTTTCGCAGATTCATGCGAGAGACGTGAAACACCGTCGAGAAAGAAAAGAAATTTACTGTACGGTGCGTGCGGAGCAGGAAGCCTCGTAAAATATTCGGGAACAGAGATTCGTCTACAAAACTAACACGATATTCGATAACGTAAAGAAAAATATTGTACAAGTAATCCTTTCAAGACTCGATTTGTAAAAGCGTGGATTTTCAAACGATTCAATTTGGGATGCAAAACCTGCATGCTTTGGGATAAATTCCACCCAGTATATGTATAATACACGAGGAATAATAGTCAAAGTCTCGCTCAGCTGGCAAGAACCCGCGCGAACTCGAAACTTTGATCGCGAGTAGACTCCAGCAAGGTTCCAGCAAGACTGGTTTCCAAAACGAAAGAACAGAGACGGAAAGTTGGTAAAAAAGTTGCCGGAATTAACTATAAGGGAAGTAGTACGTACTAGTTCGGGCTGTTCCGAAACTAGGTGAATGCAAAACGATACGGATGAGAGATAGGAGCCGGGGAGACGATGAGTTTACTCAAACAGCGTTACGTAAGACTTAATTTTATCAACGCCTCGGAAATGGAATGAAAATAGAGAGACCTCTCAAATTCCGCCTCGATTGTTTCTTTGCGTTAACATCCACGGCACATTAACTGCTTTGCATAATTCCTCTCCAAAGAAATTATTCCCTCCGCGCGGCGCGTCGAATTTCTTAACAAAACTTGCGTTCTTAAGCGCGTTCAAAATTGTCTATTTTTGTTTTAATACGTTTTAAAGTATAGAAAATTGAAGAAAGAATATAATATAGACCGTTGACGTACCTGTCGCGTCTGTAATGTCTCGAACAGCGATCAGCAAAATGTAATGTAAATCTTTCGAGGCAGTTAAGCGGGACAAGACTGTCGAGGAGTACTGTTAAAGCGTAGTGCATATGCGAATAATGCATCGCAGTTGCAGCGTTCCTTTATGCAAAACGGTGAACTTTCCAAGTAGTTTGACTTTACCGACTTTGTGTCTTCGAAGCAGCAATTCGTAATGCGGCAATATTCTGATAAAGCGACGCGACCAAAAATATGTCGAGAAATCAAACGAGAATTAAATTAGGAAAACGTAAATGTCAACTATTATTAGCTCGAATTGTTTGTTATTTTCAATTAAATAAACAATTTATAGTTCAGTTTTATCCTACACCAGTTGTATGATCAATAGGAATTGCTGAAACTTCTTTAGGAATACAGGGTCAAAGTAAATGTCAAAATAAACATGGAAGACAACAGAAATTATAGTAGGTGATATGATCATATGATAGAGGATGAAATGCCCTTTAAAATGAGCGTTTGTACGAGTCGATAGCTTTATTAGTTCCGGAGATATAGCGATTTTAGTTTCGCGTCGATGCGGTGGCTAGTTCCGGAAATATAAGGGTCCGTAGCGTTTGTTTACTACGGCCTTGTCAAGGCCGTTGACCGCACGTGACTCGGAGAAACTAGGTCAGTCGGCCAGACGGTCACGAGTCACGTGCGAGAAAGAGAGGTCCGGCGCGACGCCTCAGACGAAGACAGCGATAGTCGAATTAAGAAAAATTACCTTTTACATAAATTACGATATCTCGAAAACGGAAAGTCCGATCGACAAAAACCAAAAACCACTTTAAAGAGGAAGGTTTGCCGCCTCTAACAGTGGCTTAATAATTAATAAAACACTAGTAGTTTCGGAACTGCACGCATCTAAAGTTTTAGTATTTTTAATACGCATTAATAGGCTATTATACGCGAGCCGGACAGTGAGACAGTCGAATTAAGAAAAATTATCTTTTACATAAATTACGATATCTCGAAAACGGAAAGTCCGATCGTCAAAAACCAAAAACCATTTTAAAGAGGAAGGTTTACCGCCGCTAACAATGCCTTAATAATTAATAAAACACTAGTAGTTTCGGAACTGCACGCATCTAAAGTTTTAGTATTTTTAATACGCATTAATAGGCTACTATACGCGAGCCGGACAGTGAGACAGTCGAATTAAGAAAAATTACCTTTTACATAAATTACGATATCTCGAAAACGGAAAGTCCGATCGACAAAAACCAAAAACCATTTTAAAGAGGAAGGTTTACCGCCGCTAACAATGCCTTAATAATTAATAAAACACTATTAGTTTCGGAACTGCACGCATCTAAAGTTTTAGTATTTTTAATACGCATTAATAGGCTATTATACGCGAGCCGGACAGTGAGACAGTCGAATTAAGAAAAATTACCTTTTACATAAATTACGATATCTCGAAAACGGAAAGTCCGATCGACGAAAACCAAAAACCATTTTAAAGAGGAAAGTTTGCCGCTGCCAACGATACCTCAATAATCAATAAAACACTAGTAGTTTCGGAACTGCACGCGTCTAAAGTTTAACTATTTTTAATACACGTTTTAGACTGTTTTTAAGACAGTGAAAACCAAAGATTCTCTTCTTTCGTCTTATGTCGAATATCGTGTAATTATTCAAGGTACGAAAATCCTTTTTAAAAAGCTCCGAATATCTACGATATTTTCCTTCCCGTATTTTTATAATACGTTCAAAGTCGTTCGATTTAAAGATAGTCCAAAAGTACGTTCCTTCCAGACATTTGCATCGTTTGATTCGTTTTTCGAAGCGCTACAAGAGTATCGAGAGAAAAATATCATATATGGTTCGATTTAAAAAGCACAGAACGATGTTCCGTTGAAAAGCTTCGAACCATCGGAAAGGTGGAATAGTTAAATACGCGAATAAACTATTATCCGCTTACGATTGCGAATCCGCTATTATTCGCAAGTGGTCTTTGGAACTATTTCTGAAACTCGTCGTCTCCGATGCTTCGAACTCGAGTCGCTTTCGTTGAAAATGATAGTTTTAAACGCGACACTCTCGGGTTTGCGTGCAATTGCAGGAAGTGACGGAAGAAAGAACGTTGTTACAATTCCATTACACTGAGTGGCATTCGCACACGTGTCCGTTCGGTAACGCGGTTTTGGAGTTTCGTCGACGAGTCAGGGCTGTCGTCGGGTCTACCATAAAGAACGAATCCGGTCCCATGGTCGTCCATTGCAAGTGAGTAAAATTAGAAAAGCACCGCGCGTAAATTCTGTTCGAATTGGCGCGGCGCGGCGATCGAATAAAAAAATGTATCTATATTCTGTTGAAAAAAGCGACGGTGGCGGAAGATCGGGGGTGTACCTCGCGATAGACGCGAACATGGAGCTGGCCGAAGAGGAGGACGCTTTCGACGTATTCGGCTACTTGAAAAAGTTGCGGCAGAGTAGAAGAGGACTTATCGAGAACTTGGTAAATTTCGAGCATCGATCGTCTCCTTATTGCGGTTCGAACAAGACTCGGGGCGGTATCGATAAGACTACGCTTTAATATTCTTCGGTGTCGCATAAAATATTGCAATTCTACGGAAAGTATCGTAATTCCGTTACTGCACGCCTATTTCAGAAACGTGTTAAAACCGGTAAACGCTGAGAGGGAATCGAAATATGTATAACATTAGGAAAAATGTATAGACGCGTGATCGTATTTTGCATTATTCACGATACGATAACCGTAAAGTGTCGGAAATATTCAGAATCCCGTCGCGACGATAAAATCAATTTTCACGAGTGCTTTCTGTTTATTCAGGAACAGTACAAATTCGTATACGACACGTTAGAGGAGTTCGTGGTGTGCGGCACGTCGTGGTTTCCGGTTTCGGAGCTGTCACAGCGTCTCAAGCAAAAGAGTGTAAAAAATCCAATAACCAAGATGAACGAGTATCAGCGGGAATATCAGCAAATTTGTAAGCAAACGCCGCGTTTTACGATTGGAGATTGCGCCGGCGGACACAGGGCCGACAATAGGGAGAAGAACAGAGACGTTCTAGTAGTACCACGTAAGTTTTCGCCAACGGGAAACACTTATCAAAACCGTTCCATAAAACCGGCATCGATGTCGTTATGGAAAATACATTTCGCGAGCGTACGGACACTAGAGGAAAAGGACCGTATTCTGCATCGACGTTTACATCGCGTTAAACGATTTTATACGCGATGCTTTCACCGTTTTCATCCCCCAATAAATACTCCGAACGCAGAACGAATAAACAAAGTCTTTCCACTTTACGATACCTTCTAACCGCTAAACAATTTCCAATATCTTGACACTGTCTACTCGCGGGACGAATGTAATAACAAAAGACCGGAAGAAAATCAATAGATCGCTCAAAGTCACCACCCCCACCTTACGACACGACGGAAAAACTGTCTCTCGAGCGGGAAGCTAACCCGATAGCGTACAAGTAGTCAACCTTGTCCCACGTTCGTAGATAATAACAAGCTCGTCGTTAATTAACTATTACGTGGATCGAATTTACTAAATTCTGAAATGGAACGAATTAATATTTTCTTATTCAGCCGACAACTTTCGACCGTACCTCACCAGTTTCCAGGGTAATAGTTACACCGACTATATAAACGCTGTCTTCGTGGACGTAAGTTTGTTATTTATTCTTTACACGGCGACCAAAGTATAGATCGTATCGATAAACCATCGTTTAACGACGTTCCTCGAATTATGTCTAGGATCGTTAAACCTTGAACGTTGAACGTTTAGTCTTTCACGCGTTGCTAGCGAATGATTTCTATGCTTTCGTCGCTATTTACGTTGTACGATCTGTTAAGGGAAAGGGTGTCGATGGTAAAAGTCTATTTCGAACAGGGTTACACGAAGCCAAGGGAATACATAGTAACGGAATGGCCTCTCCGACACACGTGCGGTGAGTTCTGGTCCTTGGTTTACGACTACGAGTGCGCGGCTGTGGTGGTGTTGTGTGTGCCGCCGCCAGGCTCCACGAATTTCCCGAGTTTCTGGCCAGAGGGGAAGCACTCGAAGAAATATGGTCCAGTGTTTACGATCGATCACATTAGTCACAATCACTATACAAACATCAAGACTTGGGTGAGCAAAGAGCAATCGGTCGACCTCTGTTTTTTCGTTCGCGTCGCGTTATTCGCGATATCTTTTTCGTTGGATTTCTTTCGTAGATCTTCAGGATAAATAAGAAGATCGTGTCGCTGACCGAGCTGATGGCCGGCGTGAAAGCTCCGCCGAAAACCGTTCAGTTGTTTCAGCTAACTTGCTGGCCGATGGGCCACAAAGTTCCAACGTCCACCAACAGTCTGGTCGAGCTGATGAATATGGTGGAGAGATGGAGACAACGAACCGATTACGGTCCGGTAGCCGTTGTTTCCCCGGACGGTAGGAGTCGTTGCGGCGTTTATTGCGCCGCGAACGCGTGCATCGAGCAGGTTATACAGCACGGCGAGGTGGACATTTTCCAAGCAGTGAAGACTGTACGGAGACACAGGCCCCAGCTCGTCGAGAACATGGTAGGTGTTCTGTTCGTTCAGGTTGCTCCTCTCGTAGCAATTTTCTAACGCGTCGCTCCGTTCCGTTTGTTGTTAGACGGAATACAAATACTGCTACGACCTGGTGCTGCACTACGTGCTACACTATCTCAACAAAGACATGAACGAAAAGAAGTGAGAAAGCGAGTTGAGGGACGAGCTGTGGTTTATCGAGTTTGGTCGGGGGGCGGCTCTGCCGCTGACACCGGAGGAAGCCCCGGTGGACGGTGAACCGATGGTACCGTGCGCCCAAGGTCGAGTAATCGTGGAGACGGCTAGACCGGCGCCGCCGTATTTCGCCACCTGCACCAGGTACCGTAGAGCGGTGGTGGTGACCAGCACGCCGAACGAGATGGCGGCGAGCGTGTCTGGGACCACGTCGTCGAGCGGCACGCAACTGGACCAACAGTCGACGTGTTCTGTCAAGAACGTGCCGATCCCGCTGTACAGTTCCGCGGCGAGGCCGGAAGACCTCGGCGTGACACCCTGGTACTTGGAGGATTACCCGACCATAGACTCCTCGCCGGGGCCAACGGGCGATCGGAGCTCGTATCCCTCGTATTTGTACGCCGCCGAGGCGGAACCGCTCGCCAAACCGGACACCGTCTCCACCAGGAACAGCAGCATCGAGAACGAGCTTCCGCGGCCGGCGTACGTCGGCACCGTGCCCAGGAAGGCCTACATGGATCTCAGAGACGCCATCGCTCTGCTGGACGAAACCTGCCCCAACCAGGAAGTCAGTCCGTCCCTAACTCCGCGAACACCGAGAACCCCCTTGACCCCGCATCCGAGAAACAAGAGGGCACGATCAAAGAGCAGCGACAACTCCTCCAATTACAGCAACGATCGGCTGAGCGATCGTTCCTTCGAGAACGCCCGATCGCAGGACAAGGAGAAGAAACGCCCGTTCTTGAAGAAGATCGGCATATCGAAGACGGAGGACAAGCCGTTCCTCGCAAAGTTCGCGCCCAAGATAATAGGCAAGCCGTACTTGGAGAAAATCGGCCCTAGCAAGGCCGTCGAGAGGCCCTTCCTCAACAAGATCGGATCGTCCAAGACTCTGGACAAGTTTATCTTCGACGCGCCGCGTTACAAGCAGAAGAACGCGAGCAAAAGCGAGACGACGACGACGACGACGTCCGCCGTGAAGCCAGAGCAAGCCGAGGCGGCCTCGAAACCGAAGAAACCGGAAGAGTACAAGGCTCTGACGACGATTCGATCGTTCGGCGTCGAGAGGAGACGTTCCGGCAAGGGTCATCTGTTGAAGATGTATTCGTTCGAAACGGAAGACTTGGAGTCGACGGTCCAGGTCGAGGATACCCGGGACCCGTTGCGGGGAGGGTCTCTGGACGACGTGCTGGACTCGGGGCCGAGCTCTCTGCCCCTGGAGACCATCGCCGACGAGACCACCAAGCCGGAAACGAACCAACGGCCCGCGAACGGCGCCGAATTGTTAAAGTGTCGCGTCACTACCAGCGAGGAGATCATCTACACCAACGCCAGCTTCGGCTCGGACAAGGAACCGAACAGCTGGGGGAACTCGCCCAAGAAGAAATGGTGCCTGACCAAAGGCACCACTATGCCGAGGACGCCCACTCGTTGCAAAGTTCTTCGGAGCTCTCCGGAATGCAGTGTCCCGAATTCGCCCACGAAACGTCCGATCTGTACGGTTCTGCCGGACCGTTCGGACACTTTGCAACCCAACACTCTGGAGAAGAGCGTTTGCTCTCCGACCAAGACCAGGAGGCAAGCCTACGAGGACGATAAATCGAGCAAGCAGGCGCAGTTCGAGAGACGCGGAATTTCATCGGACAATCTTCTGACGAAGGATCGGTCGTCGGTCGCCGCCACCTCCGCCGCCGCGAAAGAGGCCTCGTCCGTGGACTCGTTGGCCCATCGCGGGGCCCAAGAGTACACCAAAGAAACATTCAAGCAGCTGCAGGATAAATTCAAGTACCACGAAATACCGATGGAGACGTACGCGGATTTCAAGAGACGAACGCGCGGCAGCGTTCAGAGCGTGATCGCCAGGCAGCAAGACCGACCGAGGACCAGTGCTCGCGACGATGTTCCGGAGGATACCACGACCAAAGAAATCGAGTCGTCGGTGGAGTCGATCGCGGAGAAGAAGAGCGAAACCGTACCACCTCGCGGAGGTACCGTAAGATCCGTGCTCAAGAAGCAGCAGGGCGTCGATCATCCTAGCGACCAGGAGTTGGACTCGAACGCGTCCATTAGACGTCCGAAACGACGGATCTTTCACGAGCCCTCCCAGGAGACCATGGACCTGCTCACGGAGCTAAGGAAGGTCAAGAGCCAGCTAAAGACTCCGTCCTGGGAGAAGGATCTCGAACTCGAGACGAAACCCGCCCGCCAACCGAAGCGTATTTTGTTGACCGACAAAGAATTCTGTCTCTCCGTCGAAAGGGAGAACAGCATTCGACGTCCGTCGAGGATACTGAATTCGTTGGAGAGGACGGAGGAGGGTTCGTCGAACGGGAAGCAAGTGGACGATAACAAGGAACCGGAAGAGAAGAAGGCTCCCGGGCCAGCTTTGTTCGAGAAGAAGTGTCTGTCGTTGGACTACGTGGACGAGGATAAACCGCAGAAGCCGGAGGCCAGGGCCATCTCGTTAGCCTCTACTAGGAATTTGGACAAGTCCGGGGAAATGGTCGACTACGCGGACTTTGCGTTGATCTGCGACTCGAAGAGCTACTCGTCGGACGTGTTCAACACTCCCACCGAGGAGACCAACGAGGAGACCAACGAGGAAAAGAGCGACAACGACCTGGAGAAAGAAACCTCGAAGAAGATGGATCGGAATCATTGCACGGAAGTTGACATCACCATTCCGATAGATCAGAAACCGAGCAGCCCGAAGGGTAGCGTTCACGTTCAAGAAAGAACGAGCGATCTTTACGAGATCATATCCCCGAGATCAACGCCTTTCCGAGTGAAAAAGCGACTCGGAAAGATTTCCGTCGAGGACACCGTCAAGCCGGAGAGTTTCACCCTAGGTTCTAAGGTCGACTGCCGATCAGCCGTTGCGCAGAAACGGACCAAGTGCTTCCCTTTATAACGCATGTCGACCTGCCCGTGGGCGAAACACTCTCTGTGACACGACGTTTGTCTGTTCCTCGTCCTGAAAGAAATCCCAGGTGAAAGGTGAGTCCGATGGCAAATTTCTTCGTCGCGATTGGTCGCAACGATTACGCTTTCTCAAAGTTTCTCACACTGCGATCGTTCGAAGCTTGCGACGGTTCAACGTCCCGAGACAATACTTTTGGTCATTTCGCAGAAATCTGCTAGCATACTCTAACGTTACGATCAGCGATTTACAATTTTAGTTCTATTTTCTACCAATCGAGCCAGAGAAAATAGAAGCGATCCCCAGTTTACCAAAAATTTCTATCAGGACGATAGAATGATTCATGGCAATTAATATGATAGTTTGCTCTTGGGGATAATCGTGAGCATTAAACGGACTACCAAGCTTTAATTTTCAACGAAATACATAGGCATTCGTACACGATTCTTTCTTCGAACGAACATCGGTAAACGAGAACGAATCGTCGTTACAGATTTCCACGATAGAAACTATTTTTACTCGACCAACTTCGTCTATCCGTGAACAATGAACACGCAACAAGAAATTCCTTCTTCTTTAGAGCATTCCAAAATAAGGAAAACGATAAGATAGACACGGAATAAGAATTTCAGTTCCCTTGAAGAGTAACGCGAGCGACGCTCCTTCCGATTTAGGGTTTTGGAGTATCTTCTCCGAGATTCTCGTCGAGGAAGAGGCCGAAATGTTTCGTTTTACGCGCGTTCTACTCGCAGGTATATTCTAAAACGTTATCCCGACCACTTTTTAACCGACGCGACGTTTCGCGATAGGAAACGGCTCGATGAAGCTCGATGGCCGTTTATTAAAGTTCACGCGGATCGTTGACAATTCTTCCGAACGAGAACATCCGTCAACGACGTGACCTCTCTGTCGAGCAGTGCCTTGTTCGTGGATATATTTATTTAAACGAGATAAAGCGAAACAAATGTCCTATCAAAGATATTATTAAAATTCCGACTGCGGGCCGGATGTTCTGAATGGGTCCACGGAGTTGCGCTTTCGACGATACGACCGACGACGATCCGGTCTTGGAAGGCTCTTTCATACGTTCCCGAATGCTGCCAATACATAATTCGAAACTCGATCGTATTTATACGTCTTCGTTCCAAGTTAATTGACGGATCTCTTAAAGAAACGTCTAGGCGAGCGAAAGCTCGTTTGCGAATGAAAAATTCGTTTATTCGTTGTTCGTAAATAAAATTTCCTCGACTCTGCTCGCTAATCGAGTTTCCAATTACGTGGGAAGCTAACGAAACCCTCGAACGTTTCTCTGATTTAACGAGTACTCGGCCCGGCGTATCGAGGAATGGATCAAAGAGATCATCGTAAAAGATATATGTACTTAAGCTTACGAGAGTGCAACTCCCACGCTTGCCAAGCCTATTCCCTGTTCGGCGAAGCGCGTGACGTTTTAACGACACAAATCCTATATACATATATTAATATATCTATACATATATACTGTATAGATGTATTAATATAGCTATATTAAATATAACAGATTGTTGTGTTCCTCTTATAATTTTTTAGAGGTAGGTAGGACTGACAACGCACTTAATGGTTAGTATAATACGGAAAGTAAAGGTAAACGTAGATATACAGGATGTCTGGCAGGTTTTCGAGTAAACTTTTCTAAACGAAAATATTATATAAATGCTTCCTTAAGAAGTTGTAGAAAGAAATCGGTGCTGAAAGTAAGTCCTATCGCGTCGAATGTTTCTTTTAGTCTGCATTTTCCGCGACTAAACAACAATTATTCTCACAGACTGGTACTTCTATCTCCGAACAGTACGCCGTTTCGTTCGCGTTTCATATTATTGTTACAACTTTTCGACGAAGCATTCTTCGGAACGCATTCTTCGGATCGTTTTTAACGATCGTAAAAAATGTTGCCACGAAAACCTGTCGAATGCCCCGTAGATAAATATATATGTAACAAAAAAAGTATATGCTATCGTTACTCCGATGGAATATTTGTACGTATTCTATGACTATTAGAGACTAAAGCGAGTTGGTATATGTAATATAAAATACAGGGTATTCGGCCACCACTGGGAAAAATTTAATGGGGGATTCTAGAGGCCAAAATAAGATGAAAATCAAGAATACTAATGTGTTGATAGAGATTTCGTTAAAAAGTTATTAACGTTTAAAGTTCCGCCCGTACCGAATTTTTTTCTAGAAAGTGGGTAGGATTTCGGGGGTATGTGTATTCACCAAAAATGATTGTAATCGACCCCCGCAACCGAAAATAATTTTTCTAGAACGATTTGAAATTTTTTTTTTTCGCCGAAAAATTTCACACATTCTCGAATTTTTTTCTCGCAAGTGGGTAGGATTTCGGGGATATGTCTAATGACCAAAAATGATTGTAATTGACCCCAGAACCTAGAAATAATTTTTTTAGAACGATCTGAAAAATTTTCTTTTCGTCGAAAAATTTAGGCACCTACCCCCTGTCGATTTTTCTTAAAAATTCCTTTTTCATTTTTAGTAATTTTGTTTGACGCCCTACAGAAAAGTTGTCTAATACTTTTTTGTAGGTCCCCATGAGCTCTACTTCAAAGAAAAGTTTCATTGAAATATATTCGCTATTGTAGGAGTTATGGCTGTTTGAAAATTGGACCATTTTTATGGGGTTTTTCTAACTTTACGGGTTCAAGGACCAACTTTTCGGATATTTGTACATATTCTCCATCAAAATACGCGTAGTTTGCTTTTTTAAACATTAAAATCGTCCAATCCGTTCAGGAGTTATGACGTTTTAAAGATTCGCATGAAATTCAGGGGAACATATCAACGATATGGTCAGACATAACATTTTCGGTAAGGAATTTTTTTCTCGAAATTGCGTAGGATTTCGGGGATATGTGTAATGACCAAAAATGATTGTAATTGACCCCCGCAACCGAAAATAATTTTTCCAGAACGAATTGAAATGTTTGAATTTAATTGTTAATAACTTTTTAACGAAGCCTCCATCAAGAAATTGGTATTCTTGATTTTCGTCTTATTTTGGCCTCTAGAATCCTCTATTAAAATTTTTCCCAGGGATGACCGAACACCCTGTATATATATATATATTATATTATGTATATTTATACATACATACGCGTATACTCGATGACAAGTACGCAAGCGTGTGTGTACCTAAATGGGTATGCTGTACGGATCCTATAGTTGATGAAATGTGCCAAATAAAGATACGATTTATTGTATGTTATCGAGTTACATTCGTTGTAAGGTGTGCATCGTGACCAAAGAGTATGAGGTCGAATTTATACAGCGTACTTTTTGGACACCCTATATAAATATATTTGTACCGAGGGTTTCTGCGGGTGTATAACGTCCCGAATCGAGCACGCGAATAGTGTAATTAAACGTAGAGAAACGATCTAGAGACTATCCGCTGCACTTTTATTTTTTCTTTTTCAACGAGTAATATACTTTGATAAGCAATTTTTTATCTCGATGTCAGCTACAGCGTCAAATACTATTTTTTATCTATGGAACTGTTTAAAGAAATTGTTCTCTCTCTAGTTTATCCCATCTTGAGAATCAACAGCGACGCACAGAGTGATCGATCATGGCGTACGGACTATTCACGGTAAAGTTTAGGTAAATCTGCATTGTATAGCGCGTATATGCGAATAGTTAATAAGTAAACGGTACGAAATTTCGCACAGTAACGATAGAACGGTAATCTCGAGCTCAATTGCAGCCTCGATTCGTGGCGTTATAGATTTTTAAAAGCACTCTATATATGCGTGCACGTTTGATCGTGTCCACGCCTAGATGTTTGTGTGCGTGTTGCACGTACATGCGACTTGTCCATTGCACGGGTGAAAACTACGTGTGCAAATTTAACGCGTACATTCGTATATAGAAAAATAGATATTATTTATGTGTAATTTAACGCATACACTGACCGACCACAAATTGTTGTTATCGCGTGCATGTGCGAAAGGAATAATTTATTCGCGAAGGATCACGAGCAAGATTATTCATCGCCGGTATTTGCCCTTTTTCCTGTTCGTTTCTTTCGAGGAATAGAAAAGAAGATATCCAATTTATCGTTTTAACAGCAATACGGCTTCTTATACATGTTTCCAAATGCTCGGTATCGCGGTTTATTACGTATTGTTCCTCGTTCTCGGTCAACAAAAAAGTAACGAGTAACGTTCGATGAAATAAAACGCAACTCGCGATCCTTTGTTCGTCAACTGCGTGCAACGCATATAGTGTATTCGGTCGGTAGAGTGCAATCAAAAATATGGTGAGGCAGGGTTCGCATTCTAATCCGAAGGTAAATCGTCCAGACTCGTTCTTAACTTACAAAAGAAAAAGAAAAAAAAACAAAAAAAAAACAAAAAAAAGAAAAAAAGAAAAAAAGAAAGAAAGAAAGAAAGCAAGCAAACGAAAGCATCTCTTATCACGGCAGCCATCCGTCCACCTTTTCGGCTGTCCATGCTCGTCATCCGTATGATAAAAGAAAATGTTCTTCGCATCTACCGAATTAATATCGTGCATTTGCAAGCGTTCCACTTACAAACCTGGACGAAATTTATTTAAAATAGTTGTTTGAAAAGATCCAATCGACGTTCGAGAACAAGCGTCCCGCTAGGGATATACGGTGGAATTGCCGGAAATCTCGGTAGAACCGAGTTATGCTCGGTTCGAATAAATCGAGCTTTTCTACAGTTCTAATTTCGAACTTGAAAGATCTGTACCTAGATGGAGGCGAGAATTATGCCAGCTCCCCTTCCCCGGGACAGAACATTCATGTTCCCATTAATATCTGAACAACGTCGATCGCAAACTTCCATTATCTGAATCAATAGAGAGACATAACCGTTCAGATAATTAAACGCCATCTCTCCGACGATCATTCCATATTCTAAGATAATCTTATAACGTCTCGAAACAAACGTTC
The DNA here is from genome assembly GCF_051014445.1 of Colletes latitarsis. Lineage (NCBI taxonomy): Eukaryota > Metazoa > Arthropoda > Insecta > Hymenoptera > Colletidae > Colletes > Colletes latitarsis. The sequence goes on from NC_135138.1 coordinate 38,290,362, forward strand.
AAGACGACCAGGTAACTGTTGCAGAAAACTGTGTCAGGTAGATGGAAAACACTCGATAATTGTTCGAAACTATTGAAACGCGGATCAGATCGTAGATCGCCGATTCGCGAGGAGAAGGTCTTTGTATTCGAGTTTTAAACTATGTTTCTTTCTCGCTGGCGAGATTTTAGTGGCCGAGTACGAAGCCCCTGACGTCCACTCGTTACGGTCACGCGCCGATATTTTAGAGTTTTATTCGGAAGAGTTTATGAACCCTATTAAAGAATCTTAACTATACAATTTTTGTATTCCCGTGGCGTATTTCGGGTTTAAGAGGATTTTAACCGGTTTACTGTCCGATCGGTCGAAAGATACCGTCGATTCCCGTTTACTTTACCAGACATTTTACTTGGCGGTTCGAATTAAATCCAGCTGTTTTAAATTTCAGCAACGGAAAAAAAGCTTTTCTCAGCGACGGATCAACTTTTTAAAAATACGAAACCAATCAAATTCCTAAAATCAGAAGATACAACGAGGCTCTGGTGATTTTCAATTTTCCATACATATTCTCTTTCGCCCGAAAAGTATGAAATAACCGCGAATGTTGTTGAGAACGAGTTCTAAATGCTGTCCATTTAACGAGCTGAACTTAAGGCGAGCGAATGAGCAACGTTTTGTAAATTGTGTGACAAGTGACTTAAATAAAACACGATGTGGTACATTTTGTGTAACATTGATACGTTGTTGTAAATAATAAATAGATCGTATGTTGTACCGAAATTATTCATTTATCCCCGAAACCTTCAAAAATGGTTTGTACCAAGTTTCCTACGACGTCTCCTTGCGACTAACATGAAATTAAGCTTATACATATTTTCATGTTCCATTTACCTTTCTCAACTAAACCAGTATCAGTCTCATCTGCTTCATGGCCAGACGTTTCATCCGCTGCGACATTCTTCGCATTTGTCCATGTCATTCAACGCCTAAAGAAAACAGATAAATTTACTGTATTGCATTATTAATGACTATCGATTAACATTTATCGTATTCTATAATTCACCTCGAACAACAAAATAAAAAATATATCCAGATGACTATCTAAACAGATATAATTAAGACGATTCTAACCCTTTTATGGTGGAAAGGAAATTATATTTCATTCGATATCCGATTCTTGTCGACGTAGAAATTAATTCACCTACATCTTCTGTATTTCCAATAATGAATAAACGTTTTAGATTTGTTCGTAAACTAGTTTTTATAGATTTAAAAAAGATTCGTCGATGAATGCTAATCTACGATCGCATTCACAAATAAAACACAAGTTTAAGTTAACGAAAAGTTTACTAATGAATCTAAATTTTGTATTTGTGTATCAAATATCTGGCTCCACCTATCGCCCATATTTTCCACGAAATTAATCTCTGTCGACAACATCGTGTTTGACGTTGCCACGGAAAAGTTTACTATCTCGACCGTGAGAGGGCTAAAATTTCCTGTTTCTTTTAGTTCGTGATACACATCCGGTATGTCTGATAGTGCTAGAGTCCCGTATTTCTTACTTAAAATATGTTAAATTAGTTAAATTGCTAGATTAATAATAGACTTAAATTGATGATTATTGTCTTATGATACCACGTGAATATTTTCATTGCCGTATTTCGCATATTTTTCATTGATCTATGTGGATTACGGAAAGCTATATGTCGCAAGGCACTCGCAGCCGTATAACAACAAAAACGTGTATTTCGTAATAAACCGACGATACGTTAACATTGCATTTTCTTTGTAAATTGGTAAAAAATACTGTGTTCAGAAACACCTGTTTTAATGTTAAAGTGAAACTTTGTTTTGTTTTTCATTATAATTGGAACATTATTTTGACATAACCTACGCGTTCTGTTAAATTTTAAATTGGTTAAATAATTTTACGACAGTGCCTTGCGTCGAATCTTATTTTATTAAGCTTTACTTTTTCAGAAATGGCAGAGACACCCACAGAACCAAAAACTAAAACGAAAACGAGTCAAAAGTCGAAGAAGAACCAGGCAAAACCTTTAAAAAAAAGACCGTTTAAAAGACACGGACGTCTTTACGCCAAAGCCATTTTCACTGGTTACAAACGTGGACTGCGAAATCAACATGAACACACAGCTTTGCTTAAAGTTGATGGAGCAAAAAACATACGTGATTCAGATTTTTACATAGGAAAACGGTGTGTTTATGTATATAAGGTAATCTTGTTCACTTCTTTTTATCAATTAATCGATTTATTTAAATTCGAGTGATATATAAATTAGGCTACTGATTATGTGTTTCTTGATTACTATGTTTTTATATAGGCGAAAAATAAGACACCCGTTCCCGGTAAAAAAGGCAGAAAAACAAAAGTTAGAGCTATTTGGGGTAAAGTGACACGACCCCATGGAACTAGTGGTTCTGTGCGTGCTAAGTTTAAAAGAAATTTACCTGCTAAAGCTATGGGCCACCGTATCAGAATTGTAAGTTCTTTGATAAAGCATTTGTTACAGTTATTTTTTACATATTCGCACATTGTACGAGTTCGACAATTTTCTCATTTTCTTACAGATGCTGTATCCCAGTCGGGTATAAACTTTTCTTATACAAAATAAGTAAATAAATACTACTTTGTAACCAAATTTGGTATTTTTATCCCCCCCCCCCCTCCCTCGATCGAATACCGTAATCTGTACGATCTAATGTATATTTAACAATTTTTCTCAGTTCTTCGTTATAGTAGGGATTTTTATTTCATCCCTACATATTTACTTGCATTCTGAACATAACCTTAAACATTGATATAACATAACCTTAAATCTTAGAGGCTTTTAAAGCATTAGATATTGCATTTTTTATTGCGTTAACGTTTGAAATTTAGATAAGTCAGTTTCATTGGATTACTTAAAGTCGATGAAAAATAAATTATAACTGCAAAAAATTAATTTTTATTATCGATTGTGTATAAAGAGGAGCCATTTTCTATCAGAATCAAACACGCATAGCGAACCAATACAATGAAACTTGAAATCCTGTATTCACGTTGGAATGCACGCATCATCATCAAGTTAGTGTCATATCTAGGAGTCGCATAGTGACTAAGTTTTGTGCAATAAAAAGTAAATATTCGAAAACTTGAACGCTTTTTCTCCTAGAAGTGGCACGATGCCGCGTTTGCTAGTTTAAATAAACTGTAGAGAAAATCGAACGGAGATGATGTTTTGCTGTTTAAGAAATTGTTTTGACGGCCTTGGCTTTGCCGAAACTCAAACGCCGAAGAGAGAACTTAATCCTATAGCTTTAGATACATGTTTCATGGGTAATTTTAACATTTACGATTGGGCTAACGTTTAACGGTATTTTAAATTGTTAACAATATCTATAATCATTAAATTTGCATAAAAATATTTGTTTTTCCACGTCCCTTAAAAAGTTAGAACATGTGTCGAGTTGTCACTCGTAATGTATCACGATCCCGATCAAACTTTTGCTTTTATGCCTTTTAAAATATCACTAAAGAATGCGACGTTTTCGAAACATATAACATCGTTTAAGGAAAATATTGTCAAATTGGTGCAGGTCATGAAGTTGTTATAGTAAAAGATGGTCTAAGAGTGTGTGGTTGTGGTGGTGCCTTAACAAATGCCCCTCTTGTCCAAAGTAAAAGTTATTTTGAAGTTAAAATACAACAAGGAGGTATATGGGCTATTGGATTAGCTACAAGATCCACAGATCTGAATATCACAATTGGGGGAAACGATACAGAAAGTTGGGCTCTTAATTCTGATGGTATAATAAGGCATAATCAACAAGAACTACATACAATTCAAAGTGTAATTCAAGAAGGAGATATTATAGTAAGTATAATGTTGTGCAAAACTATGAATTTGCAAACTAATGACTTTTTTTCGTTAGGGGGTGTCTTATGATCATGTAGAACTTAATTTCTATATAAATGGGAAATCAATGGATGCTCCAGTAATGGGCATAAAAGGAACCGTGTACCCGGTACTCTATGGTAATCTTCTACAAGTTGAAAAGATCTCTATATTAGTAATGTTTCATTGCATTATAAAATTAATTTTTTTTTTCATAGTGGATGATGGGGCCATTCTAGATTTAATTTTGGTTCACTTTGTTCATGCTCCACCTACTGGTTTTGAAAAGATAATGTTAGAGCAATCATTGCTCTAGCAAAATGGATTAATGTGCAAATGGATTCATTATGTCCCTCCACTATTCAACTAATATTAAAGTACAGAGTCAAAAACTATTCTAATTTAGACATAAAGTCTTAAGATAAGAAATTCTTTTAATAACAATGTATAAATATATTTAATTAGCAGATGCAAAATAAACATTTTAATTTATATCTTATTTTTTTTTTCCAACCATAATTTCAGAACAGTATTCGCGATAATCAAGATTTATGCTATAATAATTGTTATAAACACATTTAAAATATGTAGACCGATCTGGATTAGTTCTTATTTGTACTTGGTACATCTTAAAATAATTATATATTTTCCTTTGTATAATTATTTAATAATCAAATAACATAATTTTAAATATGTGTGTACAACTTACATATAATATTTTTATATAATATATTTATATATGTCTGTATAAGATTGTATATAATATTGTATACACAACAATTTATTGTTCCTTAATGAATTAATGGTATGGTATATACACTGGCTTACGTAAGGTACCAATGGCTTAGGCCTATACTTTGCTTTATTAGGCTACTGTCATGGCATGTTCTTTTAATTTTTTCAATTAATTTCATACTACAACTGTATGTTGCACATTAAAGCTAGTCTCTCATTCATGCTAATCAGATGAGTATGTGTATGTTTTTACAATGCTGATAATGCAAATACTTGAATAACTAATGACCTATAATTGTTTACAAGTGGTCACAAGCACTCGTTTACACACATAATACAATAAACACTCTAATACGTAAAATAAACGAAGAAAAAAACGGCAGAGAAATGTAGCAATTATTGAAACCTAAAAAGTTGACAAAACTGTATATATATCTAATTGTGTTACATTTCGGAATTTTTAAATACTGCATGGCCTGTGCGATGAAACTTGAATTATTTTTAAATTATTTCGCGGATATCGGCCCACGTGAGAGGCAAATATGCAAAGAAAATAGCAGTATACTGTTAAGAAGCATTTGCTTCTGTGCATTAATTTTCAAAAAGATTATTTGTATTTTATCCAGGTGGATACTTCTAATTATTGTACCTATGTATTAAATGGAAAGATGTATGGTACATCTTACCATTTATTGCAGTTATAACAATCTCTTTGTTTACGAACATATAAAAAGTTTTTTTTACAATTGCTTGCAACAAGCTCTCTGCATCCTTGTAAAAATATTAAATCTTTGGTCCTTAATGTTACTTTTAAATAATCATTATCGTTAATTTTATATGCTTAATACTATGTTGCTACATATACCTAACCTACATACTGACAAATTCTTCGTAACTTGGTTTACGTATGGTAGTAGTTTCAAGTTAATTTATGCTTACTTTTTTCCATAACATTTTGAAAAACATATTCTGTTTTGTAAAAATTAAGTTGATATTAATATACTTTTCATCAACTTACAAACCCTTAGGAAATATTAACTGGTCATAATTACTATTGAGTAGTCAACAAAAAATGTTCAACATAGGCCATAGAAAAGCTATAGTTTACGAACAATAAGTTGAAACGAAATGATATACTGTTATATTAACAGAAATCATTTGTAATGGCAAATCTAAGAAATAGATCAATTTTTTTTTATATGATTCATGATGCATGGCACTCATTGCATAATATAACTAACAAAAAAATATGGTAATCGTGTATAAAAGACCAATTGCATATTAAAGAGAGCATTTGCATTCTGTTTTATAACAATTCAATGCTAACTACCTAGATACATATATAGTATACAGGGTGTTCTAAAATTCATGATTCAAACTTTGGTTATACATATGTATAGTATTTATCGAAATGAGTAAACGAATGTAAATAAATATAGATTTAGAATTCAACAGTTTCAGAATTCTAAGTTATCTCAAGTATGTTATTTAATAGCCTTGCTAGTTAATTGCCCTTATCTCTTGACAGTGCTGGCTGATAAAGCTCTCGAGAATTTATTAGTTCTTTGAGCGAACATAGCAAAGGGGCATGTTTCTACGTCGATGAATTTTTGTTTTACATTATCTAAAAAATGGTTTATTTTTCCTTACATGACTGCTAAATCTGATGATTCTTGAATGTGCGCGAACCTCATTGCGGAAATGTATCGAAGCATGCATTGTCACAGTTGAAATACTTAACCGCCATTTCATGTCGAAAAGCGTCGACGACGATTGCACCAATAGGCACAGTCGACGGTTGCAACGAAATTTCCGTTATAAATTATTTAAATTCATGCTCGTCAAAGCTTTTTTTGATAAGTAATCTATCCAAAGTTTGTACCATCACTGTTAGAATACCTTATATATAGGATATATTACACACTTATCTCATGACTCGATGATATGAAATATTTATAATGGTAACCCGTTGAGCCTTATTGCACATACAATTCTAATACATTAAATTACACAATCCTTTAATATAATGCAACTTTCTTCGTTCTTAGCGTAATAATCGTCGATTTATTAGTTCGGAATAATGACACGAAATTGTGTAAATCCAATGTCCCAAACATTTGCATAAAGGAATTTTTAAATGTTCGATAATTTTAATAAATAAAATACATACTCAAGTAAGATCACCTCTGGTAGCAGTTACATCATTAAATAACTAGTATCTAACATTAAACACGTTTATCCAATTCGTTTAACACGTTTAACCATTCGTTACAACATTCACACCCCACATTTCATCACTTAAATTATACAGATCGCTTTCATTAAATCTATTGTCACCTTGTTTAAACCTCTATTGCATAATACGACTGATTGGAAACTTAATAAAAAAATTGCTGTATAGTTTATAGAGAAAATTTAATGGAATTTGTACATGACATTTTGATAGGAGAATACGTAATAGAAACTGCAAGTTCAGCAGCTTATTGTTTTGTTTAAGTATTCACACATGTATAAATAACGAAGTAATAATAATTTCTTTGTATAATTATTGAAATAGAGGGTTCAACATTGCAACACTGTAAATAATTCTATTATAAAATATATACTTCTAGATATATTTACAAAATTAAATCGTAATATTTATACTTCCATTGAAAATTGCTATAAATAGAGAATTTTTACACATGCATATTATCTCCTTGATGTGCCAATTAGGAATACGTAACAGCGATTCGATTTAGAGGTTCCCAACTTGAGAGTTAGCGACCCACAAAGCCGATAAATTATTAGGTCGGTGAACATACTTATATTTATTGCATTATGTGCAATTTATGTTCATTTTGTATTAATATAGAATGGGGTTTAAGACTTAAATCTAAATTTAGAAAGAGATTGACCAACAAAGATGACAGGGAACCACTGACCTAACTCGTAACCTTTAGTATTTACGTTTTCAAAGCAAAATGTTTTTTCGATTAAATCTTATCAATATAAATTTTCCCGTTTAATATTTCTTAATCGATATTCTCAAGTAAAAGATAACATTTTGTTAGTGATACTTGATCAAGTATTAACAAAAGTAATATATATTGCTCAAACATTATTATTATTATAGATCAAATAAATAATAATTTATTTTTATTTCAAAATTAAGTTTTCATCCTTTTTTTTTTACCAATTTACTATATTCGGTAAATCGTAAAAGTTAATGTATGGGTAAATTTAATTCTCTAAAGAAACTGTAATTGTAATAATAAATATCATGTTATCTACTAAACATTTACATTTAAGGGGGAAATATTTGTATCAATATTTTGTTTGAAATCCTACAAATTTCTCTAATGTGAGAATGTTTTTAAAAAATAAAAACTTGATTTACAATAACATTTCTTAATATCAACTTTCTAACAAACATAAAAAACTGTTTGCAAATTATTTTTGTATACAAAATAAAACATCAACAAACTATAAGCTTAAATGTAGTATCATAAGGAAAGTTGCATTGAATGGAAGAACTTTTATAAAGAATTTATGAATATTATAAAAATCATAAAAAAACTTGTTATTTCATATATACTTTTATATATAGCTATTGAAAGAGGATTACACTGAGATCCTCCGAGCTCTCTTTGGTTTTATCCAAGTTAATTTCTATAACACTTTTGGTAAGTTACATGCAGATATCCGCATACAATAATTCTATGTAAAACATTTTCTTTCAAGGGTGATTCCCTGAGATACTCAGATTCAAAGCAACTTCATTTGCTTAACTATGAATACAAAGCATCAGTATTACCTATTTATAATATACTTACATATCATTCAACATCTGTGGTATCCTCAATAACAGAATCCCAATTGAATTCTGTTGCACTCTGCCGTGCAGGTAGTTCACCAAGATGTTGAAATCGTTGTACAAAATATGGATCACCATCTCTAAGCCGTTTAAATCTTTGAAGTGCAAGGATCTTTGCAAATTCATATAGTTCAAGATCTAGTCTGTTAAGCCTACGTACTGCATCTAATTGTTTAGCACTGAGGGTGGCCATTGTAGCAGCACTCAGTGTTGCATTATGTTGCTCAAATGCAATAGCAAATCTCATTCCAAATGTTTCCTCAAAAGAATACTGTCCCACCTATTTGATTTTAAGTTACTGTTGTGAAATTTATGTATGTTTTATTTGATAACAAAAAATATTAATGAACTATACAAGGTGTTCAGTAACTAGTAATACAAGCGAAAAGGGGGTGATTTTACATGAAAAAATAAGTCTAAAATATAGAATAACAATTTTTCATGTGAGGCTCTGTTTTCGAGAAAATTCAAAGCCGATTTTCTCGAAAACAAAGCTTCATATGAAAAATTTTTATTCTATATTTTAGACTTATTTTTTCATGTAAAATCGCCCGCTTTTCGCTTGTACCACCAGTTACCGAACACCCTGTGTAAATATGTGTCAAGGATAGCAACACATGGATCTATAAGTTATAGGTAACAAAAAGGATCAAAGCAGGCACAAAAACATATTTCACAAAACATAACATAGTAAGGAATATTAATGTGCAATCAAGGACAAAATTATTTGCACATTAAACATATGGAAAGAGAAAGCACTACATATTCTATATTAATAATTATATTTAAATATATACAGTTGTTCAATATATACGAATTTTAGTATTAATAAATTTATTTTGCATTAAAAGAATTAAAACGTTTACATGGTTTAGTTGAAAAGTATTAATTTTATTGAGTTTTTTAAAATGGAAAATAAGCTCAAGGTTCTTCTGGAATACACATCCTCCGTATATGGTGAGTTAAACAAATATTTACATTGAGAGCTACTTTTCAACAGATGATTCTCTAATATAAACTAAACTACTTTGTTAACACAGTCAATTTGGGCATGTTAGAAGATAAATTAATTTCTTTAAAACTTTTAGAGGCTTGTGAATAATAATTTAAAAATAATAATAAATATGTAAAATCTATAACAATATTTAATTCATTAAATTACACAAATATTAAGGAATTTAAGCATATGTTTAAAAGTATAATGCACTGAAACGTAATTAATGAAATTAGCAATTTTTTTAAAAACCAAAGAAAGCTGGAAACTAGTATGATAATGAATGATAATGCAAAACCATGCCAACATGCAATTTCAATACTTCAACAAAAAAAATTAGTTCTTACTTTTTGGTATTCAGTCAACATGAAGAAAGGCATAAATTGTAAATTGTGTTTAGCACTAGCCAACATGAGACGATCTCTTTCCAAACTGCTGAGTGTAGAATTGTAACAACCAACAACTGATAGATCAGCCAACATTCTGGTTTGGCGATTGCTTGCCAAATTATATGGGCAGGCCATAAACTACATAAACCATAATATTGTTTATCAAAATGATTTGAATTTATACTTGTTTATAAAATTTCGTTCTATTTTCAATACAGTTTTTCTAGTTTTTTAGATATACAAAATTTATTATATGCTATAAATATAAGTTTTTGTAAGTTTTAAATTTCTGTATCAACAAAGCAACAACTGTTCTCATGGTAAGAATTGCATCTATATACAGTAGTGCCCCATAAGTGACCGCATTTTTGCCCATTTAAATGACCGCGGTTATCTCCACCAATTCTTAGAAGTCAACCGGCTTCGAACATCGAGCGTGTCGAGTGTAACTTGACGCCGGTCGTTATCGATACATTGTATATATGGTTTCGGATGTCAGCTATTGTATCTCACTCGCACTTTCCCTCTTTCCTTATTTCCCTTTAATTCTGAGAACTAACCATGCCCACATATATGACCGCGGCCGGTCCCGAGCGTGGTCACTTATGTGCTCACTACTGTAGTAGGAGAAAAGGAAGTCTCAAGATAAAGGAAAATGCTTATCTTAATGTGTTTCTAAATATGAAAGCCTTTCAGATAATATACTTAATGCTGTACTTGTAAAAGAAGTCACTTTTATGAATTTATGAGAATACTAGGATATAAAAATCTTTCCAAATTACTAAACAGTATTGAGATTTATAATAAAATATTACCTGTTCTAAAGAGACTCCTTGCCAATTTGATCCAGGATAGCATTGCGGTATATTAGCCTGGGTTCCTCCACACCAATGACGGGCACCTCTCCACGTTGCACCTCTTTGCACGTGTCTAAATTCGGATAGATATCGCGCAACAGGGTTCCTTATTATAGTTATATAAAAGTATCTACGCTTTATTCCATCCCCTTCAATTTTATTTAATTCAGCATCAACACAACTAGTCAATTCTGTCCAGTCAGCATGCAATCCACATTTCCAACCAGTAGAATATCGTGAGAAAAGCCAGTTTTCATTACGATTTGGACGGAAACAAAAACAACGCTTACGTCTCCTTTGACAAGAACATGGTCTCTGCAGATCCAGATCTCTAACTAAATGTTTGCCAAATAAAGTTCCTCCTGTAACATAAACAAAATTTTTCTTCCATTAGTATTGTAGAAAAATAAACAGGTATAACTTTCAAAACATGTAAAAAACAACTTCCATGATATTTTTTTGAAAATATTAATTTATATGAAGTTTTTACAAGTGTCAGGTTAAGGTTGATTAAAATCATGGTAACGACAATGAATAAATTAAACAAGTTTTTATAACTTGTATCTATTAATATGCATCTTAACAAAAAAACATTATGGAAAGCATGTGCATAGAAAAAGTAAGAAGGAAACAGGGATATGCATGCACAGCATATTAAATAAGACAATATCCCTGAATTGTTCTTTCTTCTTCTAAGATAAGGTCTAGAGGTTTCACAGTGCCTGATGAATAATGCAAAGATTCAGTTGTACAATGGTCAGAAGGGATGTTGCATTGTTTTTTTAAGCCATAGGATTGGTTGGCAGTCATCCAAAGGAATCAAAGTACAAAGTCAAACAAAAATATATATTTATATAGATACTTTGTGATCTGCAAACAATCTGGTTTGTTTTCATTTAATTTATAAGAGAAATTTATAAACTAAATATAGAAAATGTCACAAGTATAAAAAGCTATACCATAATAAGAAACTGGATTATGTTAGCTTTAAATTAAAACACTGGGAAAGGATCATCTGTGCTGTACAGTTTTGTTTTTACAAAATACTTAATTACACATTACGTATCATTATTCATTTTTCGACAAGTAAAAAACGAAGTTCTTAACAATAAAAATGAGAATTAACATAAAATTATACACTGAACGATAATAACGTTATTATTTACCAGTCTTTTGAATATGTAGGAAAACAATGACATCATGTCCATTTATATCGAACTGGAAGGTCTCATTAGTAAACACATCGTCGTAACCAAGACTTCCTTGAATGCTTTGCAATCTAAAAGCAGGATGTACGGAGAGCAGGCCATTTTTGTCGAATTCGACGGAGACGGAAGACAAGCCGGAGCCAGCGGACAGACCCTCGGATAGTCTTGCAGACTCCTTAATCTCACGATTCGTCAGGGCGCATACATGATCAGGGCAGAAGTATCCGAGGTAAATGATACTTGTGAGCGCGAGAAACAAGCATATCCCTACAACGCTACGCAACCGAGTCCTCCGTGCTCGTGACTCCATCGTCGCAGACCTCTCTCATAAATCGTCCTGTACAAGGACCGAGAGTTTGCTAACGCCTTCTCCGCTTAACCGTCTGCCCATTATTATTGTGCCTCATGTTTTTTTTTTCACCACTGGTCACACCGCGCACCGTTCGCGAACACGGTCCGAACAAAACTACGCTTTTTACGCGAGTCGGCCATGACAGATACTCCGTATCCCCACTACGCCACTCGACGTAGCCATACTCGTGGTCTGTTAATTGTTTGCTATTCGTCTGTAACAGTTTCTCAAAGTGGAAAGGAGGGGAGAACGGTGGAGTTTATTTAAAAATCTGTAGTTACAGAGTATGCATACATAATGTGAAGTGCTTACATATGTGCCTGCATGCAGATGCTACATCGAAGCGTCTATTTCGAGCACCAGTTTTGTCGTTTTACGAACAAGAGTTTCGAGAAAGCTTCACAATTGGGACCAGCAGTTTTTGAACAGACTCGAACTTAAATTATTACGGTCCATTGTTCAACTTTGAAAGGTATACATTTATTTTTCAGAATAAAATACTTTTCAGTAACAAAACACGTAACAATTATGGAATGATATAAGTTCGCGAGTAAAGAAAGATACGTGTTTTGTCATAATTTTATAAGCACAGTTTTGTTATCGACAAGACTTTGTAATAAAGTAACATTACAATGTATAGTATGTATGTATATTAGATACTTGTGGTTTTTACTTTCTGACCTCGAAATCTTTTTTGGTCTTAAAAATAAACGTTGAGGCGAATTTGATAATCGAATAACGTGCTCATAGGCGTTAAGATTTTACATGTAAAATTATAAATGCGCGATTCTGCCGCTGCTTTAAACGATATACATAACCTGTTGCCCATCTACTCGACTATTATACCCTTTTTTTTCATTGACTGGTATGTAGACAAATATTTTGATATAACTTTATTACGATAGATACATGTAAAGAATTGTTTTACTTATTGCATGATGCGAATAATCAATTATTGTGAATAATAGAAACGAAGATATCGATAAATTTAAGAAAGTTGAAGGTTTCATTGATTTTTATACCAAATTGAGATTGTTATTAACATTTTTTTATAACAATCTCGCGCCATAGGGCGCTAACTTGTTGGGGATTTGTCCTAGCGGGTTATCAAAGTAGAGGGTGGTAACATTGACGATGCAAATGGCGTCACGGCCAGTTTGACACAAGTCGTCCTCAAAGACAGTAAGATATATTAGTTACACCGTACAATATCGGCGCATTATTTCCCCCGTACCGTTTAATCGTACAGTGTAAATACTTTTGTCAAATATTTTGTTCTGAGGTGTGATTTGTTTGTGGCATAAAATAAAACGGTACCAGAATTTTCGAATTTGTTCAGGTAAGTAATGTTACCTAAAATTATAACACATATTATGAGTTTTTTTGCGCGTATTAAAGTATTTTGTAATAATCGTGTAAGATTTAAGATCAGTAATTTTCTTTTAATCTTTATTTCGGTTCATTTAATCGTACCATTTATCTATTTTATTTTCTCCTTGTTTTTATAACCAAACACGTAAGATTCTCATTTTTTAATTTGAACTGTCATTTAAAGGATATAGTGCAGAATACTATAATACAAATTTAGTTATGGAAAATGTATGCAAAAATATATTATCATATTTTCTCTTTTAATGTTTAGAATGGGAGCTCTTGATCTGTTAGAGGACAGAATTACTGACCTGGAAAAACGTGTATATGGACTCAAGAAAACAAATGTAATTGATAATACATTTCCAGAAATTTCTGTGATCGATAGTCTTCTACATGCAAACACATTGATTTCATCTGCCTTATCAGGACGTGAAAATGCAAACACCATGATAGAAAGGTTATCAGAATTAAATGTTGATATAGTTTCATTAGTTGACCTGTTGAAATTAAGTACAGAAGGTGTATGTCAGTTCTTGCTTACGGTAATGTCAGACCTCAAAAAAAGTTGCGATATGTTAAGTTGCCTACAAGAACTAAGTTCTCTGTTAGAAACTGATGAATTAAGGGACATACCAATAGTATCAGATAAACTCAACGACATAAGTTCAGCATATTTGAAATTCTATATGGTAATTCGAGACCAAACCAGTCAAATAAATACCTTTTTTTTTAACTTCAATGAAATAATAAGTAGTATTTCCAAATTATTAATTGTTTTGAATGGTCAACTATTGCGTGCTGAAATTGCATCTGCACCAAAAAAGCAAATAGATTAAAAATTTATCATGTTTATAGTGTATAAAACGTTATTTTATGGTTTATATAGTAAATTATTTAAATATGTTAAACTTAAAATAAATCTAGAATTCTTTTAAAATACGTTTATTTTTTATCTTAGGTTATAAAAATACTTACGCATTCATCAGTGACTATGCATACATGAACATATTTTATTAATGTATCTTTCCGTAACAGTGCATTTTATTAAAATACTTATATATTATATACATTTATCCTATCTAATTTCTTAACCTAATCTTCCGTTCGTTTCAGGAATTGTTTCTTAAGATCTCTGAGACAAACTATTGAATGAATAATTGGGTGTATTTCTATATTGGTCTCTTATTTTGAATAAATACTTTTATTTTGGTGTTGATTTTGTATACAGTAACTGAATTCAAATAATGTTTACAAATATTTAACATGTAATATTGCCGCGAACAAACAAATTGCAATATCTATATCGGAGAAAATTTATTGGACTCAGTTACTACATAAAATCAACAGTTTAATCGGTGATTTAAAAATTGCCAGGTATTTAACAAAATAAAAATGTGTCGGATATTAGTGTTTTTCTTATAGTCGTACTTACAGCATAGTTAAGAGACCGAATTTGCTAAACCTGTAAAAAATCTCTTAAAATGTTAATCATATTAAACAGTTGCTTTATACAGTATTTACAAATTTCTTACTTGTAAATAAGTATTATATCGCCAATTATATGTACCTCTATCGCGCTCCACTTTTGCATATGTATAGTAAGCGTCGAGCTTACTAAAAACTATTGCAATGTCTATCCATTACTCAGTAACATAGAAGAAAAGATCATTTACATTTCTTCTTGAATATAGAACATCGAATTATGGCCATTTGGTGCTATCCGTAAAATGCATTCTTCGCATTTAAGTAGGAACATGTTATTTGAAATACGGACAGATGTATAATGAAGAAATAACAAATTAAGTACATCTATTTTTCCGATGCAGTTAGCGAATTTTGAAAGGAACTTAAAAATTCAACCTGTTGGTTCCCTCCCATGTAATAATTCTAACATTAATTTCAGTGTGTCGTTGTAGTCAATGTGGGTGCGGTTCGTCTAATACTTGTATATTTTCATTAAAAGGGTAAGACCATGTTGGAGCATTTTAGCTTTGCGTTTGCAGAGCGGGTACCGACTGTCGTAACCAAGACAGTGCGGGTTCCACGCTAGAGTAAATTGCTGGATGACCCCTCGAGCATCTACTGTGATGACTAAGTAGACCTTGAATTTCCCATCTGGCCGATCCTCCTCCAGATTCACTACCGCACATTAGAGGCGCTCCTTCGTCATTCTGAAAAGAATAACGATACATCGTTATTCGTCGATGGTCGAGATCTTCTAGCGAAATAAAGGTCTCTTTAAAGTTGCATAGAGGTTGTTAAAGTCAGAAATCTTACGTAGCAAGGTCCTTTGTCCGTGTCGGTGAAGCCAGCGCATATATTGTCTTTAGTGATAAATCCAGCGTAATGACTCGTACAGTTTTCGGAATCGTACGTTGGCACTGGCAAGAACTTTAGATATTTCTGTAAGTCCACTTCGCCATTTACTGGGAATCCCCATCCTGCCGTGACGCATATTTGTCTCGGCTGAAATTTACTCCGAAATATATGTTAAACGATATATTATACGTATACTCGAAGAAAAGGGTTTCGGGCGAAATGGCAAATAGTTACCTGAATTGGGTGTTTCGGTAGACAAACGGCACTAACGTTTCTCGAGAAAGTCAAAGGTTTCTCGAGTTCGACCAACGCGATATCGTCGTTGTATAGGAATTGATTGTATTTTACTTGAGGATATGGAATGATATTCCGAACGGGATGAGCCTTCAATAGATTTTCACCGGTGAACAGTTGCCATCCGTTGCTTTGTTTGAATCTAGAATCGCGAGACATGATTCCGTTTAAAGAATATCGTAAAATTCGCTTTTCGATTGTCAATTACCTGTGAATACAGGAATAACTTGCAAGCACGTGCATGGGTCCGAGGACACTTGCTGTGCAAGCAGCACCGTGTTTCGGTTCTTTTAGCAAAGCCACGCTGGACCATTGTCCTTCGCTGGCCGGAGTTCCACCGACCAATCTTGCGGTTGGTCCTTCTCCGTAGTGAGAACCGCAAGAGAATTCTTGACAGGAGACTTGAACGACCTTCTCCGTCTCGCAGAATTCCACCGGTTCTAGATTCGCGACCAACGGCATACGGGGGCTCGAGTTTAATTTTAATTTCAAAATTTTCTGATTTTTGTCCCACGCCAGCAACTCTGTCGCCTCGGAACCAGAGTATCCGAGAGATTGGCAGTAAGAGTCACTGAATTCCTCTCTCCACGTATCGGAACAAACTAGACGATAATCACCGTCCATTTGCCTACAACGCGACAAAAACATACATTGTTGATTATCAAAGGAAACGTAAAAAAGGATAGTATAGGAAAGCTAGTCGTTCTAGGTACCTAATTTTTAATAAGGAAGTCCTTTCGGTTAACTCTTGTACTCCGTTATTTTCAATGTCGCTTTCCTTCTGCACCATTAAGCAACCCCATTCGTCGGAATGATCCGGACAGTGCTCGATTCCGTCGCAAATTTGATTCTTTGGAACGCATCCGCCAGTTTGGCATTTGAATTGATCCAGGGCGCAGTCGCAGAGTTTCTCGTCCTCTCCGTTCGCGCACTCGTTAATACCGTTGCAATGCCACGTTAGTGGTATGCACCACTTCTCTGTCGGACAAAGATACTCGTCGTTTCCGCAACTTTCGGCACAGTTATACTCGTCCCGATGGTCTTCGCAATCGGGCCGTCCATTGCATTGCCAGATGCCCGGAATACATCTTCCTGGAACAATAAATCGACATTCTTGACGACGGAAATTACAAGCATTAGGAAATCTATATTAATATTCAACGCGAACATTTTTCCTTTCACTTTTTCCTCTTGTCGATCTCGTTTGCATTTAACGATCCGTCGTATAATGAATTCGTTCTACTCGTACTTACCACTAGGGCATCTGAATTCATCAAACTGGCATCTCCATTCGCTGCAGTTTTTCTCGTCGCTTCCGTCGTCGCAGTCCACGATCTTATTGCACACCAGGTCTCTCTTCAGACATTGACCACTGGCGCACTGGAAGTTCCCAGGGCAGCCATCTTTCTCGCAATTCAGTTCATCCGACGCGTCGGAACAATCGTTTTCGGAATCGCATTTTGCGGATAGCTGTACGCAATAGGCGCCGTCTCTGGACGTTCCGTTTGCACATTGGAATTGACCAGCGGTGCATTTCGAAAAGACAACGTTCGGAGGTAGATTCAAGAAAGAAACGTCGATGTGGCTGGTAGTGTCGGCCGGCGTATCCGGTAATTTTGTTTGCGTGATCGGCAGGACGGTCGTGGCTGCACTTTGCTCTTTCGCAACCAGATTTACGTTTGCTTCCTGCGCGAATGAAGTAACGGATGATTGGCTCGTAGGCAATACCAAAGGCTGTGAACCTGTTTGATTCGCTCCTGCGTTATCCAGCTCGGTAATTTTCCTCGGATCAATTGCAGCGCGTCCTTCGCTCGCTGACTCGCCAGCAACCGATGGACTTATCGTCGCGAATTCGTTTGCTACGTTCGGTCGACGATGGTAATAATTTCGAACGACCACGAAGGGCTCGGTGACGGGCTCTGGTTCGATCACCTCTTCCGAAACGGGAATGAAACTCGGGTACTTTTTCGCGCCGTTTGATCTCACCGTGTCTTTTGTCTCCGTTTCATTGAATACGTTAGTAGTTTCGATGATCTTCAGTTCCGGTATGGAATGATTCGCTTTCGTGTCGGATAAAGTCGTAGAGTCTACGATTCCAGTTGCGTTACGATCTTCGTGGTTCTTTTCGGTGCTGACCACCGGTACTTCCGTCGAGAGCGAAGAAACTAACTCTGGAACTTCCGTTAACCCGCTCGCCTCCTCCCTGTCTTCCAGATTCAGTTCCTTCTCTTTCTTGTTCTTGTATTTGTCGACTATCTTCTTGTCCACGGATTTTTTCTTCACTTCCAAACTCTTTTCCAGCGGAATAACTTTCAGATCTTCCTCGGACAATTCCCCCACGTCCAGATCCGGCAGCACGGACCTCGGAGTCGTGGTGATGAACAGTGTCCTGTAATCGAACTCCATGGGCGTGTCGTCTTCGAGTATTTCGGTAACTGGTTTCACATCTTCCATCGCGCTGAAGCTCTCAGACATTTTCGAGACGCTGCTTTCGGTCGTAACAATAATTTCGCTGCTGGACAGGGTAGTTTCCGGTTTCGGATTCTGCGTCACAGTTTCGTTCGGCGTAGATTCGTTTTCCGTCGTGCTGGTTTCGTTCGCCATTGGAACGTCGATCTGCGGCCAGGTAACGTTCGTTTCCGTGTTACCTGCGTGCTCTATCCCGCTGGTCATCGAATCATCTGTTTTGTTATCGTGCATATTTACATGCTCCGTCGCACTGGTCTCCACACTCTCGGTTTTATTGTCATACTTGGGAGATTCTTTATTTTCGGATTGCGTATCCGGTTTCATAGACGAGGTGGTCACCAGCGAGTCGCTCTCCGTAGTTTGCAACTCTTCCGGTAGTATTGGTACCTGGGCGGTGGTTTTGGTCTCCATCGATGCTACGTGGGTGGTTGGAACTTGAACCGTCGTGGCAACCTCCTTTTCCGCGTCCGTGCGAACCGCAGGATGTTCCGTGTCGTTCTCTTTTCGAATACTCTCCTCGGTCACGGTGGTGCTTTCGATCTTCTCGGTCGTGGACATTTCTTGCTGTATCTCCAACGGCAATACCGGTATCTGCGTGGTCAGTTTAGCATCTTCCGTATGCTTGTCCGAAACGCTTCCGGTCGTAGTCGCCGTAACTTCGGCATCGTTCAGAGTACCTTTCTGATCTTTATTTCGCGTCGAGTCTAGATCATTTGCGATCGATTTCTTAGATTCTTTATCTTTGTCGTGAATTTCCACGTCGTCGTGTCGATATCCTTTCGATAACGTGTCGTCGGATATATCATTGTACTGGTCCTCCACGGCGTTCTCTTCCGGTTTCTCCAAAGTACTCGTTGCGTTACTTACAGTCGATTCTTCCGAATGTTTATCTTCTACGTCCTCCGTAGGAATCGTAGTCGCAGATTCCGTCGATATTTCGGACTTGTGCTTGTACGCGTCATTTTTAATGG
This sequence comes from Colletes latitarsis, assembly GCF_051014445.1. NCBI lineage: Eukaryota > Metazoa > Arthropoda > Insecta > Hymenoptera > Colletidae > Colletes > Colletes latitarsis. The sequence goes on from NC_135138.1 coordinate 38,310,058, forward strand.
TTTCCGTATCCTTGAATTGTGCTTCCAATGGTACCACTTTCAGCGCTTCTTCGTCTTCTTCGGACGCGTTTTGATCGTCGTAAGCGTGCAATCCGTTCTCGGTTCCAGACTCGGTCTCGTTAAGATCAACAACGTCCAGAATTTCTTTTCCTAAATCGGTTTCGTTCTTAACGCCTGTACGGTTGGCTTTATCTTTGTTTTCTTTGATAAGTGGATCGTCGTTTTGCACACTGTTCGTCGTGTACTTGAATTCAGTTTCGTTCGCGTTTCGTTCCGTGGAAGATGGACCGTTCGCCAGCAGAGGTTTGTACGTGATGACGTCTTCCACGTGACCGTCGAAAGGATTGGGCACGTCTTGCTCGTCTTTGTCCAATCTCGGTGCTTTTTTCATCTCCTTCTCCTTCTGAATGTCCGGCAGGAAAGGTGACATGTCGTCAGCCTGTTTATCGTAAATTATGTCGGACTTTTCCGTGACGTGTTCGACCGCATTTTCCGGAAATACAGCTGGATGCAACGGGTGGTTCGTGGAATGATCCAAACTGTCGTCGTAACGAACCGTCGATTCGCGTAGATTCGCGTCGATGCTCTCTGTGGAGGATCGAGGCTTGCTTTCTGTGCTGGTAGTTCCAGGTTCAGCCGAGTGCATGCTTTGTTCGGGAATAAGTTCAGGAATGGTCGCGTGAGGCTCTAGCAATTTCGTCGTGTGTTCTGATTGCGGTATAACCATAATGTGCTCCTCTTCCGTATCGTTTTTAAGAGGCTCGATAAGAGGTTCGACGTTATGCCCGAAATTCTTTGGTAATTTAGGGAAGATGGTCGTTGGCATGTGTTCGATTACGTTGGTTTCGTTCGCATCGTGTGCACTCGGTTCGGATTGCACCACGGAAGATTCGGTTTCGGACGATTCCGAAGCGTCGTGTAACTTAGGCTCCTCGGACGTTTCATTGTACATTTCCGTACTGCTGTTCAGTAAAATAGAACTCGATTCGGTCGTGTTTTCCGACGTCATATCTACGAGAAGAGGAATCGACGTCTCGGAATCGTTATCCATAATCAAATTTGTAGTAGACTCTACATCGGAAATCACGGATTTAGTGCTGGGCGATGTTATGGATTCCGATTTTAAAGGATCCGTGCGTCCAGATTCATCGTTATTTGCATTTATCGCGGTATACTCGGTTACTTCGTCTAACGATGTATTACTTTCGGTAGTTTGTTCAATCTTCGGTGTTACCTGCTTATCGAGGTCCATAGGACTCGTCGTTACCATTTTCTCTTCGGTGTCGATCACTGGTGTAGTATTTACTTCGAAATGGTCGTCGGAAAACGATCGATTCGAGGTTCCAGGTTCGTCGATGGGCATCAAAGGTATCACTGACAAAGATGCATCGTCGTTTATCATATCGGTAGCCTGGTCGTTGTTTATCAACGTGGTTTCTTTCAACGATCCAGGAAGCGTGCTGGATTCCGATTGCGTGTTCGTAGTGTCGTTAGAATTAAACGTAATCGTGTTTTCATCGTCGAGCATCGAGTTCGTGGTCGGGGATTCCATCGGAGATTCGGTGGATGGTATTTCTGTAATCGATCCTGCGAATACGTTGCCCGTGGTCATGGATTCGGTGGAAGTATCCGGAGTGCTGGAAGACATTTGTTCGGTAAAAGATTTCGAGTCTGTAGGGTGTTGTATTTCTGTAGAATCCTCAATGTCGGAAGACATCCCAAAACTTTCTTCTCGAGACGTCGCGTCCGTAGAGGATTCAGATTCCATGGCTGGTAAGGTGGACGATTCCGTTTCGCTTAGAAATTTGTGTTCTGTGGCCGATTGTGTTCCAAGAAAGAGTTCTGGTACGGTCGGTGACTTGGGTTCTGGCTCAGCAGTGGATTCAGACTCGTCGGAAACTTCCGACTCGGTGGGGTTTGTTTCCACGGATTGTGGATTATTAGTGGCTGAAAGGTCAGAGGAAGACTTTGGTTCAGGCATTACCGTGACCTCTGGCTCACTGGACGGTTCTGGTTCTGCCGAAGGTTCTGGCTTCGGTTCTATCGAAGCTTCTGTCGTAAAGAATCTTGAATTTGTCGAATTTTCTAACTCTACGGATGGTTTTGATTCTACAGAGTGTACTGTCGAATCTTCTACTTCTGTTGGGGGTTCTGGTTCTGTTGCAGGCTCTGGTTCAGGTTCAGAAACTGGATCTGGTTCAGCAGTAGGCTCTGGTTCAGCAACAGGTTTTGGTTCAACAGCAGGCTCTGGTTCAACAGCAGGCTCTGGTTCAGAAGCAGGCTGTGGTTCAGCAGCAGGCTCTGGTTCAGAAGCAGGCTCTGGTTCAGCAGAAAACTTTGGTTCATCAGCAGGCTCTGGTTCAGCAGAGGGCTTTGGTTCAGCAGAGGGCTCCGGTTCAGCAGAGGGCTCCGGTTCAGCAGAGGGCTCTGGTTCAGCCGAAGGTTCCGGTTCCGGTCTAGCTGTCGGTTCGACCGTAAAATGACTCAAGTGATCGTGCATCCAATGGGTAGAATCGGATTCGTTTTTTAACGCTGGGTCTGATTGTGGATGTATATCGAAGCGGTGTTCGTTGTTATTTTGCGACGGAACGTGTTTAATATGCGTCGATTCTGTACTGAAGTCCGAGTGATCCCAATTGTCAGGACGTCTGGGCTCGAACTGGGTTCCTGGTCCTCTACTCCTGCCCTGAACGTAATCGTGCACTGCTTCGGTGATCGATTCTGGCTCTTTGTCGTCCATGTCGACGTTGCTTAAATCGTTTTTGTCGATGCAACGTTTTCCACTGCTGTCTAACGTTTTCCCGGCATCGCAAGAGCAGGCGAACACACCGTTAGTGTAATCGTAATTGCAATATTCGGCGCATCCGTGATTGTCAATCTGGCATTCATCGAGGAGCTTGGTTACTTGCAGTCTATTCAAGTGATATTGCCCGATCATATTGCCGTTTTTCCGTAAGGATTCTTCGATGATCCGTTGGGTTTCTTCCGGTACGGTGCGTGGAGGATAACTTATTCTAAACATCACTTCTCCCCGTTTGTTCATATCGTACACTTTTACGGTTGTTTCGTTTCCCGCAGAGTGCAACGTGTCCCTTAGATACTTTTCTATCTCTGAGGTAATCTGTCTATATACTCTTGACTTAGGATCACTCAAATCATTGTTCCAACGGAATTCGTCCAACTGCAATAATCCACCTAACGCGCTCGAGACGGTAATGTAACTGGTTTCGTCCGTCGTTGGCCATGGCAAGGAGCTCGAGGTTTCAGGCGATGGACTCGACGGCGGATCTTTGACGTATTCTTGACTTCCTGCGGTTCGAACGTCACCAAACTGTCGCGAATTAGTCTGTTGCAGGTTCTCCAAGGGTTCCGTGGCTTCTTGCGTCAAGATCACGCCAGCTACGACAGAATCAAATATTCGCCTTAGATCTTAGTTCTCGTTTTTCTTTATTATAGGTTTGAAAACGCCAACTTCTCTATCATACAGGTTTTGCATTCCAAACCTAACCCTTTTGCAAATCATCGTATATTCATTTACGGATGATTAGATTTAGGATGCAAAACCTGTAACAACAGAGAACAGTTTCCGAACATTGTTTCAACGTTAATGAATTTAAATCGCAGAATTCTTACTCGCAGCCAAGATGGCAATGATGACAGCGATCAATAGAACCAATAAACCGCATCCCCAACAAGCCATCCTTCTCCAATAGGAACTTCTGGATCGTTTGTCCTTCGTTACATAGAGTTTCTCGCCCCTGTAACACAACATCGTGAACGATTAAGAACAATCGTTCTTCGTTTGCATCGTTCACCCTCATCCTAGACCCAGAATAAGCGTATTTTGTACAGCACTGTGCTTGTAATTATCCGAGACGTTCTTCAGCGATCAGCCATATGGGATTAGAAGCTTCCCTAGACGAACAGACACCATTCTAAGAACATATATCGTGAACATCTAATCGTTTCGTCTAATGAACGTCGTTTACGCCTAATCGTTTCTTTTATCCTGGTTTGCTCGAAACATTTAGTCAAAGTCTGTCGCGCGACGAATGAAACGCGACCATGTGTGGAATATATGTCTGGATCTTATTATTCGGTCTTCGGGGTTGGGGGGAGAGAGGAAAAAAAAAGAAAAATAACATTTCCTTTCGCCGGGGTATGCACGTAATTTACGTGTACGGTATCCTCAGGGTGCAATTATAACTAAGAATTTGTGTGTTTGCATTCCATTGTCAGGCATATCAGGCCCAGCCGCGCGTTTTACCAAAAAATAAAAGTAAAAAAAAAAGAAGAGCAGAGCAAGCGGGTTAGTTCGCGATCGTGCGCATCCACCGTTCATCGATCAGCAACCTCTCCCTTGCTCCTCATCCTCGAAAGCATCCTTCAAGTACCTGAGGGCTGTCAGCCAGTGGGAATAGTCGACCAGTCCGGCGGCGGGGTCTCTCAGGCTGAGTCCCTCACGGCCGACGCCGGGGCCCAAATCAAAACGCACTCCAGCCACGGTTGTTTCAACCTCGGCCTCGGGACCCCTGCTAGGTACCGTGACAACAGAAAACACCGTCTAACTTTCTACTCAGGTGGGCAAAGTGTGATTTTCGGTCAGCACACGGCGACGCAAGCCACGCTATCTTTCTATTTCAATTCTTTCGACCGTCGCGTCGTTTCGCACTCGATCGAATCGATTGTTATTACAGACTAAGCTAAACTATTCGAGTTTCGCAGACAAAATTAATTATTCCGTTGTCCTTGCTTCGTTTTACTTTCTCGTCGTTCCTTCCTGCGTATCGTGAAACTATTTTCGTATCGAGCCCAGGATTCGTCGGGTTGCGGAATATTGTACGGCCAACGCGAACTTTTATTTCTACCTCGAATACGCAGCTCGTCGAAAGACAACCATTTTTGCAATAGACGGTCACTCGTGCATTTTGCTATGAAATATTGTGACACGCTCGTTTCGCAAACTCTTCCATCGGTGAACGTATTCCGCAATATCTGAGGACCTTCGTCCGTTCCACTACTGTCCGCCATTTTTTCTTTACACCAATACATTAGCATGTCTCCGGCGAGCGAACGCAATCGGATCATTTTCCAATTTAAAAATAGACGAACCATCTAATACTACGTCTATCGTCGGTTAAAATTATTCTATTCAAACTGTTCTATACAAATTCCTATACAAATAATCGGTCGAATCGCTAATCTGTTAGTAAACTGATATAATCTTTTGGATTTTCTCAGCTTCGAGTTCTTCGATTCCCCTCGGCAATTACTACAGTGTCTTCGCTATTGACAGTATTTTTTCCAAAACCCAAGTGATCTTAAAACCCGCCGGGCTGGTGAACAGTAGAGACGGTTAATGTAATTGTTAAACAATAGCCAAGAAGAACAGACACACACACGTGAAGGCAGAGTAATAAGTGGTTTTTAAGCTCGACGATCGGTTCGTTTACCTAATGTACTTCCGGTGCTCGTTTACCGGTACGAAGTACTCTTCGTACGAATCTGCTGGAACCTCGCAGGCCTCTTGGCCCTTTTGAAGATTGTTGCCCGCGTAAGGCCTCATCGACACCAATTCCAGATTCACAGCCTCGATTTGTTCCTTCTTTCCGGTGTCTGCGAAAAACGGGAAATACTTTAACAGCGTTGCAGTAGGCGTGTAACCGGTTTTCGTTTTTCGGTAGTGCGCGAAAGAAAACCTCGTTCCTTGAATAAATTAATTGGTCACCCCGTGTTCTTGGGGATACCGGAGTCATAGTGGACCTGACCATCGACTAAATACTCGACAGAAAACCGGTAGGGTGAGGACATTTTACACCCAAGTCAAACTTAACCCAGACCTCGGTTATAAATGTTTCGTTTAGTCCAGTGGTTAAATAATTTAACAAAAAAATATCGTCGATTCTCACCGTTCATCTGGATGCTTGTCGCGCTATTATTGAGGAAGCTCGCGTCGTTGTTGTTTCCATTTCCATGGACGCCGTTCAGTTTAGGTTCGACGACTGTCTTATCGTTGCTCTCGGGTAGATCGATTTTTGTTTCGGTTTTGTAATGCGGATCCGGACTGGTTCTTCCGGGTTCCACGTAGTGCTGCGACACGAACGATCGTTGGTGGCCATTTTCCATCGGTGTGCCCTCCGACACCGACTTGCGATCCTGGTCCAAGGTCACTTGTTGCTGGCCATCGTCCACCTTCGCTTCGGTAGCGCAGTCTTCTTCGCTTGTGAACGCCGGATTGTCCATACCATCGGCCGTCGACATCTCACGATTGCTTGGCCCTCACCTGATAACGTGGACCCGCTATCGACTCTCATGCGTCTCGATTCTACGACAGAAACAGAAAGGGTTTACCTTCCACGAAACGAAAGTATTCTTTCCACGAAGCAAAGTTTA